>NC_143016.1:108556151-108856151 GCF_055824585.1 Amblyomma mixtum
TGTCTCGTTTCAAGGCGTTTAACCCTTTGTGGGTTCACCTATAATTTCCGTAACATAGAGAAAAACACTACACATATTTCAGAACAATAGCAGCAATAGTTTAAGTGCACATATCTATACCAATGCCATTCCTTGTCCCCACTGCTTTTCTGGGATGTAAAATCACGTCACAAGTGTCAAAACGCTGTCTTTAAGGTTTCCGCGTTCATTCACTGGGCTTGTGTGCAAGCTGAATAAACGGCATGAGCATGTTTTAGTGCAAAAGCTCTAATTCGGACGTTCAGAGCTAAGCAAAATCGTCTCTTGCCGACAGTATGTCTGAGAAGCGCAAGAGCTCTGTTCCACGGCACTGCCCGCTCAACGTCGTCTTCTAAGTAGCCCAAATCCGTGCTTTCGAGCTGATTCTAATGTATACTCCGTTTCATACATAGCAGGCAACGCTGCGGAGGTTGCTGAAGTAGTACGTCCGCGAAACTATATTACTCCGCCATGTATCATTCGTTCTTCTCGAAACTCCGGTCATTGTTTGGGCGAACGCATAGAGCGGTATAAAACGACGTAATAGCATTGAAAATGACGGTCGAGGCTGTGAGGCGCCCAGTGTTCGGGCTCTCTGGCCATAATTTTCTCGGAGTGTGAACTACTTTTTGGGCGCGGATTTAGTAGAAGTGATTCGCCCGACCAACCGCGTATCATACCGCCACGCGTACTTTTTGCTTCTAGAAATCTCGACGAGTCGCAGGACGAAAATGTGGCAAGAAATAAAACAAAGTCTAGGAGGCGCCAGTCACGGCACTTAAGATTTGTCGCTACGAAATATGTTTGTGTTCGCTTTGGTTGTATGACAAACTACTTTTTGAACGCGGACTTAGCCTGCGCGAACGGGCGCGCTAGCTTTGGCAGCTTTGCCTGCTATGTATGAAACGGAGTATTGTGAACATTATCTGTCCATTTTTTTGGGTAAATAGCTCTACTCGATGCATCAACACCGCTCGACACTAGGTGACCTGTCCGCTGACTGAAACTGACCTTCAACTTAGCCAAGGTCAAAATGTGCCTAGATAGAAAAAGGATGTAGAACAAGATATTTCATCCACAACTGGGAGTCGAACCCGTGGCGGTGCGAACAGACCAGCTTCACAGGACGCTGCGCGAGACCACTAGCCTATCACCACAGGCGAACACGCATAGTGTTAAACTGCAACGCGCTCTTGCACTGTGCATTGCACAGCGTCGTCTTCATCTCCTTCCATCTGCATGCTCCGCCCGATGGCACTGCGCGCTCATCGTAGCACAAATCCGTGCTTTCGCACTGATTCGAATGTGGTAAACATTCTCTGTATTTTCCTAAATTTCAAAATTTGTCCCGGCCCACTCCGAAATTTGACCTCGGCCGATTTAGACCACATTCGTTGACCAATCATAACGGAGCATGCACGACACGATGGTGACCTCGAAATTTGGAGCGGGCCGTTGCCAAAATGCTATCGTTCGACTTTGGGTACAACCATGATTAAACACTGCCTAATATTTTTTCTACTTTTTCTAGTTTTTTTCTAGTAAAGATTATATTCGTTCCATTAACGAGGTATGTTTTGTAGTTTGCATTATCAAAACACGTTCCACTCTGCACAAGATATGTCCGGTTGATGCAGTCATTATGTCGATATTTCTCACTTGTGTTGAAAAGATCATGCACCATCCCTCCCCCTGTTACTATGACAGGGTTTGGGCGAAATACACGTTTGAGGATAAACAAAAAAAAAACATCGCGGTGCCCTTCCGCTATATTCTTATCGGAAATTGTCTTCCTGTGCACACTTCGCATTAGCAGGGAATTGCCTGTCATCAGTCATACTCGCGAATGTTCAATCTTCGTTCCTCTGCAGTGCAAGCCATTGCAGTTAAGAAAATGGGTGAAGAAAATACAAAAAAAAAGCTTTCTACCACTCGCCTCGCGCCTTGTGTGCTGGCCTTGACGGTTGCCCTAGCGTGTCTCCTGGCAGCAGCCGGCGTGCCTGGAGCCGAGGTTCTCCGGCCGAACAGCCGGCCCTTGCCGAAGCGCATGGCTGGAGCTGCAATTCACCACCGCCGCCGCTGGGTGCCGGCCCACGATGCGAGGCCGGCTCGGCTGACGCAGATATATCTGCAGGCAAAAACAAATAAATGAAAAGTGAGAATCATAAATAGAACAAAGGGGCTACGCCGCTGAACATCGAGAGAAGAGAGAAGAGCAAGCAAGCTGTCTTGCTTGCTACGCTTGCAAGAGCGAAATTGCGTGCAGATTGGGTAAGCATTGTATTGCAAAATACTGCTAGTGACCTTATATGGGAACGCCCAACGTGAAAGCGTAATAAAACCTAGCATAGTCAGACAACAAACATGTCGTAATCACTTCACCTCATACACTATGGACGTCCTGGGCTTTTAATATGCGACCAAAACAAAGTGGTTCTTTCTTCTCAGTGAATGAAATAAAAGCGTTTCCAACAGTAAGTACTATTCCACTGTTTGACAACACATTACAGCCGGTTGCTTCAGTTTACCCAGAACGTGGCTTAGTTACATCAGTGATGATGCTAATAAGATATGCCTACTTCCTGTGCATTCACTATTCTAGGCGCAAGCGACCGTACAAGTATTAAAACATTGAATTTTCACGTTGGTGCTACTTTTGCGCATGAATAGATGATTCACAATGAGACAAAGGTGCAGACTTAAGGGCACTTTTTATACGAGCGGACAGTCTTTATTCGCCATCATTAAATAATAGACAGCTCAATGTGGGCACCAAATTTTATTATATCGAAACATGCCTTCAAACTGAATGACATCCACCCAAACATGTGGCAAACCAGAGCTCCACTGTACGCAAGTGTCAGTGCCATCCTGCAACTGTGATAGGTGTAGATAGGATTGTCTCTTTAAACTTCACGGTCAATAGCGTAGTAAACAAAAGTTCCCTAGCTGATCATCATCATCAGCAGCAGCAGCAGCCTGACTACGCCCACTGCAGAATAAAAACCTCTCCCATATCTTTCCAATTAACCATGTCCTGTGGCAGCAGCGGCCACCTTATCCCCGCCAACTTCGTAATCTCATTCGCCCACCTAACTTTCTGCCGTCTCCTGCTACGCTTGCCTTCTCTTGGTATCCAGTCTATTACCCTTAACGACCACCTGCTATCTTGCCTTTGCATTACATGCCCTGCCCAAGCCCATTTCTTCTTGACTTCGACTAGGAGGTCAATACCCGCGTTTCTTCAATGACCCACTCTGCCTTCTTTCTGTCTCATAACGTTACACCTATCATTCAACAGCTGAACAATGCGAATGTCATCCAGTTTGACCTAGCCTCTGGTGTACCCACTCTCATGGAGTGGGTTGCTGGTAGTGGGGGAAGAACGTGATACATCTATCAGCGCATCAGTGTCACTTTTCGCTGCTGCGCGAGACGATGAGTGCTGGAATTTTTTTTTTCCTTTCCATATTCAACTTCCATGCGGCGTCTCGCGACACGACGCAGGCTGTAAAAGTGCGAACAAACCCCCGAAACGGGCCTACAGGAGCGTCATTCTTTTCCTGTACAAGCCACGCACAAACATGTCCCTATACACATGCGCAAATGCAGTCACAGACACACACAAGAACAAGTTCACAAGGTACGCACAGGCGCACATAGGCGCACATAGGCACGTACACACACGCAAGGGAAAACGCACACTACCGAATGACAGCAGCGGCTAGCCAGCGGCGGCAGGAAGAACCTCAGGAAGCGGCTGAACGGCGGGAGAGTGATGCTTGGAGGAAAGCCCAATACCCCGGACCGGAGGCCCCGAAAGGAAGAGTGCGCGAGTTAATGATGGCAAAGAAGGATGCGTAGATTCGTCGCAAAGAAAAAGCAAAAGGGGACATGTAGACATGTCGCTGCGAAAATCGGTTTTCACAGCAACTGGGAGGGTGGCGAGAACCAAAAGTACGAAAGACTTCTTACCGGGATCATCCATTTCTACTGAAGAACTGAACAGGGTTATACATAAAAAAAAAAAAGATGGTCGATTTGCGTAGTTCAGCCAAATGCGAATTAGGTGCATTAACGTTTGGGTTTCACTTCGATTCCGGTGTTCGGATCCATTGTTCACGGATGGAAGCTGCTCGGATAGGGATAATAAGTTAATGCTCATATATGCAGACTTGGTCATTCTCTACATTACATTCATACATCCCTGGGAGTCCTCGTGCCACTCCTGGCACAGTGGTGCAGCGGTTAAGCGGTACGCCACTCCCCTGCAATGGCAATGGCTGCCATTGATGGGGCTCGTGAGACCTCCGTTGCACTTTCCGAGCAACTTCTCTCGACCAATCATTAATTGAGTTGCCACCTGCTGCAGTGGGCAGGGGCAAGTAGGCAATTTGCCCAGGTGTATAAATTCACGCACACACACACACACACACACACACACACACACACACACACACACACACACACACACACACACACACACACACACACACACACACACACACACACACACACACACCTGGGCAGGTTGTCCACTACCCGGTTGACAGGTGGGCAGCCTGCCACAAAGCAGGCTTCAGACAAACACACAACGGCTAAGCGCCAGGAATGGTCAGTATAAGTGCTAGCGCGCTAAAAGAATTTGCTCGAAATAATAAGTGGTGCAAAATAACGCGACGTTCTATACCGAGCCCGGCTCTCAGCCTTGTTGTACACAACGAAACTGTACCAATTTAAACTCGCTCTCTTTTATGCGTAGCATATTGCAATCACTCAGTTCAGCCCTTGGGAGCGGCCGGGCAGCCACCAAACCACGTGGCGTGGCGTCACGTGGTTTGGTGACGTCACGTCACGTGGTTACGTGACGTCACCAAACCACGTAAAAAAGAAGAAAAAAAGGAAAAAATAAAAGGACGGCTGAGCATGGTGGCGGTTGCCACCGCCTCGTTTCAAAGGGGGCGCTCCTATCCATCCATCTATCCATCCATACGTCACGGAGGAAAAGCTGCTGAGAAAACCGAGTGCCGCCAAGCAATACCTCGCGCAAAAAGACCGCGCAATATGCAACGCATTCTTGGCTTAACCAAGCTAAGCCTGGGCATCTTTTTTCCCTAGACTACGGCTACAAGGACCGTGGTAAGCATGAAATTTCTTATGAAGTGCCAGCCACCAAAAAAAAAACATTTACAGGAGGAAAGCTAAGAATGGTCAGCCGTTGATGACAGCAGTTAACAGTTGATAAAGAGATGATACTTGTGACGTTTATATCATTATCCTTAATTTATAGACAGGGCTGCTACAATGCAGTACTAGTAGTAGCAGTAGCATTAGTAGTGGTAGTAGTAGTAGTGGTAGAAGTAGTAGTAGTAGTAGTAGTAGTAGTAGTAGTAGTAGTAGTAGTAGTAGTAGTGGAGGTAGTAGTAGTAGTAGTAGTAGCAGTAGTAGTAGTAGTAGTAGTAGTAGTAGTAGTAGTAGTAGTAGTAGTAGTAGTAGTAGTAGTAATAGTAGTAGTAGTAGTAGTAGTAGTAGTGGTGGTGGTAGTAGTAGTAGTAGTAGTAGTAGCAGTAGTAGTATTAGTAGTAGTGGTAGTAGTAGCAGCAGTATTATTATTATTAGTAGTAGTAGTAGTAGTAGTAGTAGTAGTAGTGTTTATTTGGGCATATTATATATTATACAATATACCATATATACCCCCGAGGAGAGCACAAAGAAGACATATAAAGCATGCCTTCTCCATGAAGCATACCCTTCACCTTCGACCTTCACCTTGAAGGTACCCTTCGACCTAGACACCTGGACTACCCAGTTACAGGAGGACATTCGCCAACATACCCAAACGCTAGACACTACCCCAGATACCCCCGTAATTGACAGTAAGCTCGCGCACCTCCTTCAAGCTCAAGAACGCATAACACACAGATGGAAAACTCAAAAACACAATAGGAAACTAAAACTCAAACTGGCACAGCTTCAGACCCAAATAGAACACCACAGTACCACTCTTTGCAAAGCTAACTGGAATCAGATTTGTGACAATCTCCGCGGCAATCTCTCCACAACCCGTGCCTGGCACCTCTTACGCCACATGCTAGATCCCACGAAATCTAAAACCCAGACACGCCTTAGCATTCGCCGCCTTACTCATAACCACAGGCAGGACACGAACGCCTTCCTCGCTCAGGTGAAATCAACATATACCACCCCAGGTGACCCTTGCAAGCACCCCGAGTACACGGGTCCACCTCAACCCCAGCTTGACGCCCCTATTACAGAGGCGGAATTTCGGGCAGCCCTTTTGAAATTACGCAATACTGCACCCGGGGAAGATCAAATTACCAATGCTGCCATCCGAAACCTTGACGATGCCTCCATATCTCATCTAGTCACCCACTTTAACGAGTGCTGGAAGTCAGGTACACTCCCTGCCACCTGGAAGCATGGAAAAATCATATTTATTCCTAAACCCCACAAACCCATCAACATAGAGAATATCCGACCAATTTCTCTGACATCTTGTCTCGGCAAGGCATTCGAACACATAATTCTTGCCCGACTAACCACGTACATGGAAGACAACCACCTTTTTCCGCACAGCATGGTGGGCTTTCGTGCGCATCTATCAGCACAGGATGCCCTACTACAAATTACACATGACGTGCTTGATGACACGATCCCCCACCTCACTAAAGCTATTCTGGCGGTTGACCTCACAAAGGCATTTGACAGGATTCGACACGATGCTACTTTGCGAGAACTACAGGCACTACAGGTAGGCTCAAATACCTACAACTACGTTCGCGCCTTTCTCTCGGGCCGCACTGCCTCCCTGCACATAGCTGAGCTGAGCACACCACCTTATACACTCGGCGAGCTTGGAACACCCCAAGGCGCGGTCCTCTCCCCCCTTCTATTTAATATTGAACCCCTAGCTCATAAACTCGCTCTCATCCCACACCTAAGGCATACCTTGTACGCTGATGATATTACGGCATGGACCACTCACGGATCTGATGGAGAAATTGAGGAAACTCTTCAATTAGCAGCTGACACCATCTCCGCTCATGCGTCATCTATTGGGCTCGAATGCTCCCCCTCTAAATCCGCGCTTCTCCTCATAAGACCGAAATCTGCAGCTAATTCGCCCATTCAAATCACTTTACAAGGAACCCCTATCCCCGTCACCCCCACCCTCCGTATCCTTGGCCTTTACTTGCAGGATTCCGGACGCAATGATCATACCCTTAAAACACTCAAGGCCTCCACGCAATCCGTGTTGCAACTTCTACGCCGCGTATCCTCCCTGCACAAAGGTTTAGACGAAGCGGATAGCATGAAAGTAGTGCATGCTTTTACACTTAGCCGCATTTTATACGCCACCCCATATCTTAAGCTGAACCGCATAGAAACAGAGCGAGTGAACGCCATGATTCGTCTAGCAACCAAGGCAGCCTTAAACCTACCCCGCAGCACTAGCACAGCCAAGCTCCTTGAATTAGGCATGCATAACACCATTCAGGAACTAGTAGACGCGCACCTTCAGACACAGTATCTAAGACTTGCCGCGAGCGCAACTGGCAGGCATATCCTCGCTTCCCTTCGCATCAACATTCCCGCTAATCAGACATCCCTTATAGCCATTCCTCAACACATTCATACCCCCCTTGGTTGTGAAACCCCTTTCCAGGAACATTCATCCCCAGTACCACATCCCTCGCCGCATGGCTCGCGCTACGGCCCTACACAAGTATTACGGACAAGCCCATGACGCCATTTGGGTAGACGCCGCGTGCACAACTCATGAAGCTGTAGCAGTTGGTTACAATCCAGCCCTAGCACAGCCCCTCACACACCGCCTTCCCTCGGGCTGTACGTCTTAGGAGGCAGAGGAAACCGCCATCGCCCTAGCCCTTGTACATTCCAATGCAAACTACATCTTTAGCGACTCCAAAACGGCTCTGTTCAACTTCGCGAGAGGCAGGATTCACGCCCCTGCTCGGAAGTTGTTGAACACCCCCTCCGAAAACTTACCACGCAGGGTAGAGCTCCAGTGGGTGCCGGCTCACTCTGGGAATCCAGGAAACGAGGCTGCCGATAAATTGGCCCGAGGTTTGATTTGCCGGGCTCAGGACGGCCTCGGTCCAGGTTTCTCGAGAGAGCGGGCGCACACCTTTGCAGAGCTCACGCAAATGCCCCGCTTGGACCATCGGACTTACCCTCCTCCACACCCCTCCCTTACCCATTCCCAACAGATCCTCTGGAGACGCCTCCAGACCCGCTCTCTCTCATCCCCTCAGCTGCTATCTCTCTACTGTGGCACCTCCCCTGCATGCACCCTGTGCGGCGACCCTCACGCCACACTCTCCCACATCCTTTTCGGTTGCCCTGCTGATGGTGGTGTGTTTCCAGATCGATTAAAGATAGCACGCGTAACTCCGATTTTTAAGGGTGGGAACAGCTATGCTTTGAATAACTACCGACCAATTTCAGTCCTGCCGATCCTGTCTAAACTTTTTGAAAATACAATAAACGTCAGGATACAAAACTTTTTCGATAAATATCATGTAATCAGTCATATGCAGTATGGATTTCAAAAAAACAAATCTACAGAATCAGCCCTGCTTAACATAAAGAATGAGATAATAACAAATTTTGAACAAAGACAATATACGCTTGGATTATTTCTAGATCTACGCAAAGCATTTGATTCTGTGTGTCACGATGTCCTCCTAGTTAAACTGAACAGGTATGGGATCCGCGGAATACCACTAGAATTAATAAAAAGCTATCTGTCAAACCGGTATCAATATGTCAGTTTTAATAAATATACATCTCCAGTTCTGCGAGTTAAAAGAGGCGTTCCACAGGGATCTATTCTCGGGCCCTTGCTGTTCATAACATACATAAATGATTTATGCTCTATCCCTTATACCCCAAAACTAATCATGTATGCAGATGATACCAACGTCTTTTTCTCAAGCCATTCGCTCCCGGAAATTGAACTTGCTGTCAATAACTATTTGCTCCACTTGTCTACTTGGTTAGCACAAATAAATTATGCTTGAACATTGAGAAAACCAAATACATATTGTTTGCACCACTAAACAAGGCTAGAAATTCTGCCATAGATATTTTGTTTGATGGCAAAGGAATAGCTCAAGTCAAAGCCCAGAAATTTTTAGGTGTGTGGTTTGAGGAAAGCTTATCATGGAATTCTCATGTCAACAGCCTCATAGCTGACCTTAGTAAAACAATTGGCTGCTTCTTTAAGATTTTCCCACTCATCCCTCAATGGTTACGGACTGTTCTTTATTACTCACTCTTTTATTCCAAGCTTTCCTACTGTGCTTTAGTCTGGGGTACTACTACAAGTCACAACTACACAAGATTAATTAGCCTCCAAAAAAAAGTGTTAAGAATGTTTGAGCAATATCACGGCCCACCGGAATTACTGCGTACAAGACCGCTTTTTCTGAAATATAAAATGTTAAAGGCCAATCAAGTTTATTATTTCAAATTATTTCAGTACATAAAAAAAGCGAAGCTTTACAGTGTACGAAACTCTAGTGCAGCTCCTGCATACTCACTTCGTAGGGAAACATTACGGCCACCCAAAGTAAGGACGAATTATGGGCGACAACTTATTGAATATCAAACAGCTAACCTTCTGAACAAAATACAAGAATTAACAGATCTGAGTGCTAATGTCTCTAAGAACACGCTTAAAGCTCTGCTGCTCGAAAATAACTTAGAATTCAATTAATCTGCGATGTTTCTGTCCATAGTTTCATTTTCTGGGAGTGCATTATCGTTTTGAACCTTGCTGGCTGTTGTGTGTTGCTATTATGATTTTGCTATCATGTTGCTAAACTTGCAACAACCATGTTTCAGAATTGTGTACTTGCTTGTGCTTCTTTGTACTAAGTATTCTGTGTTGGTATGCACGGTCTATTGTTTGCTACATACGCGTTTTTTTTTTCTTTTTTTCGCGCATAATTTGTTTACCCTTTTTTTCCCTCAGTGCTGTGACTTTTTTCTTATTTCCCCCCGAAGACCTTGGTGTGGAACTTTTTGTGTAAAACTATGTTAAATGACTGTTTGTGCCAAACTGTATGCGGGGCAAGAGCCACCGTCAGGCGTTCCGCCTTTTGCTCTTGCTCCTCTTTCTGTATCAGAAAGGAAACAAATAAATCAAATCAAATCAAATCAAATCCTCCCCCGCAGGGACAGCCCGCGCTATCAAGTTGGGAGGACTGGGAGGTCGTGCTCTCGTCTCCGGACCCGCCATCGCAACTTGCTGCGGTGCTTCGGGGTGCCGACGTCATGGACAAACACCGCATGAACGTTACGACGTAGAGTGGGACCGTGCGGTGGTCCAGGGACCCAAGGGGGGTCCAAACACACTTGCCATGATAAAGTTTTTCTCTCTCTCTCTCCATGAAGCATACGCAAATGACGCCCGAAAAATCAGTAGTAATTAGGTGGGATTGCGAAATTGAGGATTACAATAACGACAGCGCTAAATAACCGACGAGTGGAACAAAGTTAAATGAAGGGCCACCTATTCTGAAATGACAGAACGACGTTCGAAAACTGCAGGTGGCTCCGTGCAGCCACGAGAATGTAAACCAAAAACGAGATAAACACCCGCGGCACAGTGGTTGAGGCGCTGGGCTGCTGGCCCGAGGAGGGGGTTCAATCCCACCCGCAGCGGCCGCGTTTCAAGGGAGGCGAAATTCAAAAGACATCGGTTTGTACTGTTTATGCCAGCGCACATTAAAATCCCCAAGCGGTTGAAATTATTACGGAGCCCACCCCGGAACTTGCTGTTCTTATTACCCTCGAGGGGAAAATGGCGCGTACCCACTGCGAGGGATTGGCCAAGACACGTGCGGCCACTGACAAATGCTCAGGAACAATTTCTATATTTGAAAAAAAAAAAATAAAACAAAGCATAATGGAGATTTTAATTAACAACAAATCGGTTGTTGTGAGATGGGTGAATGAAAATGGGAAGTGGGCTATACATGCATAGTTTCTGTATTACAAATAAATTTTTAGCATGAGCAGCCAGAAGATGGAATTTAGAAATATTTTATGGCGGGAGCCGTTCCGCCTCTAAAAGGAAGCTTTTAATGGCGGAGAGTACATTCCTTGCTGTGTCCAATGGTACAAGTACCAAGAGAAAGAACAACCCCAGCAGACAGACCGGGCTGTCGGAACGGGCGTTCTAACAGGAGCCTCCGTGAAGAGTTGAAGCGACGGCAGGTCAACAAGAAATGACCTATCGTTTCGGGTTCAGCACAGAACGGGCACAAATGGGAGACCGCCAGCCCAGATCTATGGCGGCAGATATTTCGTGGACGTATGCGACGACGTAGATGCGTGAAAGAAACTTCGAGCTTGCGCGATCGCCATTCTTTACTGCACCAAGGGAATTTAAGATGCTAGCAGTCGGGAGAGGAATTATGCGCTGAGGCAGAGAATTCTTTCGACAGCATACAACTGCGAAATCTGGCCCCTGTAATATATGAGCAGGGCGGGAGGAGAGTAATGACTGGGCCTTGAAGAGATGCCTTCGCCAAGGTCTCTGCAGCTTTATTTAAATAAATTCATCTGTCCCCAGGTACCGGAAGTAAACGTAATAACTTATGTGTGGTGGTAGCAAGAATTTGAGTAAGGGGAGTGCCTGTTACTCCATTGACGTGGATAGCGAGGAACACAGGAATAAGGAATCCGTCATAACCCCACCGTGGGTAAGTGCCATCGTTTTTGAGGCAACAAGAGCAACAACTTCCTCCTTCACCCTTCGTTCATGGCGACCCTCCGCGGTAGCTCAGTGGTTAGGGCGCCCGGCTACTGAGCCGGAGTACCCGGGTACGAACCCGGCAGTGACAGTTTCCTGTTTCATAAACAAGATTCTAGTGATAATAAAAAAAATTATAGGCTCTAGAATTTTGTTACCTGGCTTGTTTAATATAGTAAAACGCTAAAAAGTTGATTTCGTTTACTATTGCGATTGGCCAGCGGAGTAATACACTACACCGCTGACAGTTGCCCAGTGTTAGCAACTGCTGTTCCTTTAAGTGGTATCCTACTATAAGACCCACTAATCAAGCTTTAAATTAGGAAAGTCTAGTGGTTAATGCCAAAAGGGAGTTCAAATCCACGGACAAGCCGATGCCATATCAGCTTTTGGAACGAAGAAAATGTCATTTTCTAAAGCTCCGCAGCGTGAGGAAGCCAGTAGGCGCTTTTCCCAAAAAAAAAATTAAAAAAACAGACTGAGTGCATGAGGTGCGCAAGAAGCTCGGTATATGCGCAACGTCAGCTAACGACTACAGAGTGAAATTACTACTGCCTGTTTTACTCTGTCGCGTCATGCACTTCCTTTTGTTCCGACGGTCTTGGAAATAACGACCATGCAGTTCACGATGACCATCCTTTTTCTGGCACCAAGCTGTGAAGAAAAAGAATGTGCATGACGTGGTAAAATAGTATAATAGCACAGGCAGTTTGAACTGGCGCCGTAAGCACTGTAACACGTCATCAGTGGGCGTTGTGTGGTGCAGAGATTTTGGAGAATGAATTTTCGACGTTCCAAAAATATATGGCATCCATGGCTTCGAGCTCCCCATTCGCACTAACCAGCAGACTGTCCTGGATAAAAAGTTATAGTGAATTCTAGTTAATTACCTGCCTTATTTGGATGATTTCTACAGTAACTAACTTCCGCCGTGGCTGACAGTTTGTTCTCGAAAATATTTTTTTTTTTATCTTTCGAACTCCCTGTCTCTAGGAGTTTTTGAAAGTGTTCGCTGAAACCACCAGCATAACTTGGCCCCGTTTAATTCGGCTTCAGTTCCTTTTACAGCAAGCTTAAGCAAGAGATGTTGGGCTAGTTGGCTTGTCGCGTCTTCTGTCTTCGTGTCATATTTTTTTGCGCTTAACCTTTCATGGCATGAGCGAGCTTCTCCAACTTTCGTAAGCATTAATAAACCTATGAACTGTGGATCAGTACGTTCCAGTACTTGGTTAAGGAATGCGTTAAAGAGACTGCGCAAAACGTCTCATGTGAGCTTGTTGTCGATTATAAGTAAGATAGTAAAAATTTGTTTGTAAACAATTCAGGCAACCGGTTGTCTTTCTAATATGTGTGGAAAAATACCGATATCCATTTACCTCTGGCGCAGCATTAATGCAACGTGCATAATCGAAGCATCCCAGGCCACTATGCAGATGCAAAATGCATATAGTGCTGCTGGCCTGCCACGTGTAGACCTTGTTAGTGTCCTGAACTCCTGTTCTTCGTTTTTGTTTTTGTAGCGCTGATGTACGCTCTCCCATTGTTCGCAGAAGGCTGTCATTCGTTTAGGAGCTAGGCGTTCATAGTTTGTATTCAAACCGTGTACCCCTGATGAAGGCGCAATTTCTCAACACGCACGGACAACTGTTTCGCTGCACATGTCCCGAGGGGAGCCAAGGCAAAGTAGGTCGACCCCTGGTGGTTACACGGTTCACCCTGTTTATGCCTCGGAGACGACTCATTAAAACTGGGTATGAATGGACGGATTTAGAACGGCGTCTGAGGTGCTCATCTCGGCCGTGGCTTTATTATTCATGCTGAAGGTACCGGATCTTCGTTACGTCAAACGCAAACAAAGAGCTCAAACAAACACGGAATGACCGGTGCACTCCTGGTCCCGTGTTTGAAAGAAACAAGCGATTACAATAGGCTATACGCGAATATGTCGCATAAATCGGCTATTGAAGTGCATGTTTTACGGTAATAGCCGTATTAGATACTTTGGGACAAACGGCGACGGCATCTTAGTATGCACGTATATATTCAGCGCTTAGTATATTCAGCGCTTGCATGCTTCTGTTGTCTTTGTTCTTCCTGTCATCCCTCGCGTCCTGCGCTGAAGAACATTCGCCACAGATAACCAAATAATCGCAAAACGTAGTCTTAGTGTATAACAAAACAAACTTTGGCTCCCATCTGCCAGCCAAAACAGTACTATCTATGTGGGCTGCTGAATGGGAACTCTCTGCATCACATGTTCGCAGCCCTGTGTTGTCATGTGATCCCACCTCATGTATTCCTTAGCTGCAGTCCTTTTGTTCCTCCTTTTCGCGGTAAAGGTGCCCACCGAGAGTGAGACGGTTACCGCGCCTTCCCTTTATTCATACCCAAGTCTAACCTAACCTAATCAAGTGATACTTGTTCTCTCTTCACGATGTGGAGGATAACGCGACACAAAAATTGCAGTGACTTACTCGCTCTGGAGAAGGGCGAAAAGATCCGCATGTTTTCTTTTTTGATGAGAGGAAAAGAAAAACATTCACCATCATGAGCTTGCAAAGCCTCTTTTCAGTCAATGCCTTCTGCTCAAGTTGGAAGAGAAGAATATGATTAGCCGTTTTAGTTCGATATTGAAACAAAAAGCGCTGGCTCCGCCACATGGCCGTTGAAACTCAGAACTGTTTTGATGGCTGCAATTAAGTTCTTGTGTAACGCAACCTTCATCACGCCGCCGTGGTGGCTCAGTGGTTATGGTGCTTAGCTGCTGACCCAAAAGACGAGGGTTCGATCCCGGCCGCTGCAGTCGAATTTCGATGGAGGCGAAATTCTAGAGGCCCGTGTACTGAGTGCACGTTGAAGAACCTCAGGTGGTCGAAATTTCAGAAGCCCTTCACTACGGCGTCTCTCATAGCCTCCAAATCCATGCAACCTTAATCATGTACCATTTTATTATTTCGACTGATTTCTTAGCTAAGCACGTATAGTAAAAGCACTCAAAACAAAGTGTATCAAAATTTATGGCTCACTTCAACTTTCAAGACTAGACGTGCGTACTACAGATACAAGGAATGATAATAGTACGGTGACAATCACAGTTGATGTATGAACATTCTATACTCCCGGAAAATGTTCAATAGTTCTGCAGTCAAGGCTAGATGTAAAGGGCAGGAGACGGACCTTTGTTCCCGTATCATGGGGAATGGGTTGTTCGTTGTTGAAACCACAGGTGCGGAGAAGAGAAGGTGAGAAGTTAGAGAGAGACGGTGTGGGGTCGATAGGATTGGGGTATTCCACTCCTCACCACACACGGACACAGGCCCGTCTCCTTCCCTTTCCTGCCTAGCCTTGGCTGCAGAGCCACAGAAAGTTGTCCGGGAGTATAGAACACCTTGGCTAGACAGGGTAGTTGCTAGATTCAATTCCATTTAACCAGTGAATTCATAATTCCAATGAATCTGTTCCACAGGTGGCCATAGCTTGGTCGAGTACTGTGCGTGATAGCGACATGATTGATTCCCCGTAAAGAATTATATGGTGTCTAACAAACAGTTAATGCACTTCAGTAACTACCAACTGAGCGTCAAGAGTGCATATATTTCAGAGTAAGCACGTAAAATTACCCTAGTTTACAAATAGTAGGGTCATCTTATCACACAGTCTAGTTAACCTGCATCATCGTTCACATCAGCGCCTTTTAAAATACCTACAGGTACACACTAGTCATCGACCATTCAAACGCAGCAATTTATAATGGTATAAAATTACGCGCTCCCAGAGTTCTGGCTTTGGTGGGAGTAAGCTTCAGCATGCTTTATACAATGATAGCTTATAAGGTTAGTCTTGCGATGTCTATCGCGTTGGAGGCGAACGTGGCAGACCACAGGCGGCTCTGCACTGCCACAGCATCTCGGGTGCCTGGATGTCCGCTCGCATTCATGGCGCTGATCATCGAGGCATCCTAACAGCATCAGAGCATCACGTGGCATACAAATAGAAACCACTAAAAGTACATCATGAAATCATGCGACACCTGCCTGCAGGCGCATTTTTAAAAGCGCGGGGGGGGGGGGGGGGGATACAAAACCACCCGTGTCCTGCACGATGTCGGTACACGATAAAGAGCACTTGGCCGTGTAAATAACCCTCAACACTTTGCTACGGCATCTCTCACAGGCCAGGTGCAGTTCAAGGACATTAAAACCCACATTTCATACCATACCATACCAGGTCATCAAAGTCTTCACATTTTTCAAGCTTGCTACGGGAAGGCCCACACACACATATGCTGACCAACTGTAGCTGAGTAAGTCATGAACCCCAATGACATGGTTTACGCAAAAAGCGTACTGGCGCTAAAAGACGGAGGCAACACACACAAGACAGGTAGGTCTTTTAGCGCCAGTACGCTTTTTGCGTAAACCATATCTTGCTACAACCAACTAACTCGAATCAAAGTCTTGCTGAACCACAAAGTTTACTGTCAACTTTTTATTCTTTTAAAATCTTATCCTTCCCATCGTAAGCTTCTACGTCAGTCGTGTTCAGGACGTTCAAGGCCCTCGCATGAGCATATAAATAACACTTGACGATATATTTGGTCGACAAAGATTGAATGTAATATTTGCTGTCTTTCATTTCCTATTTCAAGTTGAAATAATTAAAAATTTTCGCCACATGAGAGAACAGAGCTGCATGCACAAAGAACGCGTCAGGAAATCAGCGCGAACAAACCTGCCCACCGTACGGCCGGATGAGCTTTCGAAAATTCTGTAGGCGCCTAGTTATAGAGAAACATGGTTTTCATCATTGCTCAACAACTAAGGTGCAAAATTGATCCGAGTATTTCTAAATGAATTTAAACTACTCAACGGTAAATCAGCTCATGATGTTACCAAAATACTGCCGCCCTAATAAATCTTCTCGGCAGATATCAGTCAGGTGTCCATGGTGTGACGGCTAACTAAATGTGCCATTTATGCGATAGATACCAGCCTTGTTCTCTTTGAAATTAAGGTTTAAGTAACCAAGCTTCAATTTCGTAGGAACTTAAGACAATGTTCCTTTCGTTCATAGCAATTTGTGAGTTACACCAACAGCACTGCATTAAGCCCTGAAGTCGATTATGAACTGCATTCAAAAAGACGTCTAATCCTTGAGACGGTGAAGATAATGATAACATGCGTTCCACAGAGGGACGGAAAAGAAATGATGCTAATTTTTTTCCCACGTCTGTCCTCAGAAAATTCAACGATGGCATTTAAACTCAAGCACTAAAGGTTGTAAATGAATTTGCCTCCAAACTTGCTTGATGGAAATTTATTCCCACATTTACATTTCGCAAAGGAGGCGGGGTACCTGATGATTCCTCTCCGTTGCATCACCGACTTGCCACGAAGAAAACTCTACGACCGCATTTACGACTGAAAGGTCCATTACACAATTTTCCAATGTCTTTTACAATGGTAAACACGCATCACAAGTGCAATAGCTAGTCCAATAATTTCACGAAGCAACATGGATTATTCGAAACGTTCTCAAATCGAATCATCGCTTCGTAGCACCGAGTGTCATGAAGGCAAACCAGAGAACGAGGGCCACAGGGGGTTAATATTCGCTGTCTGGGATCATCGCTCCGAACATGAACTGAATTCATAGCACGCAGGCACCTTTGCATTTTGTCTCTATCATAATGCGGCCGTCCGGGCGACCGCGAATCAAACCTGCAACTTCGTGCTTCTCAGCAGGACGCCTCAGCTGCTAAGCCGCTGCGGCGTCTGTCCACCGGTGTTTTCGAACCTTCTCGTTGCAAAGGCAGCCAGCCTCATAAGAGCGAAAACTGTGGCCTCCTCTCCATAGTGACCCCGCAGTCTCCCGGATGTTGTTTAGCATGCTGCGAGCGTTCTATCCCATTGTTCGCAGCAGTCACAGCCACTCGCTTGGCCGCACCCTTGCCACACCGCCCATATACTGGGACACGCACGAAGAAGCCGTGCCATTCCAACAGAGGCCAACAACAACAGCAAGCCGTTGCCCGGCGCAAGGTGGCTACACGTAATTATTAAGCGCGTCCTCACAAAGTGCGAGGCTGTCACAGCCGTTTTCATCAGTGAAATGGCGTCGAAACCAATGCAAGCAACGAGGGGGAGATTATCATTGGAATAGTTATGAATGGGAGAACTTCCACAAAAAATCAGTGGCCACAGAGAGTCGTTACTTGTATTTAGAACACGTCATGAGTACTATAAAAGGCGTTACGGCAGTAAATACCAGCACGGCGACTACTCGTACAGACTTCATTTCCCACTTAACGAAGTTTTTTGTCAACACGCAACCTATCACATGAGCGCAAGTAAGGGCACTGAGCTCTGTTATTTGCATTATTTTTTCTCCTGCGAGCCGTTAGACAGTGAATACTTTTCAGGAACTCTCAGGGCAATTTTCTTTATAACCACGCTTTACCAAGCAGAAATTTCTATACAAGTTCTTTTGGATTGCTCAGCATACGGGGAGATCTTCGGTAACTTTATTGTGTTCCCTCACTCTCGCTCTCTTTCAGTTGCCGTTCCGGATCTCTAGCGTGCTACTGGCCAGCACAGGAAGCTGAAACGGCTACTTTTAGTGCCAGTCCAAAGGACCCCGCCCTCAAAAGCCGTATTCCTGTTTTTGCCAAACGCGCAGCGCATGTCAAAGTAGACAAAACCTAACAAGATCGAGGCACGCAAACCCCATGAGTGGACAGCACCTTCCCGCATTCGCCCTTCAAAACGCCGTCAACGAGAAGAGGGAAAACGCCGCACGCATTGACTCGCCTCCATACGCCCCCCAATCACCTCCGCTGTCAAACGCCCCGTGGTTACACGCTGCATTGATTAGCAATTAGGGCATCGCCTTGTTACGTCGCCCAGCGGCCGTCGGGCAAGCTTCGCCGGCTGCTAGCAACCCGTCCGCGTAACGACTAATCGCGGAAGGGCCGCTCGCTCGGCCATCGAGCTTTTCTTTTCTTTTTTTTTCTTTCATGTTTCCTTCGCCCTTCCAATTCCTCGTTCCGTCTCCCAAGGATGCCGGGTGGCTTTTCTGGTCTTATCTGCAGTGTGGAGAGAGGGGACCTGTGCCGTCCGCATGTGCGTGCGGACGCATAATAAAAGAAAGCCTGCGGGGCCGGCACGACCGAACAGTCTCGCACCGCTGGTTCTTCGCGGACTAACCAGCGCGGCGGAATCGCATTAGCGAGCTCGTAACAAGCGTACGTGCGATAGAAACAGGTGGAGACGAAAGAAACAGCAAGAACGCCCAAGTTTTTGTGCAGCTCCATGCGCGTTATATACCGTGGAGAAAAAGCGGACAGACTCATTCGTGCACGAGCGGACGGGGTGGACGCCGAATGCGGTGCACAGCCGGGAGATGATGATACGAGCGAATGCGAGCACCGTCTATATTTAGGAGCTGCGTGCAGAAAACGAGATAAATTGTCCCAGCTACTATCCCCCCCCCCCTCTTTTTTTTAGTCGAGATGCTTATGCGTGTATGTTGAACAAAATTTTTGTTACCCGTTGTCCTAGTCAGCACATTGCCTGGACGGTATACCCATGGTCTCACTGGATTTTGGAAGATCTGAAGCGAGAAAGAAGTACGCGTCTAAAAAGGAATATTTCCTAACGACAATGACCGTTTTATTTCACCTACGCCCTAAAGCACACACATTTTCATCCCCCCCCCCCCCCCCCCCTCCCCCCGAAGTAGCCTCATGCACAGTGGGAGTGGATACAAGCATGAACAGGAAAGGTATAACATATTCAAAGACAGCCTGGTTATTGGTCATGTCCTTTGGCTGCTGCCACATGCCATCCCTTTCACCCGCTTCCATTATTCTTCGACTGGACAGCGCGTGGTCTTCCGGCTGCTTTCGTGGCTTGAGCAGCCGTCGCTGCCAGCTGCTTATCTTTTTTCGGGCTATGCAGCGCGCTCAGCTTGGCTCGCCATAGAGTTTGGCAGCTCTTCTTCGGTCTTCGCAGAGCGTTAGGCCAGCCAGGCCGCCTTCTAACCTTTGTGTGCGGCTGCATAATGCTGCCATCGGCGACGTAGGCGAGCCTCTCTATCTCTTGACACACTCGGCTTTATTGTACGATGTAGTCGGCAGCATTATCTAGCGCCATCGAGCATTTGGCAAAGCAGAACTAATACCCGGAAGATCAACAAGACGATTACTTAAAATACGCAGCCCTAGAGGCTGCGTAGTCATCGCCGCAGCATCTAGGGCTGCGGCGATGACTGAGTGCATTCCTGCAAGTAAATTTAGTTCATGCTTTAGCGAGCAACATTGTGTCTTCTAATGTTTCTGATCGTCCGTGTTTGTGGGGATTCTTGTATGAGGTGTGTTTGTCTGTTTGTTTCCTACTCGTTCGTTTTTCTCCTGAGTTCATTTTTTCGGTGTCGAGAAAATGGTTGTACAAGGACTTAATCTGTATGCTCTTTGGTGGTTTGGTTTATTGGGGTTTAACGTCCCGAAGCAACTCAGGCTATGAGGGACGCCGTAGTGAAGGGCTCCGGAAATTTCGACCACCTGGCTTTTTCCTTCGTCAATGTATCGCTCTGTGTATTTTGCTTTAGCGGGACATGACGAACTCAAGAGGGCACGTAACATATGTACAAAAACATTTTTTAGGCTACACACTCAGACATTACTAGTTCAAACATGGCTAGAGAAAAAGGGTATTTTCGTGTCTGCGGCGAACTGTCGCCTTTATGGTGCTCCTGAAACGATTCAGCATTGTTTCATCAATTGTAAAGACGCAATACTCTACTGGTACATCATGCAACGGACATTTAAAAAAAAGACAATTTGACGGCGCATCCTGTAGGATTTCCACTACCATTTGTTGATGAACCTTCAGATATATTATTTTTAACTGGATTACACAGGCTGCGGAAAACACGTATGATGGACCGACAATGTGAATCTGTTGTTTCTGCCAAAGACCATGTTTGTAGAATAATTGTACATCTAAAAGAATTGTATGCCCAGACCGAGTATGAACCGGAGTGGTACTCACTGTTGGTGCTGTGTTGTTCATTGCCTTTTTTCTAGTTCTTTGTTGCTTAGATGTGTCGTGTTATAATTTATAAGCTATGTGCTCCGAATTGACTCTTTTCTCGTGCTTCTTTGCTTATGTGTGTTGATGTGCCACTGTCTTAATGTTTGTAGATAGCCCATGTACATAAAACATCGCATCATTGTAATAAGTGCCATTTTTTTTTTTTCTTGAAAAAATACGTGGCGATGACTGAGTGGTCTGAGACATCGGGAGACAAATGTTCTCTGTTCGCGCCGACGCTGGTTCGAATCCCTCTCATGGCTATCATGCGGGAAAGTTTTTCTTTCTTTTTTTTTTTACTGCTGGAGACCGTTCTGACGGGAAATTTTGTAATATTTCGGAAAGGTTTGGCCTGGGTTCACCGCGGTTTCCTGGTGACGTTCGCTTGACTTCGCCGAAAATGGGAGCTTAGAGGATTCCATACTTCACAGAACGAAGGTTTTCGGGTTATCCCCGAGTATACAGTTGATGTTCACCAATCTATATTAGCCTATATACAGAAGGCTACCTTGAACATGAATTAAAATAGAATGAAAACTCCGTAGGTTAGGCCCAAGCAATGAGTTCTCTGAGTAAAAGGCTTAAGAGTTGGAGCAGTTATACGTTGAGTGAAACGACGGGAATTCATCTTTATACACAGATGTGATTATCTTCCAAACTACGGCCCGCTGCGGTGGCTCTGTAGTTATGGCGCTCGGCTGCTGACCCGAAAGACCCGGATTCGATCCCAACCGCGGCGGCAGAATATCGATGGAGGCTAAATTCTAGAGGCCCGTGTACTGTGCGATGTCAGCGCACGTTAAAGAACCCCAGGTGGTCGAAATTTCCGGAGCCCTTCACTACGGCGTCCCTCATAGCCTGAGTCGCTTTGGGACGTTAAACCCCAATAAATCAACAAATCAAATCAAATCAATGCTTTTCACGTTTTTCTTAAGAGTGACAATAATGGTGAAAGCTGACTCACGTAAGGTTGGACAGATTCCCTAAAGCAAACCTGTCCCTCCAACCTTTATCAAATAAATCAGCACGCGCTTACAAGATCAAAGCACCCCTACCAAGGGTGTAATTCACTATGTGTACAGCGTGCCGCACTGCACAAGAGTGTGTCAGTACAGCGCTGGCAGTCCTCTGCGGTTGTACGCATTGCGTCCGTTCTGATCACCTTTCACTGTATTTGCTTCGTGGACGGCGCTTGGTGCGACTCATAGGCTCGGCGAGTGCGTGCACGTGTGTCCCGTATACAAAAGGCGAGCTTATCGTCACCCAGTCGCAGCAGCTGTCCCAGCGACGGTAGTATAGCGCCGAGTTTAAAGAAGATCGCAATCACAAGCGGACGCAAAGTGCGCGTTCTGTGGCGCATGCCACGCGCATTGTGTAATACTGCGCGGTGTGCCCCGCACGAAGACCAGTTGACCCTCGCCTACATGCCTGCGAAGGCCTGGACAGCGCCTGGTGCAATGTAGGTGGCAACAGCAGCGCATGTACGTACCACCAGTGTGCGTCCTTGTCGCCGTTTTCTTCACGCGCCCCGGCGGAGCGGGCAAGAGAGACCACCTACGTGAGTTGACTCAGTCGCGGAGTCGGCGTGCAAAGAAACGGTTTCAGGGTTTCCCGTGGTCGCCAGCTGCCTTTCGTGGCGCATGCGTTAACTCCAACATGCATTCTTCACGCGCAAACTCCGCGCAGCGCAAGGACAGGGAAAAAATTGGACGACGCTTAAGCTTCGCCTTTAAGAGCGGAATGCGACAGCGTACTGCAGGTGGTGGTGGTGGTGTAAATGAACACATTTCACATTTTTTCAATTGTTCCAATTAATTAATTGATCAATTACACACTTTAAATTTTCTTAATTACCACCATCAAGCATTGAATTTTCATTCTGAGCATTTTGACACCTTTGACCATTTTGACCATTTCTTTAATTCATCAATTAATTACAATGATTTCATTAACTCGTCATCGCCTATCCAACACCAATCAATCAACAATCGCTAGAAGCACAAATTACCATGATAAGATTTTTTTACGCCGACCCCGACCATTTCCGACACGCTTTGCCCACTACTACATCGGCGACGTCTTTTCGACCGAACGAGCTGTACACGCTGTCGCGTAATAGTATTCTAAAATGACTTCTGGTGAGGTATAAGGCTTATATGACGTCGAAGGGTAAGCGCAGAATCAGGAGGCGCTTCATGTAGACCATTTCTCAACAAGCAGCAGTAGTTCCCGGTGCTCAGTCATCTACGTGAGAAAATGAAGAGTACGGGAGTTTGGTTCGGTTTGGTTTGGTTTGGTTTATGGGGGTTTAACGTCCCAAAGCGACTCAGGCTATGAGGGATGGCGCAGTGAAGGGCTCCGGAAATTTCGGACACCTGGGGTTCTTTAACCTGCACTACGCCCGAGAAAGCCTGTGTCCCTGTTCTTGTGTGTACTTTCTCCCAAGATCTGGAACCCTTAGCACGTGATCCTTATAACTGCACTGAAAGGACTAAAACTCGTGGGACAAAATACCAAAGAAACCTTCATCCCCAATCCAAGCTTGGGAAATGCGAGTACCCATTTGAAATAGCGATGAATGGCAAGGATGCTGGTAAGCACTGGATACATCTTCTTTGTGTTGAGCACATTATATCTGCAGGCAGCAAAGTGATGGCGAAAAGGTAAGTCATGTGGGTTGCGTCAAGGGCAGTGCAAGTGGCGATCTAACGTTAGCGCGTCTGAACGGGTCATGCTCCTGATACTTACTCCCGCGGGACTTGCTCCCGAATGCGAGGCCAAACCGGGAGGCAATAGTTCCACTCCGTTTGCAATACCCCGCTAACAAGAACACTACGTCGCTCCTCCATCCCTCTCCCATGGCGAGACTGCATGGCTCAATCCCGGCGCCAGACTTTGGAAATAGCTGCTCACCCTCTGCCCCAAGCATGTTCACGACGTCGTGGGACCGTCGTAAACTCTGACCGCCACACTCAGCAGCGGAGTAATAAATTTGATCGCCATCTCTCTCACGCGGACGATGACCACAGCTGCCGCTAAGCAGGGCGCATTGGGAAGCCAAGACACGCCCAGGGGGCCTGCGCCGGCATGCTGTAAAGCAAGCAGTAGTTCGTCTTGCAAGTATCCCCAACAGACTGTACCGTAAAAAAGTTATGTATGCTGAAATGCATAAGCGTATAGCTCCGGTTGGAAGGATATGCCGCTGCAGACCATGCTGAGGACAGCAAAAATTTGACCGCACACCACCAGACTCTTCAAGTTCTAGGCATGGGTGGCTTGACGAAAGTTGCAACAAGACCAATTCCTCCTTTTTGTGTGTGGCTGCGAGAAACTCCCACAGAGCACTCGGGAGCGGATTTTGCATATTTCTCCAGAGCGCCTGAACACTGCAGCATCGGCGGAGACGATGGCGCGGACAAAGCCCTTTCATCAGCTCTCTGCAACAATAGAAGAGATTCCACTTCGATTTCGACAACCGGCGCAGCGGGCAGGATTCGCTCGCTTGCGCGTGCGCTCACGTTGGCCTTGCAGTGTTCGAACGATTTCACGAACTATCGTCAACGCCCCCTGGACCCTGACCTGCGGCTCCGTCCGGTATACACCACGACGTGAAGCAACCATGCTTTGTCGTCTATGGCTCGATGTTGCAGTCGCCAGTGCGCGTCTCTTTCTTACCGGTATGGTCGCGAGCTCTGCGTGTGACACCTCTGTCTGTGACGACACGACCGAGCATCTTTGTGTGTGTCGTCGGTTTAGTGTGGAGATGCAAGCGCTCAGCATTGCACCAGGTAACCGAACACTGTCGGGACCCGGTATTTTCCGACAATACTGCCTACGATGGTCAGCGTGAAAGTCACCTAACCATTGTTCTGCTTTCTGCGGCCATCAGGTTTTTAGCCGGGGATGGTGGCAGTGTCGCACGCAATCTCTCGTCTGTGTGCCCATGCATAGTGTTTTTACTTCTTTTCTCCCCCACTGCTTCCCAATCCTTTACTCTTATACTAATGCAAGACGATCAACTGGAACCACTTGTGGTTAAGATCATCGACTTTCTTTACCACATTTTCTCTCCCTCCATCGGCAGAAGACCACATTGACAAAATTACGTTAAAAATCAGTTCAAAAAATCACACACTGCGAAAACTGTGGAAGCTTGAGCATCGACGTCGACGATATTTCAAAACGTTCAGATAGTTTTTACAATCGCTAATAAAGTTAATTCAAATTGTTTTTTTCTTTTCGGAAAGGAAATGACGCAGTAACTGTCTGACATATCTCGGTGGACACCCGAACTACGCCGTAAGGGAAGGTATAAAGGAGGGAGTGAAAGAAGAAAAGAAAAAAGACGTGCCATAGTGGAGGTCATCGAAATAATTTTGACCACCTGGGAAGGGGTGCCTTTTGCGTTTCGACAATTTAGTTTCCCCAAGCTTGAAAAGCGTTGCGTTTTTTATTAGCGCAAGTTCGCGATATCAGTCTTCATTAAGAGACTGACATCTAAGCCTTAACTTTATATGGTCTCGAACTGCTTGCCTCGGTGATGGTTCAGCGGTTGGCTGCAAATATTTTCGATCCTCCTAGTTGGAGCAGGTGTTTGGTGTGGCTCGGAATGTTGAGGTCAAAATCCTCGTGCCACAATAGCCGACTGCATTCCACGTGAGCGGGACTCTTGCTCACTAGAGCTCACTGTGCCAGTGCGCCGTAATGAGTGCCGCGTGCCTCTGAATGTCCAACGTCGATGGCGGCAGCCATTGTTGAGGTGGACTGGCGCGTTAATATTGAGTGAGGCGTAATTTTTCTCCTTACTTTTGGATATCCTAGGGTCCCTCTTCTGAATCTTCGAAACAGTTTTTCAGACAGCAGGCAGGTACGAAAAAAAAGTGCTTTGTTTACTCCTTGGTGTCGTGTATCTTTGCTGTTTAGCACGAATGAAGCACACAAATGGGTTCCCTGAATGGCACATTCACCGAGCCGTCACAATAGGAAGAACTGCGCATTTCATACTGCATACGCTTCAGGCGGCAATGAAATAGCTCCGTTACACCTCCCGAATCTGAATCAGACTTGTCACAGACCTAAAGTAAAAAAGAGCAAGAAAAAGCAGATGTGTTAGATAGAAATAAGAGGTGAGAGAGCTCAAATGCGTCTGGTTGGTTGGTCAGCACTGGGAGGAGGGGAGAAAGTACCGAAACGAAACGAACACGGAAGCAGAGCGTGCGCATTGATGTGCGCAGTCTACATAAATGGTCCTTTAGGCCTGTCAGCTTGAAGCAGAACAGATGAATTCTAAATGTTTTGTAGGCCTTGGAACAGTGTGGCCGCAGTCTGAGAATCTTGGCATCGGGGGAAGGTTTGGTGCCCAGCTGTATTAATGCCGTCCTCAAGGCCAAGCGCAGGTGTTCGAAACGAGGAGAGTAAAAGAAGATGTACGCAATGGTTTTACAGCGAACGCTATTATACAGAGCCGGCTTAAGTAGCACACTTTCTTTTTTCACATCTGCATTTGTCGCACGTCGCGCTTTATACTGTTCCACTGAAGAAAAAATTCTCATCATGAGCCAGTTCATCTCCACTGTCAGACAAAGTCATCTCTCACTGATCTCTAATTAATCCTACCCTACAAAATCTGCGTTCATCCTAACAACGCAAATTTCCTAATATCGATTCCCCCACCTCTTATTTTGTCCTCTTCCTCACTCATTTCCCTTATCTCCTATTACTCTGTGTTGCCGTAACTTGCCATTGGTTACATCTGTTCACCACATTTGTCCTGCGCAAGTCCTTTTCATCTTCTTGACTTAAGCTATGATGCCATGGCCGTGAGTTTGTTTTCTAATTCACGTTGCTCTCTTCCTCTCTCCTAACGTTGCCTTATCAACTTCCTTTCCATAGCTAGCTGCGTTGTCCTCAATTTGATCTGAAGCGTTTCCAGTATTCTCTCAGTTTCTTGTACACCGGTGAGCACTGGTAGAGTGCAGCTGTTAGGCACTTTTCTTTCGAGGCCTATCCGCAGGCTGTTGTTCATAACTTTACAGTACCTACCGAATAAGCTCCAACGTACTCTAATTGCCCATGCAATTTCTTTCCCATTGCCCGGACCTACGGCCACTACTTGGCCTAGATATACGTTCCCCCTTACTGCTTCCATTACCCTATTATACCTCACTTACTGCTTCGAACACGTCACTTGTTGTTCCGTTCAAAGACTGTTGAACGCTAGTTTAGTTTTCTTCATACGAAGTTTTAAGTATATACCGTTGTACTTTGCCTGCGTACATCACTAATCACAGGCTGTAATTCATACCCTGAGTAACTTTGCAGGGCAGTCTCATTAACGGATAGGAGGTTAGCGAGATGTTGTTGTTGTTGTTGTTGTTAGCCTTTGAAAAGATGGCACATACCCACACTGAGGGATCGGCCAAGAATCGGGAGGTAAAGGTTGCTATCCACCTGTACATACTAAAGACAAAAGAAAAGCACACGGGAGAGCAAAACTTGATGTTCGAGATGTTCGCCCTTGACGCTTAAATCGACTTCTTCACCAAACACCCTGAATACGCAGTGCATAACAGGAGTCTTTTCTCCATGCCTGACAACCATCCGTGGTTAGTATTCTTTCATTAATCCTGTGGAGGACTGCGGTCACTGTCGATTCCGAATATGAATCCGCATATGCGACCCTGGGTCCCAGGCGGCACAAGGATGTCTGAGTGGCAAGCATAGTTCTAAGAAAAGTTCAACAGTATACACAGGACAGCATGGAGCTACGATAAGAGAGGCTATGCTGAACCGTATAGACATGGTGGTTCGCAGAAGTGGCCGAAACTGCTCTCAAGCGAGCATAAATAGCGGCACCTGCGACAATCAGTGATGCCATTACCAAACAAAATGTAAATATTACGGCTGGTAAGACAGCATTTCAGCCTAATCAGTCGGTTTCGTGTTCCAGATAATGTGTCTTTACTCATGTACTACTCGTTGTCACATGTATCGGTGAAGTGTGATGTGTATACAAAGGAGATAGCTTATTGCTCCAATTGTCTTTAACTCCTTATAAGAAGCGTTTTCAAGCAGCGATAACATCATCCTTGCAGGTCAGCTTGTAATTGCGAGCGATTATGACCAAAGTGTATAGCGTGTCCAGCGCTGTAACTCCATATATGTGTTTTTAAAAGCGCACACACTTTCGATGACGCGTTTTAGACCGCGTGCGCTCATTCATTTAGCATGTGGCGTAAGATGCACACGTACTCGCAGTCTCAACATACTGCCTTATTTCATCGCTTTTAAAATATTCGCCGGCTGCCTCTCGCAGTTAACAATAAATTAATAAACTAACGAACCACTACAACCATAGCTTAGTAGCAAAGGTTCGCTGTCGCTTAGTCTCCGCGACCTGTAGCGTAATTGAGTTCAGTTAGGAGAAGAAATGTGACACGCAACTTCTATTCCTGAAAAAAAGGGCACAGCTGAGGGCAGTCCAGTATTCCGAATTCTTGCTATTGCACCGACACGCACTGTGCTCATTAATCAATACACCACCAAAAGAAAATGAGTACTAAGTGCACTTATGACGTGATCGAGGCCACGACTGTCGCGTCAGACAAAACAACGCAGTCTTTAAGACGTCAGATACTATTATGATTCAGCAAAAGAAAGAAAGAAAGAAAGAAATGAGCTCGCTAGACGCTCGTTGTTTCGCTTTTCAACTGGCTCGACGTTTTGAGAACAACGCCACTCAGACGGACAGCGCAGCGCGAGAGCCAGTGGGCGAAAAGGGGGCGCTTACGTTTCCTCGCATCCTCCGCAGTGTGGTGACGCGATCCGGCCAACTAATCCATCCGGGGTCCCATCACCGGACGCAGCACACAAAAAACCTCGGGCGTTTTCAAAGCTTCCGTCAGCCGGCACTGCGGGCACACGTCGTCGGCATGGCTACGTCTCCCTCGTCCCCAGAGCAGGCACGGCAGAGCGAGCGATGGCGCGCTAGAGCACGGCTGGACACAAGGACTCCCTCCCGGGCCGCGCTGAGAGGGGGGCCGACGCAGCGGGCGACTCGCCGAACCAGCGCTCTACACGACACGGACACGGCAGAAGCAGCAGCAGCAGCTGGTGGCGGTGGAACGCGCGCCGCGCTTGACTTTCGCGGCGGGTGTCGTCGTCGGGCCGCTCGGGGGTCGACGGCGGGAAACCTGCTCGGCGAGAAACCGCCGGCCAAAGAGGGAGACCCCGTCCACTCTGGCACTGTACCGCCAACACCAGCGCGCCGACGCCACGACGCAGCGCCGAGCGAACCACACTGCACAGCCGAAACGGTAATTACGGCCGCGCGCGCGCTCGCGCCGTCGAAAGAAAGTCGTCCAGGGCAGGCGAGACCGGCTCTCTCGCACCGCCGCTCTCGCTTACTTCCCGTTTCTTTGTACACTTGGGAATTCGCTCGCTTTCTTCTCTTTTTTTTTTTCCCCTTCTTCTTCTCTCTGTTACGTATTCTTTCCTTTCGTTTTTGTTTCTTTTCGCTGCCAGCGTCTTTCGTAGATGGAGGCAGATAGAGAGCGAGGCCTTGAAGACGGCAATGCGCGCCGCCGCCGCCGGTCAGGCTGGTTGTTCGGCCGGTGGCTGCCTGGCCGAGGGGGGGTAAGGCTATGCAAGCGCCAGGCAGCAGGTACCCCCCTACGTGGCCAAGCGTCGCCCCCGTGCCAGTGCCGGCCGCCGCCGGCGCAATGATGCGTGCGCCTGGCGCTGCGTCGATGAACGAGGATTCATTGTTCCCCCCTTCCGCTGCTTCCTCCCCCTCTTAAAGTCGCCGCCAGGCTCGCGGAAACAGTCGGCCGACGTCGTAAGAACTCGACGACCAGTCCCCTCTTCCCGATTCCGAGCCGGAAGGGAGGTGCCTAGAAGAGTCGTGAGCCGGAGATGAATGGTTAACTCACTCTCGGCAGCTGCAGCCGGACGGCATACAGACACACTCGAGCACATGGCTCGCGGTGATTGTTATCCCGTCGACCGGAGAGGATAGTGGGTCTGGCTGCTCCTGTCGGCGGTGTACTTTTCTACGGCGCCAGCACGGGCGGCACATTTTTGCGCTTAATGGGAAGAAATAAACGAACGTGAAGAGTTCCGGCAACCTACCGCCGCTGCCGCCGCCTTGGTTTACGACGGAGGGCTCTGGAGGCAGTCAACGCCTCTTTAACTGCGCTGATCTGCTTCCGTGTTTCGTACGCAAAGAGGGCAAAACCAAAAAACGCTATCCTGTAAGGAAGGCGAGGAGCAGGTCTGCGGAGTAAAACAAGTATCCCAGGAAGATAGAGCGCAAACTGTCCCACCTCGGAGGGTGGGGTACGTAGCTGCGAAGCCAACCGGTCGCCATGCGTCAAAGGATCGCCTTTGTACACACCCTTCGTACACATTGATGAGTGTGTGCACTAAGGGTAGACGTTTTAGACTGGCTGGAAGGCAACTATCATTTCGTTTCAACGAACCTGTACAGTAAAATGTACAAGAATGTAAACATGACTCCAGCCTAGGCGAACCAAATAATGTTGACGTGATCGGGGTAACGACAGAGAAAGTAGCCATAAAATAAACATGTCGACACAAGGGTTGGCAGAAGGTGGGATAATAGGGCAGTCACTTCCTTCCCCTCTTGAACATTGTTGACCGTACATTCAACGCAGGGTTCCCTTCCACTAACCCTGCCTCTAACAGCCAGAAGCACCTGAGGAGAGCTTCCCGCCAGTGTTGACCACGACGTGAAGCTCAAGACTGTGAAGAACGCGAAGCCTTCAAAAATTACGTGCTGCACATCGTAGCCGAATACATCGTAAGTGCACAGTGGTTCTTGACACTGCAGGCCAAAGGAGGACACCACCCGTGTTAGCTCTGGGGCTCTAACAAATACTCCAAAATCTGGTTGCTCTGGTCGCCGCTAGAAGCGTATGGCTTGAACTGAAGACGGATCTTTTTTTCTTTATCAAATAATGTGCCCCTCACCGTCCGCCGAAATGGTCTTGGCAAGTAATTAAGTAAAACATCATGTTCAGTGGGGCTTCACGCATGCGTTGAAAGGCCTTTAGAAGCGCCAGGGAGAGGCTCGAGCAGTGGTAGGCCAACAGACGCAATATGAAGTGAGTAAAAAATTTAACATCGCGCTTCACTGGTGAACTAGCCATTCCAATGAATGTTTGATGACAACCGAGAACCAAAAGACTTAACAACCTGATCATCAGAGCGCCGACTTGCGTATACAGTGAGTCCCTGCCGGATCTCTGCGATCCACCCTGATCATAAAAAGAAAAACAGCACAGAAACACGGAACTAGAAAGAGCAAGACAGCACAACGCGCTAGCAAGCAACTAGTTTTTATTCCGCCAGAAGCGAACTATATATCGGGAAAAACATCTCAACAACAAAAACACAAAACTTTATAGGCCACCCCGTTACAGAAGGTGCAAACACTTTGCACAAGTCAAAAGGAGAGATAAGATTCCTTTGTCAAGCAGACATTGCAGGTGCTTTGCACTTCTCAAAAAGAGAATAACTTATTTATTTGTCAAGCAGTCCAACAGATGGCTTGCTGACGCAGCTCTGGCCTCTCCGCCACAGCCAGAGATTCCTGCGGTGCAATTCGGGGTTGCAGGCCATACTTGGGACCATTTCCCAAGATGCAGGCTATTTCTTGAGGTATCATTGCGTATCTGACGTTTCATTGCGTAGACGCATTCTTTGCTTGCTACGTGCGGAGCAGTATCCGACGTCAGTCGCCAAAGCGTTCGCAGAGTTCTAGCTGCTGCCAACCCGCTTTGGTCTTCCTGCTAGCATACGACCCAGAACCAGTCATAGAACAACCATACCTGTCGCTAAAGTTCAGAGCAAAGTATGCGGCCCATTCGTTTGACACTGCCGTACGATCGCTTTACTGCACCAAAAATGACGGCTGTGACTTCGACAGGCACATATCCTTTTTTCAGGCAGAACGTGATAAACCGCGCACGGCACGAAGCGACAGCAATCAGGCTGACGATGTGTGAAGATTGAGGGATCAAGGAAGGATTACATTACAGAAAACACGTAACCAATGTCATCACCTGGAGTAGCATGCCAGGCTCATAACCAGGCAGACCTCTCCTTTATTCATTAAAGTCTCTCTCTCTCTTTCTCTCTCTCTCTCTTTCAATGTTATCACTTTTTACGTGTTTTCTATAGATATCGACAACCTGTTCTATTCCATCCCACAGAAAGAGCTGTTCCAGGCAGTCAAGGCCAGCATGGAATCTAGCGATGTCGTTGCCTTTCAAAACAGTGCTGGAATGTCGGTGGAAAACGTTATGCGCCTGCGTGAATTTTATCTAAGCGCCACGCTGGTGTCATTTGAAGACGACCTGTGTATTCAGCGACAAGGCATCGGAATAGGTCCATGTGGTGCACCTGTTCTCTCGAACATCTGTCTCGCATCCATGGACCGTGACATTAACAATACCTGTGACGATGAAAGTGTCCTGAGAATTTTTAGGCATGCGGATGACTATCTGGCGCTTCTCAAAGAACAACCTGCCTTGACCTACCTGAATATGGTGGAACATGTTTTAAACTTCTTTAGACAACATGGTAAAGGCCTCACTTTCAGCCATGAGCTTCCCATTGACAACAGCCTGCACTTCTTAGACGTTAAACTGACCTATGGAAAGAAACATGCCTGCTGGATGTACAACCCAAGGTCCAAAAAGGAACTTCTACAGTATGATTCAGCCTATTCAAAAACAGTGAAGAGAGCAATAGCAAACCTATGTCTTGATTCAGCACTAAAAAAGTGCTGCATTCATATGGCTGAACGTAGTTTGTGTAACCAGATTACCAGGTTGAAAAAAGCAGGCTATCCTCAGCATGTTACTGTATCAATCGCCGAGACTTTGCTGCGGAAAGTGAAAGGGCGGAAAAAGAGACCAGAAAAGAAAACTGGGATGAGACCGAGAGTGGTCCCTTCTGTACTTCGAATGTCGCACAATCTGAAAGGAGCGACGGGTAAGCACAATGTGCCAGTGGTTTTCTCAGCCCCTCTGAAACTTGCACAGCTATGTTAACGCAGTATGGATACAAAAAAGAACAGACTTGGATGCGGTAAGCGACATGCCAGGCCATTCGTGAGGAGTAGCAGTGTTGTTGTGTACGAATTGCCTCCTTCATATGGCAAGGTTTACTTCGGACAAACTGTTAGATGTGTTAATAATAGGGCGCGCGAACATGAAGTGTCAGTAGAAAACGATGCCAACTTGCATCTGCCGAAGCACTGCATGAAATGTGAAAATTGTCAACCAAATTTAAAAGGGATAAAGATTATAGGCGGAAGCCGTTACACGCTGGCACATGAACTGCTGGAAGCTTTTTTTTTTTCATTCGAAAAAAGGGTGATCACTGCATTCACCACACGTCAGTGTGTTTGAAAGGCAAATAAAAAAATGTTTCTGGCTGCACTTGTGTGATGGTTTGATTGTATGATAAATGTTTTTTTTTTCCAGAGTATATATATGCGCGTTCCTTCCGAATAAAGAGTTGCTAGTTAGCGCCTGTCCCTTCTCCTTCTGTGTTCGTGTGTTGAAGTGTTGCAGTACAAAATCTCGTTTTTAAAGAGTTATTGATTGATTGATTGATTGATTGATTAATTAATTGATTGATTGACTGATTGATTGATTGATTGGTTTTTTGGAAAACAGAAATGAATACAGCAAACTATGTACAATGGTACTGGACCCATAGCCAAGGCTAGTGTCGGGTCCAACACAATGATAAATTGCAAAAATGCGGCAGGTGGAGAGAACACTTCTCACATAAATAATTTCAAAATATTAAAATCACAACATACATAGCTAATATGTACACTTGTTATCATGCATACATTCTTTGTACGCAGTAACCTTAAATATTAACAAATTTTGCAGTCATCAGGGTACAGAATTTACAGCTCCACCGGCGGAAACTTACAGATTCAGTAAAAATATTTTAAGAGATTGTGAAAAATTAATTTTTATTTTAACATCATTAGGGATGCCATTCCATATTTGTGCACCGTTGAATTCAATCAACCTTTTCCCGTAAGTATTGCGGCATATTGGTAGGTTAAAATGATTTGCACTTGCAGCTCTAGTGTCCCTTTTAGGAGTTATAAAGATACTGTGATGAAACGGGTCATTGAATTGCAGTATTTTATGAATTGTCTGTGCTGTTTTTAACGTGTAGATAGAATGTAAAGATAAAATATGTGCCGACTGAAATAGTGGCCTGCTGGGGCAAGTGTAATTTGAGTTTGTGATAATTCTTAGAGCTCTCTTTTGTAATCCGACTATGGGTTCAAGATATGTAGGGTACGTGTTGCCCCAAGATTCTATGCAGTAACTTAACTGACTGTGTATAAAAGCAAAATATAGTATACGGAGAAAGGAGAATTCAAAACATTCTCGCGCTTTCAGGAGAATATGGCATCCATACGCAAGTTTTGAACAAACTTGTTTTGTGTGATTTCTCCAGTGCATATCAGAATCAAAATGCACACCTAGGTATTTAAAACTTGATTTATTTATTTATTTATTTATTTATTTATTTATTTTGTAGTGAATTACAATGAACGCGCATGAACTATTATGAATGCGCCTCAGGTTGCCTCGATGGCAGACGAAGAAGTTGACGACGAAGTGTGCCGGCGCGCGGCTCCAGCTCTCTGGCTGTGTTGACTGACTGTGATTTTGCTGCTGTCCGCTCAGCTCAGCTCAGGTTGCCTCGATGGCAGACGAAGAAGTTGACGACGAAGTGTGCCGGCGCGCGGCTCCAGCTCTCTGGCTGTGTTGACTGACTGTGATTTTGCTGCTGTCCGCTCAGCTGTTTGGTGAACTGTATAGCTCAGTTCACTAGTACGCGAACCCCCTTTTCATTTGGTGGAGGTTGCGGTCGTCTGACGCCCTGGACCTTCGCAGCCGTCTTCTCTCGCCGCTCACAATGCCCAAGGACTCCGTGCCCAGTCCTGCCCCACCCACCCCGACCGTTCTGTGCGCTGGAGCGCTGCGGCAGCGTGATCCCGCTTTCTTCAGTGGCACCGGCGACGATGACGTCGAGGATTGGCTGGCATCGTACGAACGGGTGAGCACCCATAACAAGTGGGACGATGCACTCAAACTCAACAACGTCATCTTCTACCTTTCGGACGTTGCGAACCTATGGTTCAGAAACCGCGAATCCGACATCCCCACGTGGTCAGCTTTCAAGTCCAATTTTTCTGATGTATTTGGCAGGCCTGCGGTGCGCAAGCTGCGCGCGGAACAACGCCTGCGCAGTCGGGCGCAGCTGCCTGGTGAAAATTTCACCAGCTACATCGAGGACGTTGTGAACCTGTGCACACGAGTTGATGCCTCTATGTCTGAGCGCGCCAAGATTGAGAACATTTTGAAAGGAATCGACGACGATGCGTTCCAGATGCTTCTGGCACGCAATCCCACCACAGTCGCCGACGTCATCACTCATTGCCAGAACTTTGACGAACTTCGGAAGCGACGCATCCTCACCCGTTCTCCGCTCTCGCAGCAGGAGTCGCTTGCTTCCCTCACATCTGACACCGACCCGGCGCAACTGTCACCGCAGATAAAGCAGTTTGTTCGGGAGGAAGTCGCGCGCCAGCTCTCGTTGATGCCCTCCAGTCACGACGCTGCGACTCCTCTGGTGGCGCCATTGCAGGAGGTCATCCGCCATGAAGTTGCCGAGGCTATTCCTACTGCACATCCAGTCCCTTCGGTTGCTCCCTTAACCTACGCCGAGGCTCAGTATCCCCAACCATCTCCTATACCCGCTCAGATGACCTACGCAGAAGCAGCGGCGCGCTCCGTGCCCCTGACTGTTCCACCTCGTCAGCCCGCCCTGCGCCCCACCCCGTCTCTACGACCAGCCCCGGTTTCTTCGCCGTCTCCGCAGCGGCTTTACAACCCTTGGCGCACATCGGATAACCGTCCCATCTGTTACTCCTGTGGGTACGCGGGACATGTTGCCCGCCACTGTCGCCGTCGCATGGTGGCATCGCCAACCATCTCAACCCCTGTGCATCCATCCCAGATGTTTTATTCGGCTTCTCCATCCTCGCCGCTAGACGCGTACGCCCCCGACCGTCGTGCTTACGAGACCCGACGTTCTCCATCACCGCGCCGCCGCTCACTGTCACCAATGCGCCGTCGCCCTCCCTCCGCTGAAGAGGGAAACTAAGATCCGCAGTTCCGGAGGCAAGAACTGCGCGCTGTTCGAAAAGCTCAAGGCCTCCGTTTTCCCCACGCAACGTTCTTCAGGTCATCGTCGACGGACTGCCGGTACATGCGCTTATCGACACGGGTGCCTCAGTATCAGTGATTCACGAAAAACTCTGCCGCCGCTTGCGCAAAGTCACGACGTCATTTACGGGTCTCTCGCTCCGCACCGCTAGTGAACAGTGCATTGCCCCTCTCGCCTCGTGCACAGCGCGAGTCATCATTGACGATATATTGTATCCAGTCGAATTATTGGTGCTGTCCTCATGCTCACATGACATAATTCTCGGGTGGGACTTTCTGTCACACAACAACGCCGTCATCGATTGCGCCCGCGCTGAAGTTGAATTTTCTCCTTTGTTTGACGAGCTTACTACTGACACCTCTGCCCCCTTGCCACTCAAGGTCACTATCGCTGAAGATGTTGAAGTAGCGCCGGGAGCATCTGCCCTTGTTGCCCTGTCGTGCCGTGCCGCGTCGGATGACACCGTTTTATTTACGCCGTCTGCTTCCTTTGTACGCCGGAAGAACCTGCCGCTACCTTCTGCTGTCCTCGATGTTCGGCGGGGTGTCACGAAGATGCTGCTCTACAATCCATCATCGTGTGCCCTTACCCTGCTACCTGGTGAGTCCCCTGGCTGCATTCAACCTGTCTGCCTTCTCTCTGCCCTTAACGTCCACGAGGCAGCCAGCGGTCCCTCTCTAAACGCCATGCATTCCGAGCTCGCTACTGAACCTGAGCCTGACGAACTTTTTCGCGCCGCCATCGACGATACTCTTCCGTCCACCTACCGTCAGCAGCTTTCAGCCCTTCTCCACACTTTCCGCTTTGCTTTCGATGCAGCCCATCAGCCTTTAGGCCGTACATCAACCGTGGCTCATCGCATTGAGACCGGCTCCTACCCGCCTTTTCGGCAACGCCCCTATCGCGTGTCTGCGGCTGAGCGTCAAGTGATAAGTGAGCACGTTGAAGACATGCTGCACCGTGGCGTCATCCGTCCCTCTCACAGCCCTTGGTCTTCTCCGGTGGTGCTGGTCAAGAAGAAAGACGGTTCTATCAGATTTTGTGTCGATTACCGGCGACTGAACAAAATTACCCACAAAGACAATTATCCGCTTCCCCGCATCGATGACGCTCTTGACTGTCTCCAAGGCGCCGAATACTTCTCCTCTCTTGACTTGCCTTCGGGCTACTGGCAGGTTCCGATGGCTGCCGATAACCGTGAGAAGACCGCATTCGTTACCCCCGACGGCCTTTACGAGTTCACCGTTATGCCATTCGGCCTGTGCAACGCGCCAGCTACATTCGAAAGAATGATGGATAACGTCTTACGCAAGCTGAAGTGGCATACGTGCCTCTGTTACTTGGACGATATCGTTGTCTTTTCGGTAGATTTTTCCACTCACCTCACGCGCCTGCAGCAGGTTCTGACTTGCCTCACCGACGCCGGCCTACAGCTTACTATGAAGAAGTGCCACTTCGGCGCCCGGCAGCTAACCATCTTGGGTCACATTGTATCTAAGGAAGGCGTTCTCCCCGACCCGGCCAAACTTCGCGCTGTTGCGGAGTTTCCCAAGCCGACAACAATGAAGCAGCTTCGGAGCTTTATCGGTCTGTGCTCCTATTTTCGGCGCTTCGTCCGCAATTTTGCGTCGATCATTGCGCCACTCACGAAACTGCTTGGAACCGACAACCACCTGTCCGCTTGGTCCCCCGAATGCGAAGACGCGTTCACCACACTAGCTGCGCCGTCTTCTTACCTCGCCGCCCATACTTCGCCACTACGATCCGAGAGCCCCTACCGAGGTGCATACTGATGCAAGTGGCGTCGGCCTCGGAGCTGTCCTGACTCAGCGGAAATATGGTTATGAGGAATACGTCGTGGCGTATGCGAGTCGGGTGCTCAGCAAGGCTGAATGCAACTATTCCGTTACGGAGAAGGAATGTTTAGCGATCGTCTGGGCACTCATGAAATTTCGACCCTATCTGTACGGCCGCCAGTTTGATGTCGTCACGGACCATCACGCGCTTTGCTGGTTGTCGTCTCTTAAAGACCCGGCCGGCCGCCTCGCCAGGTGGGCTCTCCGCCTTCAGGAGTTCGACATCCGCGTTGTATATCGCTCTGGCCGCAGGCACATGGACGCCGACGCTCTATCTCGATCTCCTCTGCCCACCGCCGCTGCATGCTCATCCGTGCCTGAACCCGTCCTCTCGCTTCTTACCACCTCTGATATGCTTGCGGAACAGCGCAAAGACCCGTGGCTTGCGTCGATCATCGACGTCATGACCAACGCTCACACTGCTGTGCCTTCGCGCACTCTACGCCGCCAGGCACCCCATTTTGCGTTCCGTGATGGCCTGCTCTACCGCCGTAACTACACGCAAGATGGTCGACGGTGGCTCCTCGCGATACCTCGCCATTTACGTTCTGAGATCTGTGCCTCGTTTCACGCTGACCCACAATGTGCCCACGCCGGTGTGTTGAAGACGTTTCAAAGAATATCTCAACGTTATTATTGGCGGGGCATGTACGGGTACATTCGCCAATACGTCCGCTCCTGCATCGCCTGTCAGCGACGCAAGTCTCCCGCGCCCCGTACGAGCGGCCCCTTGCAGCCATTGCTGTGCCCGGCTCGCCCATTCGATCGTGTTGGCGTCGACCTCTACGGCCCGCTGCCTTACACGTTATCTGGGAACCGCTGGATAATTGTTGGCGTCGACCACCTAACCCGATATGCAGAGACCGCCGCAACACCCGCTGCCACTGCTCGTGACGTTGCCCACTTCCTGCTGCACAATTTTGTTCTCCGCCATGGTGCGCCGCGCGAGTTGCTCAGTGATCGAGGCCGTGTCTTTCTTTCGGACGTGGTGGAAGCCCTCCTCAGAGAGTGTCGCATCATTCATCGGACCACCACTGCCTACCACCCTCAAACTAACGGGCTGACTGAGCGCTTTAATCGCACTCTCGGCGACATGCTCACCATGTACGTCTCGTCAGATCAGTCTAACTGGGACGCTGTGCTGCCTTTTGTGACGTACGCATACAATACCGCCACCCAGTCAACCACCGGATTTTCCCCTTTCTACCTGTTGTATGGCCGTGAGCCGTCCTCCACAATGGACACGGTTTTGCCGTACACTCCGGACGCCTCCGAATGCACGCCCCTTTCCGAACTCGCCAAGCACGCCGAGGAATGTCGCCAACTGGCCCGTTCTTTCACCTCGGACTCCCAAGGTCGCCGAAAGCATGAACACGATGCCCATCAAACCGCGCACGTTTTCTCTCCAGGTTCATTAGTTTGGCTTTGGGTCCCCTCCACTACACCAGAACAGTCTTCGAAATTTCGCAGAGAACATCATGGCCCTTACCGCGTCGTCGAATCAACATCCCCTGTTAATTATATTGTAGAGCCGCTTACACCCTCTTCGGACTTGCGTCGTCGCGGCCGTGAGCTTGTTCATGTCAGTCGCCTCAAGACTTATTACGACCCGCTCCTCTTGCCATCACCATAGGTCGCCAGGATGGCTCCTCTTCCATCCCGGGGCCATTGTAGTGAATTACAATGAACGCGCATGAACTATTATGAAAGCGCCTCAGGTTGCCTCGATGGCAGACGAAGTTGACGACGAAGTGTGCCGGCGCGCGGCTCCAGCTCTCTGGCTGTGTTGACTGACTGTGATTTTGCTGCTGTCCGCTCAGCTGTTTGGTGAATTGTATAGCTGAGTTCACTAGTACGCGAACCCCCTTTTCAATTGATTGATTGATTGATTGATTGATTGATTGATTGATTGATTGATTGATTGATTTATTGATTGATTGATTGATTGATTGATTGATTGTCTGCACTGCACTGCACTGCATCTTGCGTGCAAGGTGAAGGGCTGCATTTATGGCTCTGTGGGCCATGGCCGTACAATACTGCTGTCAGTCGCTGGAGTCTTGTTTTGAAGTAAAGAATTAGAAACTAGCGAGTCTGTCTTCAAAATAAGTGCACAAATAATACTTAAGATTAAGACTGAACCATCAGTCTTCTGTGTGAACCTCTCTGCACCCTATATAGACACATCGTGGCATCGTAGCTGAATGTGCAGTCCCGGGCAAAAGCTTATGGAATGGGGGTTCGCGTAAAAAAAAAAAAAATTACACGCAGTAACGCAAAGCTGTACAACTAAAATCCTTCACAAGTCACAAGGGGACATGGAGGTTCAATCTGCTCAGAAGAGTACTAACTGACTAGAGGTAGCGAGGGAACGCGGAAATATTGCAAAAATCGCTGTTCTCTCTGCAAATATCGCTGTTGTCTCTGAAAAAAAGAGCCTTGCGCATATTGGGTAGTTATCCTGCTAGTACTAATGACATGTTTACCTCTTGCAAGGTGTTACCGTTTTTTCTATGCTATAAGCACTACTTAGCACTCCTAATCTACCAAAAAATAAAACATGACTTTGAATCATTTTCTCTTTCTGATTTGAATAGAGAAGTCCCACATAACTTGCGCACAATTTCCTTGATTGCTTCTAGACCTCGCACTAATTACGAAACCCAGACCACGGATCACCAAATAACAGTTTTATGCAACACATATCCAACACTAATTGCTTGTGCCCAGGAGAGTGTCACCATTCACCAATTCAAGAAGAAAATGAGCAATCTTTTGAACACCCCCGTGTGAAATTTTGTTATGCATACCTGCTGCATTCATTTTTATACCTACTGTTCTGTACTGTTTCTTTTTTGTTCTGTGTGAATGTGTTTTTCTTTTCTACTCCAATTACTATCGCTCATTGTTGATGACTTCTTGAGTATTATTTTCTGCCTGATCAGTGTTTGTGTAATTGCTTATGTTGAATTCCGGTCCCACTGTGTTTTATGTACCACGGTTCTCACTGATATGTCACTCTGCACCATCTGCACTGACGTGTAAAGCGGGTGTTAGGCCTCGTCAGGAGACACTATAGTCTTCTTTAGCCTCTCCCCGCGGACACCATGTATTGTTGTCCGAAATAAAATGAATTGAATTGCAAAATTGATTTTTTTTTTCTCCGTGACATCCTGCGACCTGCTATCCATAACCGTACATTGCAAAAAAAGAGGAAAAACACCAGAAGACGGCCGCTGTACTCTCTCCGGAAGATGCTTAGTTCTTTATATCTACGGGTTGGACTTTCAGATTTCAATAATAAAAAAAAAAGAAGCGATAAGAGTATGCCAAATTCAATTTTAATAGTTCAGTCCTAACAGGAAAAGGGCAGTATCCTTGGCATACGTACATACATTGCAACTTGCTGCCTAATGAGTAGGAGTTGCACTCAGACAAAGGACAGCAATAACAGAGTAAAGGCAGGGACTTGATGAGGCGGTGGTCCCGTTGGATTAAGTAGCGCAGTTGGATTAAGTTTTGAGGTATCGCGCCTCTACCTTACACTCCTGTGCAGGCCAGGAGGCTCAATCTCCTCGCGAAACTTCGTCTGCTGAGATAAGCAGTGATAAATATATAAACATACAGTGATTGACATGTAATAGGCAAATCTTATCAGAAAATATATTTCATACAACGCAGTCCACATACATTACATTGCAGTAATTTGAAAAATTACGTTAAACCAGGACTTCTGTCTGTGTTACTTGGTGTATTGTTAATTGACGGAAAAGACAGCGCGAAGGAACGAGGACAATAGGGAACACTCAAGACAACAAAACAACGCCCTTCCGGTCTTGTGTGTTCACTCTTGTCCACGGTTTTTCGTGATGTGTTTTCCCGTCAATTACGAAAATTACTTTCCTGAACTCTATCTCTGTACGACTGGGCTATGGAGGAATGCTTACTAAATGATTAAATCTCTGAACTCTGCATTCGGTATACACATCATGTCATATCTTTGACAGAAGTAACTGAATACTACTGGTACTGTCGGTCGTAACAGATGGTCCCCATAATTATTTCGTCTAAGGTGCAGTGGCAGTACTCAGGATGTGTAGTAGTTTTTTTCAAGTTCGTGAGGTTGCAAGATCAGTTAGGAGAATAACGTATTCTTTCTTTTAATCGTAACTTATATTTACCAAAGCGATAGTTATGCAGGTTCTCCAGGTTGATTAGTCTGAATCTCCTGAGCAACATATCTGCCGAGCAGCTTTTGTTCTAATAATCCTGATTACTTTATTTTGCATTATTTTCAGTTTTCTAACGTTTGTTGATGGCTTGCCCCATACTGAAAATAAGTACGATGACTTAGTCTCCTTCAACTAGTCCTCCTTTTTTTTTTTCGTGTTGCGGCTGTCTTGTCCGCGTTTCATTTTACGCTGATAGTTGAATGTACGAAGGAAAAATGTACATGTAAACGGCGTTGTCACAGTGTCCAGGAAGCCTGCCTTTCATTCTGTGTAACACTTTTTGTTCTTCATTTTATGCTTTTCTCTGGTTTCCATTCCCTGCTTCTCTTCTGTCCTGTGAAGGTTAGGCTCGCATACCGAATAACGCGACTCACACTGTGACGTCATTCAACATCACTCCGCATAATGTCCTCAGTCAGAACTCTCGGAATCGTCTGAGAGAAAAATAAACAGTATTAATTGTTTATTTTAGTTTACGCAATACAAAAACCGGGGACGCGCAGGCTAAAGGTGTTTAAAAAAAACACCGGACAAAGGCCTATCGTCCTGGACGAAGACATTCAGCAGCAAAGCCGCAACAGAAACGATCTGCAGTCAATAAAACAAAAGTAAACATAGAATAACACTCAAAACCGATACACGCAAGGTAAGTAACATAGCAAGAGAGAAGACAACGAATGCAAGAAAGCGTAAGGGCGGGCTTTATTTAGTTCACCTGGAAAGCGAGAACGATTGGTTCGTTCATCGGGCCTTGAGAACTCTTCTTTCGAAGCTACAGGGTGGGCAGCATCCAATCCTAGTGAAGGTAGGCAGTCAAGGTGAGGTGTAAAACCCCGATTTTCACGCCCCGTTAGACTCGCAGTCCCGGACCTCCACTCCTTTGTTGTCTCGCATTGGCAACTCTTTTGTCTCCATTGTCCTTGAGGAGCGGAGCGGCAGCGCCCTTAATAACGTTACTTGAACGATCGGTGTACTTGTAGAAAGGGTTTGGCAGCAAACATGAAAGGTTTGCGACCGCTTTTCGTAGGCCAGGCCACGTGCTCGTCTGTTCAAGACTATGGGGTGTGGTTGGTTTGGTTTATGGAGTTTATCGTCCCAAAGCGACTAAGGCTATGGGGTACGCCGTAGTGGAGGGCTCCGGAAATTTCGACCACCTGACGAATATTCGAAGTTTTCTAATAGCGAATCAAATACCCTCCTAATCGTTTCGCTGAACGAATCAAATAGTGAATATTCAAAATTATTCGAAACGAGTCGAATACTTTCTAAGTTTTTAAATCATACCCAACAATTCATACCCCTCCCCCCACCCCGGGAATTGCGGATATATTTTATGCACAAGCAGAAAACAACTACACAGCTTGATTAGCACGCTCAGGTGATAGCAGCTTTTCGCATTTCTCTTATTAAGATCAATTCTTCGGTCATTAATAAAATCCAATGTATGTTCTGCAAGCCAAGCACTAATTTGCTGTTTCTAATTTATTTCTCGAGCGTAGTTTTATACCACAAATAGCGCCATTTTGGTGCTAACCTACCGCCTCCCCCATGCCAGGCCATCGGGTGCGCCCCCTGCAAAAAGTTCACTGCACATCGTCTTCTTCAACAACTTCCATCTGCGACGTGAACAGATCAGATCAGCATAACCTCGACCAAGTCTAATATCGTCGCCAGGCATGCCGACGACCAAACAAAGCAAAACCATAAGCAAACCAGGCTAAAAACATGCTTTCGCGTGTCTACTCGGTTTAACTACGTTAAAACCCTGCCACTTTTTTTTCTCCCCTCTGCCGAAACTTCTGCGACGTCAGGACTGCTCGCAAATGAGCAAAATTTTGCGACCGCTCCCTTACAAAGTAACAAACCGACCAGTCGTACAGAGACACAGTAAGAAAAGAACCAACAAAATGCGGCTTCTGATTGTCTGCTAACTGCCCTGTACTTGTGCGTACACAATCAAATTGACCACACAAGGAACTCCAACCCACCACAGTGGCCCAGCACGGATTCGGCATTCGGCTGCTGATCCCAAGGTGGCGGGTTCGATACCGGCCGCGGCAGCAGTATTTCGATGGAGGCTAAATACAAACATGCTTGTTGATTCTGTGATGTCAGCGCACGTTAAAGAACAACAGGTGGCCTAATCAATCCAGAGCCCTCCAATACGGCGTCCCTCTAAGCCCATGTGTCACTTCGGGACGTTAAACCCCACAATTTACGTTTGAAGCTTCCATTTGCAAGTCACTCCACGGCCAGTACATATATATATAACGTGGGTGGCGCTGATGAACACTCTCAATGTTAGGTTATTTGTAAACATAAATACCCCCGAAAGCAGAAAGTTTGACAGCCGTCGCCGTAGCTCAGAGGTAGAGCACAGGACGCGTAATTCGGAGGTCGTGGGTTCGGATCCCACCGGCGGCATGCGGTTGTTTTTTCTTCTGCTTTTCTAATCAATTAGCTTTAAGCGATAACATATTCAGTAATATTATAAATTGATCAACACCACAAAATAAATAAACAACTAAATAAATTAAAAATCCCCTCTTCCCCTTGGCTTCTGTCGCTGTTGGCTTCTCTCATATTTATAACGAGCCCCTCATTCCCCTTTACTTGTCTGCTTAATTGCTTAACGAGGGCCTCGGTTCTGACAGCCTTGATGCCTTAGGAAGCCTAAGAGGGTTCTCACACAGCTTCCACCCCCGCCATTCGATGACGTTCTACGTCACTTCAGCGGTAACTCAGCACGTGCTACGTCCGCCGCTTAAGAACGTGGGTGGCGCTGATGAACACTCTCAAGGTTAGGTTATTTGTAAACATAAATACCCCCGAAAGCAGAAGATTGGACAGCCGTCGCCGTAGCTCAGCGGTAGAGCACCGGACGCGTAATTCGGAGGTCGTGGGTTCGGATCCCACCGGCGGCATGTGGTTGTTTTTTCTTCTGCTTTTCTAATCAATTACCTTTAAGCGATAACATATGCAGTAATATTCTAAATCGAACAACGGCAAAAAATAAATTAATTAATTAAAAATCCCCTCTGTCCTTTGGTTTCTGTGGCTGTGGCTTCTCTCCCAATGTTAGGTTATTTGTAAACATAAATACCCCCAAAAGCAGAACACTTGACAGCCATCGCCGTAGCTCAGCGGTAGAGCACCGGACGCGTAATTCGGAGGTCGTGGGTTCGGATCCCACCGGCGGCATGTGGTTGTTTTTTCTTCTGCTTTTCTAATCAATTAGCTTTAAGCGATAACATATTCAGTAATAATATTATAAATTGATCAACACCACAAAATAAATAAATAAATTAAAAATCCCCTGTGCCCCTTGGCTTCTGTGGCTGTTGGCTTCTCTCATATTTATAACGAGCCCTTCATTCCCCTTTCCTTATATATATATATATATATATATATATATATATATATATATATATATATATATCGCTCTAGACATAAATAAGCTTACATGGGAGTAAAAAGTGAGTTAGGTGTCCTCTAGCGCGCTCCCTTTTAGGCGTAAGGTATGCTGCTCAAGTTCGGGAGCATATTTCGGTCACTAATTATACGGAACGCTTACTCTTGGCAACTGAGGTATATTCCCACTGCAAAGCACAGTAACTTGATGCAGTTAGCAATGCGATGCCGAGGTTAGCAAATAGAGGAGACTGAAACCTCGGTAAACATGTTCGTAACTGCTGGAACTTCGCATGTTTTAAGAAGGGAATTTGTTTCTGCCGCCAACAGTAAGTATTCCGTATTTTTAGTGATGCAGATCTACCCCAGAGCTTGGTTAGCATACCCTTTCACTTAAACGGAGTACGCTAGAGGTCAGCTTACTCCCCTTCTACTCATTTCGTGTTCACAGCGCACCTTTTCTGTCGACAACTCAAAACAGTGCGCAATGATTTTCAGGTTGCGCTTCATTTCAGTTCGTGGTTCTTTCGCTTAGTCCGCCTTGTCGCTGCGAAAGTATGAACGAGGCAGTTTCTAGCAGTGTCTAACGGTACGGTGTTTACCAGCTGCGTCGTATTTCTTGAATTGCAACAGGCCACGCGTAGCATACGATTTATAAAGGTCTGCATGATCAGTTTTGCAAGAGAGGTGCGAGGCATGCACAAACACAGAAAAACCTTCATTAGTTAATAAGCTGTATACACGGAACTGATCACTGCGCGATTCATGTGCTTTTCAAAAACAAGTTGTCTGCAAACACCAAACGAAAGATTAAACTCTGCAGGTGTACAGCTCTGGCGGGAGATGAGCGCTGTTAAACATCATAGCGATTGTGACGGCATGTAACGAGTGCATATCCGGATGACATATGAATAGAAGGAAATTTGTGTTTCGTGTGATTACTTGAGATTCACATGTGCGGTATGATAAAGTACGACGGTTCCATGCACAGTACACAAGTATGTCCATTAATGGGCTTTCTCAGCTGTCCGACCCAATGGCGCGGGATATCTGAGACGTGCAGTTAGGAAGGAAATTAAGAATCCGCACACGCCATACGACAGCGAAGTACTCACATCTACAAGCGCCACTCAGTGGCGTCATCATGCACGTATGCCTATGAGTGCTTCATTACCCTTGTTGCAGATCCCTACGGAGACAGCGGGAGCACCGCCAAACCCGGTAGAATTTTAAACCAAACAGCCTAAGCAAAGGCTTTACCAGTGGCGCTCTTCTATCTTGTGGTCTCGTCGCCCGCATCTACGTCAGAACAACCGCGCACGGTGCTTCAGGTGATCCGAAACTGAACTAAGCTAACATTTTTGGTTCAAAGTTGCAGCTGCTCCAAGGATAATCCTTAGCTTTTCACGACATCACATGACCAAGAGGACACGGCTATCACCACTATTTATGAACACAAACAACGCACGTTATGCAGGCCTCTTCAGTGACAGCCGACGCAATGCCAGCAGACGGCAGTTCCTCGGCGTGAAGCTCCAGTGTCCATGCGTATACCCTCGTCGTCTCCGGGGTCCGCTCCTCAGCGGAAGGCCACCAGTCCACGAATGAGATGAGATGCCTCGCGACCTCGTCGCAGCAGGTGTGTGCTATAAAAGTGCAGAGACAGCTCCTACGCGCGGCCGCTCTCCCCTTTGTTGTTCCTCCGTGGAGTGCGCGTGGCCTCGGGGGCGTGCCATCCGAATCAGCATTTTGGCGCCTGCAGCGTATATGCACACGCGAGCACGCGCCCCGCGGTCGTAGGAGGAACGGCGAATGCAATCATCTCTCGCCCGAAAGAACAGAGTGAGGCCTATTTGGATTAATTCTGCAACCCGCGAGCAGCCTCGCTTGGAAATCCTTGCAGCACCCTGTAGGATATATGCAGCGACGAGCATATGCACGCGTCGCTCTCTTTACGTGCGCATGCATGTAGTTGGTGATGGAGCCGGAGGCTGTCGGTTTCGATGGCGCCGCCTTGGCCACACTTCCGGACGAAGACGCGGCTGTAGAACCCCAATATGGAAGGCATCCTTGTACGCCCCCGCACTGCATGGTCTCTACCCTTAATTCAGCCTCTTTTTCATATTTTTTTTTCATTTCGCCATGCAAAACAGAAACCTAATATACGTGGCTAGCTGCGTCTCTCAGAGCGACCTGTTTGCCTTTTGTGACCGTTGATGATCTCGTTCTCTCATTATACATACGGAGTTATAAAAGGGTGACCTCATTTTACTATATATGCACGACCTGGGTCGCTTGGATGCAGCCACTCTACGGAAATGAGCATGCGAACGTGGGCGGAGAGCGGTCCAGAACAAAGAGCAAAGAAGGTTTTGTAGTCGACTCTCTCAAGGGGACCTATTTGCGGCGCATACTGATACAGAGAACGTGGTTTGTGTAGCTTGCATCAAAGCCATAGAGAATGGGTTTGTTGGTAAAGAACCGGAATCTCTTAAAACTGAATCTTCATACAGGATTGGACGTACAGCATTTACAGGGTTAGCGCATGTTGTGAGACAGAAAGCTTGGTGTATTTCCTTGAGGCAAGCTAGACGGTTGTGTACTAACGGTGGACACTTCAGCGTTTAACTCCAGAAGGAAACGTTGTACGTGGACAACAGGCAAGAAATTACACACTATGCCTATACCACTTCAACACGAGCAATCTTACTAGACTATTGTTTCACAACGAAAGCTATATATGCATGTCGTTCTGTGAGATCGTGTCGACGTCTGCCCACGCCGCGCCCCTAATTCAGCATCCTACACAGCCGCCCTACCAAGCCTCATGATTAACCAGGGTCGCAACACCTGCGTATGGGCTACAAAACCTCAGCCCCTAAGCAAACCCTGCACCCCTTTCCTAGGCTGACCTCCAGTAACGCATGAACAAAACAACGCAGGGTCGCTGGCACACTTCAGAACCGCCGCACTTGTACGCAGTTCCCGCGCCTGAACATTAGCGAGATTGCGTCGTACTAACGCCTATTTGATATTGTAACGTGACTGCGATGACAGCAGGCAACGGCAAAAGAAAGACAGGTGTTCAACTCAAAACGTGTTTATTGAGAGAAATTGTGCCCGCAGAAAAAAATAACTCGGCTGTGGCGATAGTTGCAAGTGCACCCAGTGGTCGCCAAAGACCGAAATTCCCGTCGCTATCGGCTGTTCTCAGTTTATAGACGAAGACGAATTTTCCATATTAGGTGCCAAAATTATTGACAACAATCTCGAACATCGAAGAAGGTGTTGTGCGCAGCTATCACCGTACCAGAGAAATCCGGTCGCTTCTCGCGGGATAAAGTGATAAGGTCGCGTGCAGCTGGCCATAAACAATGAATGCAACCAATAATACAACTTTGGTTATGTTCTCTGTCGTCGGCCGAGCGCTGGGTCTTCCCAACATTGAAAGCGACAAAGATCCGGCACCTGGCCGCAGCAGGTATCCCGGCCGACAGCACTGCCGCTATGCTGCTTGGGCGCAGGGACCGCATTATCCGTCTCTTCTGGCCCTCATTACGCAGCAAACTTTTTAATGCACATAACCATCTCCCTTATATGCCTCGAAACAACAAACATCGCTTTAAACCTGCAGTGCCCAATCATTGAAAACGTCACGTAAAAGCTAAACTTAAGGACTTTCAAAAATTCATCACTATGTGTCCTTTCACTGAACCAATTTTAAAAGCTTGCAAAAATTATTACGGTACAATTACATTTAGCTAGTTTTCAGTATTTATGAATACCCAAGGACAATAAAACTGCGCGCAAATACGCAGGCGCGTGCAGTGGTGGTGGTGGTGGAGAAAACGTTTATACAGAGAAAAGAAAAGATAAAAGTTGCCGAAGACTCCAGGCCCTTATAGTCCACGGCTCCAGTGCTGAGGGTCGCTGCCCTGGCTCGATCCTCTAAGTGACGTAGGTGACCCAGTTGCGAGCTGAGCAGGGTAGCTTCCAAGGTCTCCGAACAAAGGATGCGCCACCCTCACTATACCTATTGCCAAAGTAGTCGTTCCTACAGCCAGAAAAAGTGCACCGCTTGAATTCCAAAGGAACTTTGCCGTAATTCCTTAATTCTTATACTCATCCGAAGAGGGAATCTTTAGCCCGGGACACCAAGACGCTTTCTATACAGCCGGTACTGCTTGATATTTTCCGGAGCTTTTACCACGTGTTCTTCCACCCGTTGTTTTCCTTTTGTGCATCCGGAGCTTCTTAGGGAGTGCGATAATTAAGGCAGAGCTTCGGAACACCCAATAAATTCATTGTTTCAGACAGTGGGGAGCGCCACGATGTCGTGCTTTGAACCATGTGAAACCTGCTGCTGAAATAATTTCCCCGATTGAATGCAATGAGTAAAACTTTTTTTTAGACTTCATAGGTTGAGACCATAAACTAATTGTAATATGCGAATACTTGCGTTGATCCATGACGTTCTTTTTTTTAGTTATGGTTAGCCAGTTGCATAGAACCGAAAAAGGCGGCCAGCAGAAATTCTCTCCCAATTTTGGCCGCTGTCTCGTTCACAAAGACTCGCTTCAGAATTTCTTTATTTGCTTGAGAAACCTCAATCTCGAGAACATTAAACTGAGTTGCAGTTAATGTGTGGCTGGTCATTTCAGCTAAATATCCGATTAATTGGATTGCGAGCTTGAAAGTTGGGTAGAGCTAAGTGACAAAAAGTCGCGTTTTGCTCACTCCCCTACAACAGGAATCCTGTCGTTTCGCACAGTAATTGCAGTGTGTGGCTGAATAATGACAGACACGCTATCCCGCAAAGCGAGCAAATTAGAAGCGAATACGTCGTTGACGTATTAAGCAATACCCAATGCCAATGATTACTGCAAAGTGGTATGTGGGGTTTATATATATAGAGTGCCGGAGCGACACCTTGGGCCATAAGGGACGCCTGTAGCAACAGTACTGGTCTTGCGGAGTACAGGCTGCACTGTCCGCTGATGACGACGAAACCGAGGAGCATCCTGGTTGGGCTCTCGCCTCGCCATTAAGCCTAAGGACATCGTCATCATCATCTCGCGAGTCTGTTCTGGCTGGCTCAAGGCAGCATGTCGTTTCCTGACACTACTGCCAATAAAACAGCCGCTGCTTCCATCGCCCCGGCCTCAGATCGACTGGTTCACGCGACACGCAGTAGTGAAGGGCTCTGTATTAATGCCTATCACATAGTATTGTTTAACGTACGCTGACATCTCCCAGGACACGGGCGTTTTTGAATTTCGCCTCCACTGAAATGCGACCGCCGCGGTTGGGATCAAGCCCGCTATCTTGTATCAGCAGCGGAAAGCCATGCATGGTAAACAAGCTTGAAGGTAAACACAATATTTCTGAATGGCCTGCCATGGATTACCACTATAAAGTTACCTGATGAGCAGAAATCAAGTAAATATATGACACTTATTTGTGCATGTGCATTTCGTGCGCATGCGCTCGAGATGGACTCACAAACACACACAGCAACGACGCGTTCTCCTCGGATCAAAAAATGATGCGAATCTGCGCTAGATAAATTTTGATCACCCCGATTTCTATGAGGGTCCCGAACGACCCGTTGAGCTTGGGAAAAAGACTTCAGCAACGTTGGCACCTCAGCCACGTCACGTAGTCCTAGAAAGGCGCAGTGCTCACAAATGTTCTTATAGCTCCACAGGACTATGTAATTACTTGCCTGAGATGTCCACATCAGTGCTCACTAAATGCATGCTATAGTGCTTACAAATTTTCTCGTAGCTCCCGCGGCGGATGCGATTCGATGGAGGCGAAACGCAAAATATGCCCATGCGTTGTGTGATGGCAGTACACGTTAAAGAACCATAGGTGAAAGAAACTAATCCGGAGCTCCGCAACGGCGGATCTCCCTCTCTTCTTTCTTTCACCTCCTCCTTCGTATACCTTCTCTCATGGCGCCGAAGTACCCGGGTTCGTACCCAGCAGCGGCGGCCGCGTGTCGATGGAGGCAGCCAAATTTTTCCGGAGCCCTCCACTACGGCGCCTCTTTCTCTCTTCTTTAAGTCTCACCTGCCTTCCCTCACTCACGGCACGATCGAGGTGTCCACCGAGAAGTGAGGCATTTACTGTTTGACTTCCTCAAAGCTAATTTTCCTCACGGGGCGGTTGAAGTGCCCACCGATAGCGACACTGCGCCTCTCCTTTACTCATCACCAATTTCTTGCAGCTCATCTATGACATAATTATGACACAGTGCTGCAGCCGGAGTGCGAGAGGGGAAGGAAGGCCAGCACTAACCCGGTCCCGGCCAGCGCCGCCACTCAAGATATCCCAGACTACGCAAAGACGTCCTACATCAGAATGTTCATACGTCCTCAGGTTGTCCCTAACTGGTCCTCAAGCAGTCCAACTGAAATCCATTTGTCCGCCCGTTGCCCATACTGGGGATGTCTTGAGGATCAAGTTTGGGAACGTTTTCAGTATTACTTCAGGATTTGTATTAAGAACTTTTCTTTTCCTCATTGGAGTGTCGTATTCAAAGCTATAAGATAAGCTAATCAGAATATGCGAAAAGAAGAGACACAACACTGGTTTACCATGCCCAGGGCCGCACCGAGCTATTGCTCTCCTTCGAGTAGAATTCTGCTACATGAACAGAAAATACGAGTGGCCCAAAAATGCAAAGCCCAACCCCATCAGAAGTATGCACTGCATAGGTTTAAAAGCAAAAATATCTTACGATATCTCCTCAAGGCATACAAATTTTTTGGTCACAATGGTTTCTTTCATTACACCACTATTGTACACACATTTTAATGAACCTGCCGTTTTTAAGTAATGAGAGCAGAGTGCGAGAGATAAAGCTGGTTTGATCAGTTCAATTCCACACAAAAAAATTGACCTGCGATAGGACGATTGTAGGACATTTGAGGAATTTTCATCCTCGAATATATCCAGCAAAATACAAAGTGAGGACGTCTTCATGAGGACATTTAGCCATGATGCACTCAAAGGTACCCGGAATGTCGTGTTCGGAATGAGGATTTTCTGATCGTTTTAGGACGTCCTCAGGACATTTGGAATAGTCGGGGACAGTGGTCGTAATGGCAATTTGACATCAGATTTCCATTATTGTTGGCAAAAGGGGCCATACTCTCGGAGGCCCAAGTCGACTGAAGGCTGAGGAAAGAATTCGGGCTGAGGAAAATGGCAAAGGAAAAACGTAAAATTAATTTGTACATCCTTGATGCACGTTTACAGGATTATTGCCGGACAGCATCGCACGTCGAGCACAGTTTTCGAGGGACTCGTTCAGAATCTCAGGTAATCATGGGCGTCCGGAGGGGGGGGGGGGGGGGGGGCAAGGGGGGGCGGCTGCACCCCCCTGGAAAATCACTCCCTCGAACCGTGAGTGATGGCCGCACGCCAGGGGCCGTGGTGGGCTCAGCCAAAAGGGTAAAAGCAGCTCCGCTTCCACGCTTTGGGTCACATCTGCGAAATGCCGCGTCCGGGCACGCGTCTTTATGCCGTTTTCAAACCACGCCATCGTTAGCTCTGTTGAAGGCCGACCTGTTTCAGACATACAGCGGCACCGGCGAGCATGTGTTTCAGGCCGTCTTGAAATGGGTGCCTGTTTCTTTGATCTCTAGACAGATAGCGACACGGAGGCAGACAGTGCACAGTGCATCTTGTTTTCGCCTTCGTTATGCCGGCCACCGATGAATTCTTCAGGAGGGAAAGACAAATCAGCCGTGTCCACCCCCGCTTTGTCGGGCTGCTCATGGGCAAGCGGGCGATCAGTTGGCGCCGCCGCCGCTCGCTGTGCCTCCGATCCACGGGAGAGCGCAGTGCGGTAGAAGCGCCGCTATCAGAATCTTCGGCAAAGGAGATTAGCATCTTTTGTTCACGGCGACGCAGTCTCCAGAGGCGCCCCCACACCAGCGTCCCTTGCGTCTTCTCCGAAAACCAGCGCCTTTGGTCAACGCAGCCCGATGGCGCCTGCCTGGCTCGCCTGTCACCTCTGGCTGGGCCTCAAATGACAACAGCGCCCGTGTACTGTGCGAGGTCAGTGCCCGGTAAAGAGACCCAGGTGGTCGACATTATCCGGAGCTCTGTACTACTCCGTTCCTCATAACCTGAGTCGTTTTGGGGCTCTGAACCCCATAAAAACACACAAAACAAATTTTCCTACCGGAGTGGCGAGTGTCCCTTCCCCTTGGAAGTCGCACGGAAGTAAGCCCTTGCACGTGTGCGCGCCTCTGTATTTGTGCTTCGGTGTTTTTAGTGGCCGTTTGTCAACGAAGCTGAGAACAACCAAGACAGTGGACGAGAAAACTACGAGCGGCGAGCAGTGTGCGTGCGGTTGCTCGACTGTGCGGATGCGCGAGCAAGATGGAGCGAGGTGTATGAAGCTGCGAGCGTGCATTTATCTTGTAAATAAGTTTTCGTTGTATGTATAGACATCTTTTGTTTTCAACGTGCGCGTTCAACCATTTTTCCAATCAATGTGTGTGACGAGTGTGCACCGAGAGCGTGTAATGAAGCACAGAAATGAATTTATCACCCGTGTAATCACGCAATTCGCCCAGAAAAATCCGTGGAGTCTACAGTTGCTGTTCAAGGAAGACTGACTGAGTGACTGTAGTTGCGTGTTTGTGACCATATTGTGCTGTGTGCTGGTCATCAATCCGGGTGAGTCGAGAACCCGTATGCAGCAATACTGAGCACTCTTCTCCACGAAGTGACAGTATATTTTTGGATTTTTTATTAATTTTAATTGTTTCTTCGTTGATAAACTGCAATGTATCTCTCCTAGCCACACTTTAATTTGCTGTTTGTAATTTTTATTTCATGTGTGTATTTCACTTATTTTTTATTTATATATAAATAAATAAATTCATACCGCAAATAGTGCCTTTTTGCTACGAACATGCCCCCCCCCCCCCCCCCCCCTCCGGCGCCAACAACCAATGGGGCCACCCCCTGCAAAAAATTCTGCGGACGCCCTTGCAGGTAATTATTTGCATTTCACCTCCATTGAAATGCGGTTGCCGTGGCAAGGAGTTGAGTCCGAAAACTTTTGCTCTGTAGCAGCACGCATTACGCACCACTTTACAGAGTGCGCGACATCCGCAGGAATTCTGAAATATAGCGCATGTAATCAAACTCAACTTGAATGTGAACTCGAACGCGCAGCAATGTACGATGAATATTTCACGTTCACATTTCTTCCCAGACTCTATGGGTAAGAATGACTTCCCGGCGCCTCACAAGTCACAACAGAGGTAATGTTTCATGAGCTACAGCAGGCACGGCCGTCGAAAGGTCGACCGTAACAGCGAACCGTGGATGAAAGTAGGGAAAGGCCGCGAGCCAAGTCTTGAAATATATAGGAGGTCACGAGTGCCGATACATTTTCACGGTTCCCCTCTCTCCTCGAGTAGTCAAACCAAATGCTTCAGCAACGTACTTTCCGCTTCATCGCGTATCATACTGATTTATACTTGCGGCCGTGAAATGGCGCTCGCTTCACGAACCGGTTCCGCGCTTGATGCGGCCCCTTGGCCACCGGCCGGGCATGCCGAGATTGCGCGGCAAAATAAACACAAAAACCTTAACAGAAGCAGAACCACTACAAAGATGCAAACTTATCATTCACTCGGCCGCCTCGGTCAACCGCTTTTAGAACCAAACATAAAACTGTCGAACGCTTCCCACATGCGCCTCCAGTTCGATATCTGCCGAGTCCCGCGTTGACCCTGCTCTCTGGGCGAAACGGCGTCTGCTTGCTGGCGACGGATTCACGGCGCAAGATGCGACTTACTCGATACATAAACATTACCTTTCGTACACCTGAACTGAGAACTAAGCTTCGCCGCTGAGCTCCACTGGTCTAAAGGTTCGTATCAATCTCGGCGACACACACATTTGGCACTTGACCAAGGCTGTCCACGAGCATGCCTATTCACCGCTTCAGCACACATGGCGATCAGTGCGCGTCACATTCTTTTTTTTTTTTTTTTACTGCGAAACCACTACTCAGCGCGGTCCCAACCAAGAATCTTGTGTGAATACCCGGGTTAGTTCGGAGGAGCGCCGCGCCAGCTGTAGCCAATGGGAGGGTGACCTTGGCCAAACCTTGCATAGCAACAGCCCATGCAAAAATAGAATAAATACTGCCGCGGCTGTGTTTCGCACCCGCGGCAGCGCGACCAGATCAGCTTCGCTGGCCACTGCACGAAAGCACTATGCTATCGCCCCAGCCGATTACGCCTAGTGTTGAACTGCGGCACACTTTCACGCATTGCATTGCGCATCGTCGTTTTCACCAACTTTTCAATCTGCGGCGCGAACAGATCAGATCAGCTTAACCTCGACTTAACCTGAGTCTTTAAACGTGCCGACAACCCAGCAAAGCAAAACCATGAGAGCCAACCAGACTAAACACATGCTTTCGCACGTCTGCTAGGTTTAACTACGTCTAAGGGCCACGAGCCAAACAGCCTAAACACGTGCTTTCGCATGTCTATAACTCGGTTTTACTACGTCTAAGGGCAACTGCCTACCTACTGGTCGAAAATATTTTCTACGTCTCTGGTAGCGAGGCATCGTCCCCGGAAGGTGCGGCCGCAAATATTTTATTGCGAAAGCAATACTACTCGCACTTTCAAGCCTTCGCGTGACCCGGCCGCAGTTACGTTTGACCTATAGCGCAGTGAATATGGGCGACCAACTCGCTCCTTCAGATAGCCCGGCTATATTCTAGGCACTATAGCCCGGCTGCAGTTACGCCGCGCCGTGCACCTGTGGCGCTACTGCCGCTGTGACGTCATACCAGCTATAGATTATGTTTTCTTTCTCTCAGTCGCAACAGCATCAAAAACAAAATATAAAAAAATTACCGAAGACGCTTTGAGTCGTCGCGCAGCGGCGGCCGGTAGCCACGCGTGACCTGTAGACGCGGCGCACTGCATTCCTTCAGTTGGAGGCGCTGCGCTTTTGCTTCCGCAATCTACCAGGCTTAACCAAAGCTAAGCCCCCACCAATTTTTTAAAAGACTCATTAATAGCGTAATTACAGCCATCGCAAATCAAACTACCTCGCCATTCTCCTCTTCTTCCATCCCCTCCTCGAGATTTTTCTCTCTCGCGCCTCGTTGAGTAGGCTCCACAAGGGAAAATCGCCCTTCGTCCTCGGATGTTAGCGGGAGGTGGGGTGTCTGGTGGAGTGCGTCACATGTCTACGTCATGGCCCCGCCTTGAAAAGAATTATTTTCTTGCTTTTTGCAACCCAGTCTATATTTAAGGCTAGGCTTGAAGGCTGTCGCCAGACGCTCCCTCCTCAGTTTTTTTTTTCTCCATGCAGGCTTGTGGGCGTGCGCGCAACGACCAGACCACGCGACGAACTGGCTACGCCCACCCTTCGCCCGTCAGTCAGAACGACGCACCAATGGCGTGCCTTTAGTGAAAGTTTTCAGTATGACGTCAACGTGAAGGCTGCAGAGGATGAGGACGTTTGCTTCTGAAAGGAAAGAACAAATGGGCTTTGATTTCAATTTCTGCAGCTTTTCAGGGCACGCATGGCTCTATTGTTTTGCAGTGTTTATCTTCGATGCCTCATCTACGCAGTGGGCTTGTTTTTCTAAAATGTCCTGACCTCTGGACAGTTGCCCTTTCAAATCCCACCACATTTTTTATCTATTTCAAAACAGTACGGCCGCATCTCAATACTATTTCAACGTATATGAGCTTCATTCTGCTTGTTGTGAATGTAAGGCGAAGGCCAATAAAAAGCCGAGCGAGGGGCTACCACTCGAGTGGCGCCGCCTTGTAACCTAACTATAGCTCAATCACCTTTAGACACGAAAGTTACATCCAGAATTATAAACCTGGATCAAGCAGGGGCGTATTCAAGGGCAGCTCTTGGAGGAGCAGTAGGAGGGAAGGGAGTAGTACGCATCTTTTTTTTTTTTTTGCACGATGTATTTTTTTGGACTTTCTTGGTCTGAAAAAATTCGAACCAGTGTCACTGTTTTCTTGCAGAAAACACCCTGCTAATTAGGGGGCGGTGGTCCTACTCATCCCCCTCCCCAACTCCTTGGGATCAAGCAAATACACCAAACCTAAAGCAGCAATCATGCACATGTGCTCTAGCGACACCGTGTTCTTTTTCCTTTCTCTTATTTGGGGGAAGGAGTTGATGGAAGTACGAAAGCGATGGGCAGGATGTCTTGTGAATGCACAGCCGAGTACATATTGTTACAGCATCAGCACTGTCTCCAAAAGGTACTTGTTATTTCTAGCATGATGTTCTTAATGCAGGATTCAAGTGCAAGAAAAAGACAGGCCCTCAACAATGCATTGCCAATTATTCCCTCTTCTGTAAACTGTTTTCTTTAAATAAGGTTTGGGGGTTACCTATCTACAGTTTAATTAAAATACTCTGAGATGACTGCCATCCACCTGTCCACCAGTCATTGCTTGTGAGCTCATCAAGCAGAGCTTACAGTACTGGGCTGAATTATGACATCCATAACTGTCAAGCAAACTTAATATACAATGGAGCAAAAAATAATAAATAACTTGGAATATGGGTGGTGATGGCTGATGGTGGGTGTTCAAGCACAAATTCTGGACATTTCGCTAACTTATGTGACTTGCATGCTGTGTGCAATGTTCTAACAAATAAGCAGTGCTAGCAGCCGTCTCACACTCTAGCACGTTCACTGCGTCGTGGGTCACGACTCACCAGTGATTCACATGGCGTATACTTGCTGTGCGGCACAAAAACTGTTTGGCACTATGAAGCCGTGGGACAGCTGAGATTTTTCACAGAGCCTGTGAAAAACACACATACCAGGCGGCTGTTTCCATTTGTTTTCAGTTCGAATAAGTCGATTTCTCCGCAGGCTCAAAGGCAGGTGACACCGCACCCACGAAAATTTAAGGGCGGGCCCCCTGTGGAGCATGGCGCACAGGGACCGGGGCCCTGAAAACCGCTGCCGCAGTGAAGGTGCTAAAGGCGTTTATGTTACCATTTATGCTAAGCACAGAGCACATGCCTTAGAATCCCATAAACTGAAATTTGATCTCTCAAAACAGCGTGAAATGGCATATGCATGCTTGAAACAATGTTTCTCATCGTTTTAGAGCAAAACAAGCTGTATTTGCACACTTTCGCTACATTGCTTGCAGTGTGAGGTACCAGCTCCTCTGAAGCACCCAGTTCGCCACTACCTCACAGATGGCGCCACCATCCCAGTGACGACGCCTTCCCCGCTGCCGCTCGGAGCTGGGGAGACGACGAGTGTGTTGTTGTGTAGTAGCCCGCCCGCCATGCGGTGCGCTTTCCTAGCCCCTCTCAAGCTCATGCCCCGTGTAGTTATTGTAAATATGAGTTGGCCGCAATAAAGGCTGTCTTCTAAAGTACGCAAGCCTGGCCCGTGGTCGTCTAGCCCCAGCAACGCCCTCACATTTGGCGCAGTCGACGACAGAATCTGCAGCCTCGCCATTCGAGCACGCCGCTCCCGCCATGCCTGACTAGACGCAGCCTTTGTTTCTCGGCCCCCGCCATGTTCGCCATGCTGGTCTAGACGACGCCTTTGTCTACTCGTACGAAGTAAGCGCCATGCCGGGCATCAATTGGGCCGAAGTCGACGCCGCTACAGTCGCGTGCTTCAGCTCTGACTCAGACCTGCCTCTGCGCCAGTTGCTTCGAACAGTTTGTCTTATGAACATTATATGTGCGCTTCGCCTGGAGTGCAGTTCAGTGCCTCTCCTCCTACTACGAAGGTTCAAGCAGCCCCAAATGCAGCCTCGTGCGTCATGCCTCCGCCATTGTACTTTCCCGCGCAGCCGCTCGTTGACAATGCCGCAGCCATGCCAGCGCAAAAACTTTTCTCGCCGCCGCGGCAACCGCAGCCTTTCGTAACAACACCTGGACTTGCAACGGAGCCACAGTACTCCCAAACGCCATTTGGAATGCCATTTTCTCCAACGTCACCGCAATACCAAGTTCCTTACATGCCGCAGATACACGTGACAACCATGCCTGACGTATCGTCTACCTTGCCATTGTTCGAGAACTGCCACAAGCAAAGTGCGCGTATGTGGATCGAAGAAATTCAACGAACGCAGCAGCTTGCTTCATGGTCGCCAGAAACAACCTGCCTCATCGCCGCAAGTAAGTTGAGAGGGACAGCAAAAAATTGGCACCTGACTCTTGGCGCGCATTTCCCGACTTGGGATGCGTGGCGTAAAGCTTTTCTCGATGCATTTACCGACGAACTGACGCTACTGCAATGGCAGCAGCAAGTTATGTCCCGTTATGTCCCTGGTGCAGACCAGCCCTCAGTCTCTCCGCGACTATGCCTACGCAAAACTTCGCGTCATCGAAAAATGTCCAGTGCCGCTGACCGAGCCTCAAAAAATTGAATATCTCTTGCAAGGTATTTTGAGCCCAGGCACAGCGACAAGCATAGCGGCGCAACGTCCGTCGTCAGTGGCGACCTTCATTGACATATGCACACAGCTTGACCGGGCAATACAACATATGGAGATCGCAAGGAGCCCTGCTCATCGTCCCGGGCAGACCATTCACAGTCACAATAACGGCAGCCCGCCTTCCAGACAAGTCTCTTCGATGCCATTTATATCTGAAGTGACACCTCCAGCTGTCTCCAATCCCAAGCCCAGCCGTGCGCCTACATCCCGTGCTGCCAGCCCTCCAAATCGTCCTCGTATAGCGGATCTGTCGCCTTCTGAAAAGGAAGCTCGGTACTCAGCCCTGTCAGAACGTTATGGTGTTCCAGCCTTTCGTCCAGGACAGTCATTGAGTGAAGCTGTTTGCTTCAAGTGTCATGAAAAAGGCCACCTAGCATCAAAGTGCCCCACAAAACAAAAGACTGTCACACAACAGCCGGCCACAGCCGCCACATTACTTCACGCAGCAGCCCCTGCATTGCACGCTAGCCCTTCCGAAGACATCTATGGCTCTCAGCTGGAATGCTCATTCTTCACAGCTAGCATCGGACTCTTGGGATCCTACGATGCATTTCCGGATACAGGGTCCAAGGTAACTATAATTACCAAGTCAGCAGTCAAAGATCTACCTCTGATACCTTGGACACATGAGCCCTTAGCAGTCGTTGGTGGATCAAGTGTGTATCCTGAAGGTACAGTCTGCCTGAAGATTACAGTGGGCCCCATCACAGCTCTAGTGGAAGCCGCCGTCATCAGCAACAATGTCTTGCCTGTGATACTGGGTGAAGATTGGTTTCGTGCCAGCAACACACGACTCGTGTTCGAGCCTCCAAATCCAGCCGAACTTCACCATCCTGCCTCGGGTACTGTCATAAAGGCGCAGCAGAAGCTCTATCCACGTGCCTCATGTGCAGTGATCCTTCGGCAGTCCTTCCTGGCTCAATGCACTGAAGTGCCATCTTCACTGGCTCTCCAGGACGTGCCCCTCCCAGGAATGGAGCCAGTTTGGAAACCCTTGTGCAAGAACCTGCCAGAACAAGGTACTACTGCACCGGATGGTACAGTAGCTGTAACAGTTCATCCTGACCTGCCTCCTGCCTTAGTTGCAAAGGATCTCTCAGAGACACAGAAAATAACTCTGGCTACTGCTCTTTCTGATCATCATCTCACATTTGCTCGTGATGAGGATGACATTGGCCATTTCCAAGGTGTGGAACATTGCATCGACCTAGTGCCCAATACTGTGCCTTACAGCAGAAGCCCATACCGATACTGTGCAGAGGACCGCTAGTTCTTAGATGAACAAACAACCAAGCTCTTGCGTAAAGGCATCATCCTGCCTGCCACTGGGCCGTGGGCCTTTCCAGTCATTGTTGTGTCAAGAGGAGCGAAGAAGCGCTTCTGCGTCAATTATGTTCCACTGAACAAACTCACCATAAGTGTTGCACACCCGTTGCCCCATGCTGATGATATCATGCAAGACGCCGCTGGAGCATCTTATTTTGCATGTTTGGATCTGAAATCTGCCTACTGGCAAGTCAGCCTACAACCGGCAGACTACTCCAAGACAGCATTTATCACACATAGTGGGACATACATGTGGAAACGTATGCCCTTTGGACTAAAGAACGCCCCTTCAACGTTTCAGCGTGCCATGCAACTCATCTTTCAAGACCTTCAACCTCCTGCAAGGTCGGGTGTCAGAGTGAATTTGGACGACATCCTCGTGTTCGCATCGTCCTTCACAGGCCCACCTATCTCCAGGACTATGAAGTGCACCTTTGAAAGTGCTGTGCTTGTACTTTTTTTGGCTTTGTTTAGTGTTATTCATGCCCGTCTTTGCCTTTGACTTTGCCTTTAATTTGTAGTGCTATTGTGAACCTGCCAGGCCTATTGTTAGTTGCCATTTGCCACATTGCCATTTCCCACATTGCCCAGAGTTTACTTTCCTTTTTGCGCTCATCAAAAGGGACTTTGATGAAAAAAGTGGGGCCGGATGTGAGGTACCAGCTCCTCTGAAGCACCCAGTTCGCCACTACCTCACAGATGGCGCCACCATCCCAGTGACGACGCCTTCCCCGCTGCCGCTCGGAGCTGGGGAGACGACGAGTGTGTTGTTGTGTAGTAGCCCGCCCACCATGCGGTGCGCTTTCCTAGCCCCTCTCAAGCTCATGCCCCGTGTAGTTATTGTAAATATGAGTTGGCCGCAATAAAGGCTGTCTTCTAAAGTACGCAAGCCTGGCCCGTGGTCGTCTAGCCCCAGCAACGCCCTCACAGCAGTACACTAAAAAATGCAATGTCGCAGAACTGAGTGAAAAGCACGTATGCATGCTTAAAAAGGTGTTTCTCATTGTTTCTAGCAAAACAAGCCAAATTTGAGTGATTTTGTTACACAACTAAATGACGGCTATAGGAGGTATTCACTGAGGCCGCGCTACCAGACGGCGCGAGCGTCGTCGCGGCAGGCGCGCCATGTTTGCGGTCGTTTCAGGCCAGCTCGCGCAGTGTCACGGTGCGCCGTGAGGTACCCGGCCTGAACTGTTAGTGATCCGTAACATATTTGTACGTTGTTGAATACGTCAGCGATCACTTATCTTTGTGGAGCGCGTATTGTGCATGAAGTTCGCAGCAGAATTCTTCTGCGCCGTGATATAACCGAGCTGCCTCAACTCGGCAGCAAAACTGGCTGGCTGCGCTGCACGCAAGAACGTATACGACTTGCAGCTTTTAATATCAGTTGATAACTGTCAGCTAGTCATGCAGGGCACATCGTGGATAAACAGCACGATTAATTACCGAAATTCCAGAACTGCCACCGCAGAAATTGATAATTCAAGCGCCTAGCTGTAGTCCGCGAACTGCTGACGCTTCTCAGACGTACGGTCTTTCAGCAAAAAGGCAAAGCGTCATAGCTGCCTTATTTACCCGACAGAACGGCCAAACAAATACTGCCATGCGCTCGCAGCACGAACGGCAGACACAGCGAGAATGTTTTGCAGTTTTGATTGTAGCTACGTAGCGCTGCTTCGTATGCACAAGACCGTTTTCGCAGCAACGCAGTGTGCAGCCATTCCGCTAGATTCAGTTGTAACACGTCACTTTCAGCAGGTAGAGATGACAAGTTAAGCTACAGCTAAGTGAACAGACCCTTCGAATTACTCACCTCTTCAAAAACGGCACTTCGGCCGTCGGCACCGCGGACGTCGGCACCCACAGCACGGCTCACCCGCTTGTCAAGTAATTGCACCCTCTCATAGGTTTATATCCTTTAATTCCTTGGCCTGCCAGCAAACTTAAGCCGTGCACAAGGTGGGCCTCGATACCGATGAATTCAACGCGCGGCAGCAGTCTTGTATACGTCGCACACCATGCCGGTGCCTCCGCATTCCTACGGGGGGTCGACCTTTTCACAAAGTAGAACCTTCTGAGCGTGCCCGCTCTTTTCTGCTTCGCACAGTTCACGGAATCTTCACTTAGTCATGCGGCGGCACGGGTCGGACAGAAATTACGTGCGGCGAGACGCGAAATACACTCACATTTCACCCATCACCAGCAATTCAAACGCTGCGGCTGGCAGCGGCGGCCGCGCGCGCGACCACCAACATGGCGAATGCCGCGCCGGCCGCTAGCGCCCCTTGCGGATGACGTCATGTGAATACCTCCTATACACTCGAAAACGCAATCTCTCAGAACGGCGTGAAAAGTGCGTATTCGTGCTTAAAACCACGTTTCTCATCCTTTTAGAGCAAAACAAGCCAGATTAGTAAGCTAAAGCCACATAAAAAAGCAGTTATTCAGCTTAGGCACTTCAGAATTTTTTTATTTCTGATGCAAAAGCCCCGTCATGAGCTGTAATCATAATCACGCACTACTGAAACTGAGTGATGCCTTTCAAAAGCAGCAGAGTGTGAAATTGAAGTTTTTGTGCAGTTAATACATGCAGGGCTCTCTGAAGCAAAGAAAGCAATATGTTCAAGCAGGTACTGGCCTCCAAAGTCACTACGTGTGCTCTACTGCTGTCGCATGACATACAAGCTATAAAAGTCATAAGTACCATATAGCCACAGCACAAGCAACTAGGCTTTTTCTCGCTTTCACTTCTTCATCGCTTTTACAGTTCCACAGCAACCAGCTTTAGCACACTAGACTACCTTGCAGGCCTTTGAATGTCTCCTCAGCAAATTACATGGACTGAAAAAAAAAGTGAACAATTGCACAATGAAGCAGAGACACGAGCTATACAGTAACAGTCCCATATGCATTTAGGGGAATCCCTCAATGTGGAGTAGGTAGGTTTCAATTGAGGCAGCAATTACCCGATGGTATCCACTTGAGCACTGATGTACAAAGGAAAGGTATACACCTTTCTCAAAAACTAAACTCACAGTTAAAAAAGAATTTGTTCCTTGTCCAGGCCTTTAACACAGGATGCAGCCAAATTAATCAGTAGCTTTGAATTTAGGGTAATCCCTTAAAGTGGAGTAGATTTCTGTCCAGGGAGTAATTACTCATTAGCATGGCTATCCTCAGGTCAATGCTAATGAGTAATTACTGCCTTGACTGCAGCCATAGCATACCAGCAAAACATTCATACCACTGTTTACATGTCTGCTAAAAAAAAAACTGCTCATTCTACAATTTTTGCATTTGTTTTTCTCCAGCTTGAACTGCAAAGCCAGCATAGCACCTGAACATCAAATGCCTACCATAGGATGTAATATAATCCGGCAGTAAGCTTACCATCATTTGTAAAATAGCTCCAAATTACGTTTATTCACAATATGGACATATGCCAAGATCTCACTAACAAATGTCATCAACATACCTATTGATAAAACAGGGATTTATAAATTGGTATTTACTTATCACTGCTGTCTGAAAAGGGCTGTGCTATATGGATCACCTTCAGTAGAGAATGCTGAAGACGACTGTTTTCACTGTGTAACAAAATGATCTTGCAAAGTGCTTAGAGTATATGCGCACAACAGCAACAATAAAAAATAAACATCCTGGAACTGAGTCTTAACTTTGCATCTTGTGTTAAGGATTTGGAGTTATCTGTTTCATTTTAGTTGTAGCAGTGTATCTGAAGCACCTTGCAAATTAAGGCTACTGCCTTCTAACGGGAGCTGATTGTGTTTGGAAAACCTGAATTAGTTCCTAATTGAAGGCAGCAGCTTGTTCCTATCATTGTTTGCACACTAGATTCATGACACATATTGAAGAAAAAAAAAACTCTTTAACATACACAGAAAGCATAAGAGCAACCAGAAGAAGCTTTAAAGTTAGCACAGTATTCATGCCAAAAGTCTTCGCTATTACTATCTTTTATACCAAGCAAACTTTCCCAAGCCCCAGCTTAGCCTGCATAAACTGCTTGCGGCCCCTTCTACACTCAAATACTTCCATCTAATAAGCCTTTTCTGCACACTTATGAATGATAATGTAGAACACTTAAATGAGAATGAAGCAACATTTTCAGCAACAGAATATAAATAGAGCTTGATAGCCCTCATTTGTTTGATGAAATGCAGAAATAGATAAAATATGTTATAACTACCCTAGAGCTTATGTGAACTAATTTTTTTTGCACAAAAGTTTGTACTTAATTTTGGCTGCATTAGCGGCTGACATGAGTACATAAGCTTAATGCATTTGTTAGCAAAGCCGACACAGCCAAGTCAAGATAAGCAGAGGGCTTTTCTCAGGAACAACACCACCCGTAACTTGCCAATTAGGGCTTGCAAGAAACATTACGGAAAAAACTTAATTGTTCCTAAAGTAAGAGACGTAAAAATTTCACACTGAAGGTGCTTTTATGACGAAAGAAGTACACCCCCGATGCACGTAAGGGCACCGAGGTGGTCTGCAGGCTCTGAACTTACTTTCTGGGAGGAAGTGAATCACAAATGAAACTCTGTTCAGTGGCCCTGATGTACACATGATAAAGCTAGGTACCTGAAGCAAAAGCAACACTGACACTACATCCAAGGTACCAGGCGAGTGTAAACAGTATGTTCTCTGAAAGTAAATGAGCCTGACACTACATCTAGATACTAGGTGAGTGTAAACAGTATTTTCTCTGAAAGTAAATGAGCCTGAAATTGTTCAGCAGGACAAGTATACTTCAATTTCTTTTTGGCAACCAGCAAAAATTCTCAGTTGTCATCACTAGAGAATCTGTCTTCACTATTCTACGAACGACTGGCTCAAAGCTTCCCCATCAACTGGTCAATGCTCCCAATAGCAACCCTTATCTCAAAGGTATACTTGCTGTACAGCAGTTAGTAACTGAGAGTAGTCCATTAACTTAGAAATTTTCACTTGCACTCCACAGATTTCTTAATGGCTGAGTTTTAAGTTTCTTCCACAGTTTTTCATGACTAAGCATGACATTCCTATATCATGAGATTCTTTACTGCTCCTCTTTAGGGAGGAGCTCAGCAGTTAATAATCCTTCCATGTAATTATCCTTCCTTCCTTCCTTCCTTCCGTGTGTCCTCATTTCCTTGATTGCCAATGCCGAATGTGAAGCCCTTGGGTTTTGCTTACGCTCCAAGATTGTACCTCCAGTCGGCGCTTGTTTGTGTATTTTCTTTTCTTTCTTTCATCCATATCTTTCTCTGCTGTACCATTCCTCCCAGAGCATGTCACACCAACTCGCCCTAACCTTTACACTGCTCAATCACATTTCTAGTACATCGGGCTTTTTTTCGCTTGAAATTTAGGTTCGTGTGTCCTCATTTCCTTGGCTGCTAATGCCGACTTCCATATTAGTCTGTCCACTCAACTCTAGCTTGCTTTATATTTGAGAGTTCGGCAGATGTGCCAGCTTGAGACCTACAAAAGTCATTTAAAAATTTCAAATTAGACACTTTTTTGCAAAAAAATCTCTCCCTGATCTCAAAACCAAAAGGTGATGCCTTTATGAATAAAAGAAAGTAACTAAAAAACCCTAGTTAGCTCAAAGAAGAAATGTTCACTAAATGCACTGTCAATGCCATGGTCTGCACAAGATATGCATTTTTTTATGTGCAAGCAACTTGTAGAGCAAAGAGAAAGTATTGCAAGGTTCCACTAAATTTTGTAACTGCAGCGCATTTCTGAATTTCTGCTCTTCTTTCAAGACATAACCTGTTTTCTTTTTTTAAACAGTGGTAAGCAAGCCGAACAATCTTTATAACAGGGTTGAAGACACATTGTTAAGGTTCCTATGGTCACATCAAAAGATCTCTTTGGAAAAGTATGTGGTACTTTGCATGTCTAAAAACACATTTTAAATGTAAAACTGCATACTGCAGGCATGGTACATTGCTTCTGGCTCAAGGTAACAAAAAAAGATCAAATAAAGAAATGATAGGACTTCCAATCTACTTTTGTAAGATGGGTGATAATTGAACAAGACCAGTATAAATGAACTATTATGCATTTGGAAGAAGACAAATATCAATGTTACAAAAACTGCAGAAGGAACAGGATGAGACCAGCATCAGCTGCAGCCTGCATCCTGTCCCTTCAACAGTAGTTACAGTGATGTTCATACTATTCTAGCCTGTTCCATAGCTGCATGGCAAGACACGAGGGAGAGAGAAGGCAGAGAAGAAAGAAGGCAGGAAGGTTAACCAGGCATGATGCCCATGGCGATGGAAATAAAGGGTGTTAAAAGAGAAAGGAGAGGAGGAAAGTCTGCTACACAAAGGCCAATAAAAACAAAATATATCCCCAGTTCAGCTGCAGGAAGGGGCTTAAGCCTGTGGGTTTTAAAGTAATAAACTCAAGCTGTTCCAGAAAGATATGACTTAATAAAGAATATGAGTAATCCAAAGAAAATGCGGTGGGTTTTCATGTGAAAAAAAAAATACCGCTACAAGAAACTGAAAATTTTGAAGGTAATCAAACAATAGTGCACCAAATTTTCTAATATCAAACCTGAAAATGCTGAGCCACAGATATGGGTTAACAATTACCACATGTCTCAAAGTAGATTTTACTTTCAGCTGGATTTAAATAAGGGCAATAGCAAAAAGTGTGCACATTCTGCTTTCCACGGCAATGCACCAGTTGTCACCACGCATCACCAGTAGTAATGTTGAGTACTAACATTTAAGCATAACTGCCTTGGCAAGTCTTTTTACATCCAACAAATGCTAACTAATACTCTGCCTCGCAACCTTTACCAACTAACTCACTATCACCAAAACAGAAAATTTGATCTTCTGGTTCAGGCCCTCATTATGTTAAAAGGACAAATGCACCAGCAAAGCCAAAGGGGGTGCAAAGCAAAGAGGGTGCATTTTTTGTCTCATTAAATTCCCTGCTATTCAGAAGACACAAATAGGCACTACCACGAACTTGTCCCCCCCCCCCGACATTTAATGGAGAGACCTGTGCACAGATGAATGTCATACAGAGAGGAGGACAGACAAAGAACTCAGTAATGACACTTGTAGATCCCAACGCCCACTTACCGCCACACATACCTCACCACAACATAAAGGAAGCTGACTTGCATCCCTAGGCCCACAGGCCATGAAAATCAGCAAATTTTCTACAGCACATCAAGCACTGAGACCATCCATCAAATTTACTGCAACCTGGCTGTTTTCGATAAGCTGACCTTATCTAATAGCATACAATACATGAGCCAAAAATTCACAGGGGTAACTAATTCTATTACGCGTTGTCAATGTGATCGCATCAGCAGCTGTTGATGCCTTTACTGGGAGTGATGTCGCTTCCCTCCAGCCAATTGGAATGCTCTGGTCTGGTGACCGTCACTTCCCTACTGCCAACAGGCCAATCTATGACAACGCATTTATCACGATCAAATCAGTTTCAATCAGCAGTAAACTTTAGATCAAAGTTTTGGGCCCTTCCACTTACGATTATGGAGTGAAAACACACGTTTAGAGCTGATTTCACTGATGCAATCACATTTTCATACAACAGTTATCAAATGAACCATTTCATCATTCAGACCTTTCACATCTTCAGCATGACATGTGCATCAACTAGCCTACACCTGCCTGAATAACGAGACAGGTGTTCTTTGTACTGCTATAGTCATGAAACTTGCATATGCAAGAACTTCATGTTTTACTAACTTCTGCACCAGTCCTATTTTGTAATCTACACAGTACACACAAGTGCTTCCTGTAGTCTTGAATGCAGTCTTCACAATACATATTCTGTATTTTTCACATAATGTTGACGATAGGGTCTCATGTGGTGTTCCATGTATCTTCATCGGTATCGCTTACACTATATGCTTATTATTACAGATGAGATTACAGAGACAAAAATTTTATTAAAATTGGGACATAATCAAGACAGAAAACATCATGAAGTTGGGACCCTTTTTGAAACGATGTGAGTGCTCTTAGCTTTTATTTGCATTTAGCTCAAATGACACAGTATCTTACTAGAGATTTTAACAGTGAAAAACATCTTTTAGTTTTGCATGTTCAATGAAACAATCAAGAACATTTCCAGGACCTCCTTGCTTTAAGTTGTGTTGCTTCTCTGTTAAGATATTCTTTCTGTCAATAAATGATCACTTCACTTCTATGGAAACTATAGGCAGATATTTCAGTGCTCGCTTTACAGCCAAGTCATAAGTTCCATTTTGGCTTCTTGGTGAAGGCACCCACTCTAAGTCCAGATTTCTGTCGACTGACTTGCAAAGCTTCTCTTTTGGCGTGCCATCCAGCTTCTTTGCGACGGAATTCAGAACGTCAAACCAAGCCTCTAGATCGATAAATCTGTATTTCTCCATGCTGTACAGCTCACCGAGGAATAGCATCATTGGTTGCAGTAGCTTGCAGCAAAATTGCTGCAGCTGATGTGCCTTAAATTTTTTATGAAGTCTTCTATCTTGATATAGCCTTCCAGATAATACTTCGCTGCTCTTAGGAATGTACCCCATTGGGTCATCACTGGTTCAGGAAGCAAGGAAAGATTTGCAGCTGATACAAAAAGCGAACGTCACTCCGCAGGTTTTAACAATACTTCATTTCGGACACTTAACATTTAACCGTAGGGTATGTGTCGTGAATCTCTTCTGCGATACGCTGCAGAGCATGTGCAATGCAAGTGGCATGCTTTAGGTTCGGAAACATAGACTTGACACTCTGGAAAATGGCTTTCATATATGAAGCTTGGTCAGCTGTTACGACAGTCAGTCTTTCATACTGGAACCCGTTGGGGCTCAATATGTGGCAAGCATTCATAAATTTATGCTGAATTGTCCCAGTGAGTTGCCTTCACAAAGCTGACACTCCAGACTGCAGGCTGACAAAAGGATCTGTTCAGGGGAGACATAAGTATATGAACAATGAAACGGTGGCAGGGGTGAGTTGTTTTGCCCATTTGGAAGTGAACGGCCTGGTCAGCCACATTCACTCGCATGCACTCATTATTTTTCTCCTAAATTGTTTTCAGGTGACACTTACTCGCGATTGTCCTGTCAGGGCAGTGCTGTCCAGTCCCCTTTTAAATAAAGTTCTGAGCTGCTGGATGGCAGCTCGAGAAAGGGAATGTTAGCACTAACCAGTGTTGTCGCGAGATGTGTTGTCGTTGAATGTGTGCTCATAATCACAGAAGCTCTGTTCCTTTCAGAACAAATTTTGAATATCTACCCATTTTCCAGAATCACTCGCTTCTGATTTCTTCCTCTTGTGAAGTTGTGCTCCCACGTGCTCTTGGACCTTGTTTTGATCATACCATCCTTTGTTGAGGTGAATAAAATACCTTAATCAATATCAACATCTCACTGTGCATCTGTTTTTTCTCCCAGTACCTTGGTTTTCCCATTCTTTCAAATGTGCTTGCAGAGGTTCCATACCATCCACTGTCTTCCATTGGAACATATAAAAGAACAGAAGCAAAGCCTTTGAAAAATAAAGGCCTCTTTCAAAAAAAGGACGGAAAATCAGGAAGGGTTCAATGTGCTTCAATCGCGGAGCATATTATGCACTGATAATGACAGTGGATGCGCCTGTGTTTAGAGCACCGCTTGCCACAAGCCAGTGGTGCCAGAAGATTTCCGAGAGTTGGCAAACTGGTGAAATTATAAAATTGCATCAGCCCACTCTAAACATGCAGCCCGATGCTTACAGCTGTCCCTAGGTCACTTCGATGAGCTCCGCACCATCTTTCTGGATTAAGCCCAGGGTGGCGTGTAGCAATGACCAGCAGGTAACCAGAAAAATATGATCATTTGTTTTTTCCAGTGCTACTCTGAGGGCAGGTTGCCTCAAGACTAGTGCTTCAGCAGTTTCAAGCACGCACAGCTTGTACGCTCTGAGAGTTTTAGGTCCCTTAGCCTGACTTGGGCAACAGAGACTTGCAATGAACTTTCTATTTACATATTTAAGACATTGGACATCTCGATAAGCTTTAAATTCACTTGCACGTTACCTTCATGCATTCTTCACGCAGTGCACTTTGTCGGCCCATTTGTCGGACTATGCACTCCATCATTCCATAGGTTACATCAATACTCGCTGTTGCATCCTCAGTACCCATTTCATATCTTAGTTTTTTTTTTTACCTTTTCTACACTGCTCTCCTTCTGTCTATATCTCCCAAATTCCCCTCCCTACGCAGAGTAGCATGCCAGCGATTTTTAAACGCTGGCTAAATTCTCTGCATTTCATTAAAGAGTTTCTGAGAGTGCCCAGCATTGGAAAAATGAGCCTCTCGTTTTCTTCTGATACAGATACATTGCCAATGGCTTAAAGTACTTTGGTAGAGGAGCATCTATGAAATAACGGCACATTTCAGAGAAAATCTCGATAATGCAATTTTTCGCGGCATGCACAGTAAAGTCAGGGCAATTTGAGACAAGAAAGTGAAACAGAATTGAGTGCAAATAGCTTGGTAGTTGTCCAATGGCATTCAGAATTGCGACTGGGACACTTGTCAAAAACTGGACAAGTCCTGAAAATCACAGCAGTAATTATTATACACTTCAATTGAAGTGCTGATTGCCTTAATCTACAGAATATGCAATGAAGTTTTGTAGCCAATCCTGAAATGTTTGGTTTTGAAAATCTGTTTGTTTTCTTCCTCATATACACAATAAGAAACTTGTTGGTTCTATCCTGCATGAAACCTTAAAGTCAGAAGCGCTGCAGTGCATAACTAGAGAGCAGTCATGGCACCAAGTTGGGGGTGGGGGGGCAGCAGCCATAACTACAAAATTTGCTGGGCCACACCAAAAATTTGCTCAGCGCTTCTTTCATAATAGCCTGGCAAAGAGGGCAATTCTTAATAATGAAACCTGTATCACGGCCTCCTTGCCGGTAAGTCAGCATGTGAAGCCATCGCCACTGCAGTGTGTTAATTTTTTGTTCGTTATTTTTGAGCAGAAATGCCACACAGATATCATGCCTACCCATAATTTGGTGGGAAAGTTCACTTTACCCAGTTAACAAAGTTAGCCTGCATTCCAAACAACCTTACAGTCGCATCTGCAGAAAAGCAATGAAACATTTTCGAACTGGTTTTCTTGTGATGAACATTAATTAAGAAATGGCAGCGTATACCAACCGCCAGATGAAGAGAGCCCTCAGAGTGGTTGCCAACCTTTGGCAGCAGTGGGAGCTGCAGTCACAGGAACCATGTTAGTATTTTCAAACATCTTAAAAAGCATGAACTGCACCCATACTTTCCACAATAAAAATTTACTGTTCCACCATTATTTGAACATGCAGCATTGCTGTGAAGCTGACTAAACATTTCTGAATAGGGGACATTACTCATAGGCCGTGGACTTTCTGGTGTTTACTTCTGAGAAAAGTCAGTGGATGTTTCCTGGAATTTATTTCCTTTTTGGAAATTGCTGTTTCTCGACTAGTTGTATGGTGTAGACCTTAAAAGCAGTGATTATATGTGAAAAAAAATTTTGTTAGCATGCTTGTGTCTACTGTACCCAGCTTCGAAAGTACTCACTCAGCATTAGTACTTAAGATGCTAAAAGATGCCTGGGGACAATGCAGGCTAGCTGCACACATGTAGCTTCCAAAACAAAGCAACAACGTCAGTGCTGGCCATGCAGAGCGGCAAGTTTGGAAATGTGGTTGAAGCTTCCTGAAGCTTCATTTGTCCCACACAATAAGTCAGTAAGTCTCTTAGCAGCACATGAATTCCACAGGCAATTCTTTTTTCCATAAGGGTTCACAATTTGGCCACTGATCTAGGGTTCCCCTGTGAATTGCAAGTCATAGTGGATGTTTCGTTGGTTGTTTTTCAGCAATTTGCTGTAGCACGAAGTAATATTAGCAAAAATGTTGCTAACTAGATTATTAGGCTCTCACCTAACATGGTTATTAGGCTCTACATGCTTTAGTAGCCTTCTGCTGATGCCTAATTCCACTTCGTTAGCAGGGTGACAAGTTTCACACCAAGAAGAGGACACATCTCATACACAAGGTTCTTGTATGAATGAAGTCTCTGTAGAACCTTGAGCAACGAAGCAGATTTCTCGTCAAATGGCCACAGCCTTCAGGAGAGACAGCAGCACAACTAATGCAGCAGCAGAATGGAAAGTAAGACGAATTGGAACTCGCCCTTAAATTTATATATACAGAGAAGATTACAGGTAAGTAGTGCACATGCCACGCACTATCTGACTTAAAACATACGGAACAGGCTACAGCAAAGAAGTACATGTGCCACATGCTGACTGAAGGCTGATTCATTTTTAAAGGAAGGCTCATAATAACCAACAGATAAGAAACAAAACAAACAAATGGTGACAAAAATAACTTTACTACAGTGAACATGATTTTTTGGCTTAAATGGGCTTTGAAGCATCTTCTGAGGAGAGCACATAAAACTCACTCAGTCAGTGAACTGCGTTTTCATGAACACCTGAGCAAAATAATAGACTTTTACACACAACAGGGAACCCACAATCCCATGGGAAAGTTGGCAAGTCCTTTTTGGTGATTTTTTCATGCTCGTGCCCTCCTCCGTTTTCACACTCCTGCGTGTGTTGGTTAAGAGATGGCTATTAGGCTTTTTCAGATGTCACATTGCTAGTATGGCCGTGGCTACCAGCCGCATCGCTCTAATGGGTCAGGAAGCACTGCCGTCCGGGGAATTCTCGTGCAGGAGTGCCGACCTTTCAGCGCGCAAAAAGTGACGAGAGGAAAGGGAAATGTGCAAAGATGCTGAAATTCAAAATTTTGACTGCAGATAACTCAGCTTCTAGAAAGCACATTAACAAAAAAATTTTGCTGGAGGCATATCGCAACTTTATTGAGAGCCCCTTTCAGAGACCCTTTACGGATGTGCTCAATCTTCTTTTGGGACAACACAAAAAAATGCTGGGATGTGGGTGTGTAAAAAGCCACCATCATTTCTATGATAATCTGTCACCTTTAATGAAACAGGACACTAGCTTCTTCTGCATGTTAGGGCATTTTAAGCAGTGGCTTAGTGAAGCTGCCTCTAAACATGCCTTCGTTCAAATTTTCAGATTTGCTTTTTTGCTTTGCTGAAGCTGTTAAGTGCCATTTTGGTAGTGTTTTTGTACATGTTTTCCTTTTATGCTTTTCATTTCTTTCATATTAGTTTGTATAGTATTTTGGCCACCATATCCTGAATTCTACTGTACCACTATTTGTTTGATTATGCTCTGATAATTACATGAGCTAGGTGGATTTTATTTTATTGATGTAGTTTAACTTGTATTGCTAATTTTCTTCTTATTTACCCGTCGTTTGGTCTGCTTCTCTCCACTCTATTCATGTGTTCAAATATTTTAACTGTGCACTGCATCTTCTTTTATTCAGTATTACTTATTCTGTTTACAAGCGTGCAGTTAGAAATTTGACACCCCCCTTACACAATGCCCTATGGGTCTGTAAGGTATTTAAAATAAAATAGGCTCACAATCAGACATGAAACAGTGAACTGCCAGAAGGGACAGGAGTTGCTTTTTCACTAGTTTAGGCTTACACACGTATTTCAAATTGAGCCAGTTTGCTCCATATACAAGTGCCTACATGTGCTAGTAGTCCATCAAATTGTTCAAACATAATGTAATGTGACTTTAGGTCATTAAGTAGAAGTAAATCCCCAGCCATGAGTGTCGAACCTTAAGCCAAACATCATCTGAAATGCTCTTAACCTTGGATTGGACCCTCCTAAGCAAGAGCTATTAAAGAGATTACCATTTCGTTCTGCTACCCCTGTTCGTGACTGATCGAGTTGCATACCATTGGTATGAGTAACAGCTTAATATACATGTTTCTGGTGCAGGTGTAACCGGCTATACAGAAATCTAATTCCCTAGTCACATGTGAAACTGATAGAATGAGTTTGCGTTTAATAAAAAAAAAAGAATGAATAAAGTGGCTGTAGCACACAAAAGGCAAAGCATCACAAAGAGAGGCAAGCCCTTTCCTAACCTTTGAATGCTGGTAGTTTGCACTTTATTTTTCAAGACTAGTAGAAAAAGATCTAGCATCATCACAAAGAAATTCCGAACACAACAAAAACAGGTTGGCTGCCCAACTGTAGAGGAACATGAAACTTTATGAGCGTAAAGGCCAGTTGAGAGAAGTCCAACTGGCCACTGGACAGACGTAAGTTTTAGACAACACAACAATAACCTAAAAAATTTCCTTTTATTTTCTGGTTCATGTCTAATGGTTGTGAACCTGTTTTTGATGAGTCTTCATTTGCCATAGGCACCGTTTCACTGGAGAGGTGAGGCTTTCTGCAGTGTTGTGCGCTAGCTTGCACCAGCCATGACCTCTGCTCATGCATTTACAAAAGTGATCAAATCTTCATGCAAGCCGAGAACTCACATCAAAATGGTTTTTCTCTTTGTGGTTTCCTCACTTCATTCTCTATGGCCAGGTAATATGTAAACTTTCTTTTGAAATTATCTAATTAGTTGTAGAGATTTTTCACAGTTACAAATTCTGCAGGTTGGTTTTTACTCAATATTTACTAGCACTCGCTTGCAAGGCAGCTGCCGCAAATCTTTCAAAGTTGCACAGCCTTGGCTGCAAGCAGGTGCTGGCCTGTCAGGTTAAGCATCTACATTCCCATGTTTATCCCTCACATTGCTGGTGCTACCACTTGCAAAAATTCCTGCAAAAAACATAAGGAACTATCAGATGAGAGAGTAGCACCAAACACACTAATGGCAATGTATTGCTGGGACTGAACACTTATGACAATAAAGAATGCACAGCAAATGCTGGCCAATCAAACGTCTAAGCTGTGGCAAACCCATGAAATATTAAAATTTGCTGGTTATACTCCCGCAAAGCTTGCAAGGCATGTCTGTTCGCGACCATACGAAGTAAAATAGTCTCCAATCCTCATTGCACAGGTAAGAAATCAATTGAAGATTTTACTGAAGTGGCTTCTGAGACTGCCTACAATACGAGAGGACAGAAAGTAAGATCAGCATTCTACTGTCAGCACGCTATCACAACTAATTCTGAAATTCAGAAACTACACTGCTCGCCTTTGTTGCACCAGGACATAAACATTATGCAGAAATACTAAGAAAATGCAGCCACCTTAAACTGTGTCGCGGCATGAAAGAGCACCGAAAAAGAACATACCTACAAATGGCTATGTAGGTATTGCCTTGGGCCATGCATGAACGCTTTGAAACTACACAGAACAGCGTACGCGACTAGTAAAATATTGCGGACTTTCCAAGGAGTCATATTCAAGAATGGCATGCCCCATCGTACATTCACCAAAAGATTACGCAGCCCAAAGCAACGGATTAGCAGCTTCCGCAAAACTAACGAACTAACAGACCTCCACTGCAACCACCTCCTGAAAATTACCGCATCTATGCTTTGTTTGCATATTCTATTTGAATGGTGCTGGTGGTGCCATCTGTCATAGATCCGTGTAATTTGGCCGCCAATCACTGTTTTTTTGTTTTCCAAATGTTTTTGACTAGAATATACCTAAATTTCCAGTTTTATAAGTTTATTACACTGCAATTTATCATACTACAAAAATTTTTATATAATCGCAACCACGAAAACTGAGCCGCGCGTTACGAGGCATAAAATTTTGTTGCAACGTACAATAATGATTTTTGAACCTTTTCTTAGCACATAAAGCTTTTGATTTGTTCATAGCGACTCGCAGGCATTTGTTATTTCAAATATAGTCTGCAAGGTCTTTGACTTGAGCTAGTTTCAATTTAATAAAGCAACCGGCCCGATTTGGAAGGCCGCTTTGAAGGACGTCTTGATAGAAACCAGGAGAGGGTATGAGAGGAACTCGGGTCCGGAGTATCGTTGGTCTATATCAGCGTGCTCTGCCACTATTTCTCTAGTGGGATCGCCATTAGGCGGTCCTCGTGAGACAAATACGAAGAAAGATCTAGCTAATTGCGCGTACGCCGTATCATTAGTCCGTAGTACTTCCTACGGTGCGCGGAATTGCGGCAGTTCTAATGTTGGTAATGTGTTCGTCCTCTATGCTTGTACGTACTACACAGTTTACGTTCTAAAGAATGCAATTAATGTGCCCGGAAGTCGCCTACAATTAATCGTCACCTTCTGGCTACAGAAAGGGTTAGCCTTATCAAGTGCTTTGAAATATTTGTGTTTCCGTGGTAGTGGCGTCACAGACAGTTCCTGCAGTACGTCTGTGCAAGAGCCGTAATATTTGCCGTTGCTTGGAAGAGTGTATGCTTGTACCTACTACACAGTTTACGTTCTAAAGAATGCAATTAATGTGCCCGGAAGTCGCCTACAATTAATCGTCACCTTCTGGCTACAGAAAGGGTTAGCCTTATCAAGTGCTTTGAAATATTTGTGTTTCTGTGGTAGTGGCGTCACAGACAGTTCCTGCAGTACGTCTGTGCAAGAGCCGTAATATTTGCCGTTGCTTGGAAGAGTGAGTAGAACGCGTTGTCGGGCAAGTTGGTTCAGTGCTTCGGACATGGTAGTTGCGCGAAAAACACAAAAAACCGGGCACGGGTGTGTGTGTGTGTGTGTGTGTGTGTGTGTGTGTTTCGCGCAGCTACCATGTGTGAAGAGTGAGTACGCATGGCAACGCAACGCGCGTCTGGTAGGCAGGCGTCAGATACGGGGCACTTCAAAGTACCCATAACCAAGTGAATCGCGCGCAATCCTAATTCTGGCTCGGTTAACGTTGCATGCAGACAATAATAAAAAAAAAATAATAAGTATGGGGAAAAAAAGAAGCGCCCAACGTGGGGCTCGAACCCACGACCCTGAGATTAAGAGTCTCATGCTCTACCGACTGAGCTAGCCGGGCGACACGGTATTGGACAAGAAAAATGGCTACTTAAAGCTTTTACGGGCTTATTGTACAATGCATTGCAAGGTTTTTTACAGTAAGGTCACCGCCTCCAGTCCCACTACAACCACACGGATGAACAAACTGGCATAATTGTGCACGAGTACAAAGCAATAATGGCAAAGTACTAATGCGTGTACAGACCCTGACATAACTAATAGAGACCTTAGCAACGCTAAACGCGCACCACAAAATGTCTCTCTTACTTCAACCGCTCGCTTATTCGCGGTGGAATTTGACGCAGATAGCAAACGACTGCCATGCTTCTTCCATACCTAGTGTGGGTCATCTACTGTACTTTCATGTTCGATGAGAATTAATTACAAAACCTCATAGTTCGCACCTTGGTGACTTCCATAACAAGCAGTTTTCTAGAGCGCGTTTAGTGCTGCAACAGTCAGGTGCATGGGTTTTCCTCTTTGCTTGTGCCCTACCATGAATTTTCAAAGCCAGCATTTGAAATCGGCTGATGCATACAAAAGTGAAACAAACTGAAGAGCGTTTATTAACTTGGATATCAAAAATCTTATGTACAACAATCGCAGGGCATTCACAACAACAAAAAATACTTTATATATTACTTTAACTAATGCAAAAAGAATCACTACAAAGCACTTATATGTAATTTGTAAATAATTTATAGGCGGACGGCGCAAATGATAAATTTTACTCTGAAACATTTAGCAATGGCCGTGAATTCGGGCCGTCAGTGATCGACTAGGCGGTGTCGCTCTTTTCATGGGCATTTCACGGGCAGTACAATGCAGTCTAAACACTGTTGAGCACAACACTAATTGTGGGTCGTTTTACAAACGAAGCATCTAGTACAATTTGTTCATGCAGCTAGTCGGTTGGACTGAGCAGTGACCGATCTTCCTCAACGCTGCGGTCGCTCGCGGTGGTGTCAAGGGAGAAATTCGAGGTGCTCGTCGGTAGGGGATCATCCGCCGACACAGATGGAAGATAGTCCGAACAGCGAAATATATCTGGCTCTTCGTAGCGCAGTTGTTTCTTGTACTGCTGAGCAGGCTTCTTGGCAAACAACGGTGACGGAAGACTTGACAGGAACTTTTTGACGGTACTGCCACCGAATGCGTTTTCGGCTTCAGTCACTTTCTCCTCCATGGCGTCGATGGTTTCCCGAACAGCACTAACGAACTTTTCTAGCGCGTCAATTCGATTGTACACTTGTTCCAAACCTTTGCTTTTTTCGCAGATGTCCGGTAGCGTGTGAGTAAGACACAAGGTGTCATCGCTTCTCACCATGTTGATGAGTCCAGTGAACTCGTCCAACCGCGTCAGAAGCTCGTCGATGCTTTCGTCCAGCGCACGCTTCTCATGGGCTATGTCAACCTTAAAGAACTGACTGTAGTCGGCAGCAAGCTCTTCCAGCAGCTGTCGGCTTTGCCCATTTTCTGACGACGCACTGTCAGCCACAGAGGCTGCGGCCTCCTCCATGATCGTTCACGCTCGCGGCAGGCCGCCACGCAGGTCGCAGGGCACTTCACGCTGGGGGCGTTCCGTGTCCGCTCTAAACCTTTCGGCTTTCCTCGCTAGATGGCGAGACAGTACCGCATGCCCACAATTGTATGCTTCTGCAGGATTGCACCAGGTGGCAGCATAGATCAAACCAAGATTTACACGATTCCGTAACCTCATAACGTGCTGCACTACCTTTCAGTTGCACTGCACTTGCAATGGTTAGTGGCTTTTTATTGATAATAAAAAAAAAATTGAAGGAACATATGTAGCTAGCCGCGGCATCTGCCATCGAAGCCAGAAGCACCTGAGCTGCGGCTAGCCGGAATAAAAGGACAGGGAGAAGGAAAGAAATGGGTAGCGATAGAAGAAAGGATAGGGGTAGGGCGGCAATATACAGCATTGTGCGTTTTTATCGTGAAGACTTTCAAAAATTTTCCCGCCTCAACCGCTCGCTCGTTTGCGGTGAAACTGCACACAGAGCTTGCGCAGTATGGTAACTTTTGTATCGTAGCAAGTTTTACAACGGTACTTACTTAGTTGAGCCCTGCATGATGCGAAATCGTAGTTGTCTGCGTAGAGATCGTCGAACCAAAACTCGCAGACACCGTTTTTTCGCTGAAAGGCGGCAGTGGCGCCATCTGTTTTCAGCAGTGAAAAGCGTCACGACAAGGTGCCGCGGCGATTTTGCAAATATCACCTGAAAGGTAAAGCCTCGTTAAATCAGTTGTTTTGATACTTTTTTTCGCTCAGTTAGCCGAAAAAACGGCATATTCAAAGGGCATGCGTACAGTGTAGGCACGCGCTTCATGCAACGCTCACCTCGGCTACCTCGGCGCCTTGTCGTGACGCTTTTCACTGCTGAAAACAGATGGCGCTACTGCCGCCCTTCAGCGAAAAAACGGCGTCTGCGGGTTTTGGTTCGACGAAATCTACGCAGACAAGTACGATTTCGCATCATGCACGGCTCAACTAAGTAAGTACCGTTGTAAAACTTGCTACGAAACAAAAGTTACCATACTGCGCAAGCTCTGTGTGCAGTTTCACCGCAAACGAGCGAGCGGTTGAGGCAGGAAAATTTTTGAAAGTCTTCACGATAAAAACGCACAATGCTGTACACTATGTACAAATACAGGATATTAAAATAACACAAACAATTTCGGCTTGCATCATTCCCAAGCTTCGCATGAACACAAATTTGCTGGGATGTTCGATGACATTCTCACGATGACAACATCACAAAATCTCCCCGATCCCGGAAAATAGATACTTGAAAAGGAACACCAACCTTCTGGGAATGCATTTTCGTTTACTTCATGCTTATTTTTCTCCATTTAGTTCTGTGGTTCTGTGTCCTCAGGTTCGCGTCTGCAAGCCTCGTCGATCGCACGGGTAAGAGGCGAGGGAGGGGGTGTAGGAGGGATGGTGAGATTTTATCTTTCATCTTTCTATGTCGAATAAAGTGGAACCGCCGCGGTGGCTCAGCGGTTATGGTGCTCGGCTGCTGACCCGAAAGAAGCGGGTTCGATCCCGGCCGCGGCGGCTGGAATTTCTTTGGAGGAGAAATTCTAGAGGCCCGTGTACTGTGCGATGTCAGTGCACGTTAAAGAACCCCAGGTGGTCGAAATTTCCGGAGCCCTCCACTACGGCGTCTCTCATAGCCTTAGTCGCTTTGGGACGTTAAACCCCATAAACCAAACCAAACCAATAAAGTGGAGCCATTGCTGTTTTTTCATGAAAAATGCTGCCTTCAGGTAGTACATGTCTGTGCTCTTCACAGCAAACAATGCAGCAGCAAACGCGTCACTGAAACAGAAACTGAAACTTAAGGAGGACAAAAAAAAAAAAAAGCCTTCAGTTATTGAGAGCGCATTTGGGGTATTTCTCTTGACCGTTAGCAGCAAAACAGAAAAAAAAATTCCGTGTATACTCCTTTCCTCACCATTGTTCATCCCACTAACTCGCACTTCTTTCATCCCATCTCTCACTGTACATTTGCATCACCTTCTTTGCCACGGCCTGCTGCGCTCACATTGAGAAGTGAATTTTTTGTCGACAGTAAATGGCCTCTTCCCTGAAGTCTACATTTCTACCAGACTTCTTCCATACAACGCTTCTCGTTTGTCCACATAAGCACAGCGGCCTGTAGCGCTTCAACTGGACGCGAAAGATTTTTTTCCTATGTTAAATGCAAGACCCAGGCCCGCGTATTGTGCAATGTAAGCGCACGTTAAAGAACCCGAGGTGGTCGAAGTTGACCGAAGCCCTCCACTACGGCGTCCCTCGTAGCCTAAGTCACTTGGAGCGTTAATCCCCATAAAACCCAACCAAACCAAAATCGTAGAGAAAATAGCCTGGAGAAGCTTTTAAGTTTCTCTTTTCACTTCGGCTTTCGAAAAAAAAAAACACTAATAAATACCTATAACAAACACAATAAAGAAATTAATCAATTAAATACTTTTAGGCGATCCTCGGTGGTTCGTTTCAGTGCGTTAATTGGCGGCTAAACGTTCTTTATATCCGAGGTGGCACACTTAGGCTTGTTATATCTGATGTCAACACTCTAAGATCGTTAGATCCGTGGTCCAACAGAAACTTTATACCCGGGGTGGCGTATAATGTGGTTAGTTATCTGTGAGGTAATATCCGAAAGCTCGTTATATCCGAGGTAGCTTACTTAGGTTCGTTAAATACCAGGTATTATACTAAGTTTGTATAAATAGCATACTAAGTTCGTTCGTAGCCCAATAGGCAGTTTGCTACCTGCCCACGGTGGCAGATGGGCCATCTGCCACTGGCTACTGACGGGCTGTGGTCGCCATACATTTCAGCTTGCACTGACCTTTATAATGCTCGCGCATTGATATAAAATGTATGAACACCAGTACGTATGTATAACAGCTACATCTGTTACGCATACATCCAGTGTTTATGCATAACAGTGTGTTTCAGGGAAGCCCGTAACTAATTCTCAATAATAGGCTATAAAGAGGGTTTCCAAAGTATAGTAATACCACTGTTGACGGATGTTAAAAAATTGGAATCATGGTAACTACTAAGCTAACCAAATTTTAATATTCAGCTTTTTAAATAATGTTCTCCTGATACCCGAGATGCATTTGAGCTCACAATTTTTTTGTAAGCTTTCAGAATAAGCCGGTAAGAATACAAAAGTGAAAAACTTTTTCAACACCACTGATAGTTCCAGCTACAGTGTAGTTTCACCTCAGCACAATGCCAACTATATTGGACACCAGGACTCAAGCCGTATTTTTTCCACCGAGTGGGCATGCCACAAAGCGAAAATTGTGCGAAAAAGTGCTTTATTATGAGAGAAGTAAAAGTAGCAAAAAACGACATAAAAACAGCCTTCTTCAAGTGAATAACAATTTTTGGCTGTGCTCACTTGCATACGTCTTCTTTCCTTTGTTATGCAGAAAAATTGCTGACGTTTCGTGCAAAAAAAAAAAATGCTTTGTTTTCATGCAGCAGCCCTCTAACCTGCAAAAGTGTCGTTGACGTTGTCCGATAAGTTGGACGTCCGATAATGTTCGATGTGTTGCCTTGTGCAATTCTTGGCGAAACTGCTTCGGCAGCCACATCAGAAACGCAAGGCCTTTCTCATAGAGAGAAAAAAAAAGACATGATTTTCTTTCCAGCGGTTAGATAATAGCAGTATTCGTTTACTGTTATTACCAAAGCCATCTCAAAAGCCCAGCCAAAATAACCGGGTTGAGTCCCAGCGTCCAACATATTGGACAAGTCCAGGACTCCGATGGCCACTGCCGCCCGTTGAGCTCGCTGTACCACACCATGTTGGTCTTCACAGAGGTCGCTGGACAGCAGACTCTCCCATTGCTCCGAACTCGGGTTTTGTATTTTGGGGACCACGTCTATGTTTTGGCAGGCCCATGTGATGTGCTATAGAATACCCTACGATATACGCGCACAAATGTCCCTCGTGCGATGAAAAACCCCCTCTAAGGCGTGAAGAATTGAAATTCGGATATCTACGTGTTTCCAGTTATATTTTTGTTGATATCAAACAAAATTTATGCACTGAAAGCAGGTGAAAAATTGCTGGCGGTTTAGCATTGCTAAGCACGGAATATTGAGGAAAAGCAGGCTTTTGCACGTGGACACCAACGCCACGTACATGAAAGCGAGATTGAGGTGTCCACTGACCCAGGGAACCAGTTGTGCGCCCTTCCTTCCATCGAAATCAACGGAATCTACAACGTTGTCAAGGCTAACGCCAATAGTGGTGGTGGTGAGAAACTTTTTAATACTCAGAGAGGTGGTTTATGATTTATGGGGATTTAACTTCCCAAAGCGACTCAGGCTATAAGGGACACCGTAGTGGAGGGCTCCGGAAATTTCGACAACCTGGGGTTTTTTAACGTTCACTGACATCGCAAAGTACATGTGCCTCTAGGATTTCACCTTAATAGAAATTTGATGGCCGCGGCCGGGATCGAACCCTCAGAAAAAGTGATTGAGGGTCAAGTATCCTTAATTAGGGACACCGCACGACGAGGCCCCGTCTCGTGCCGGCGCTATAGAGCCCTTTGGGTTTCCAGTGCGGAGCAGTTAAGGAGGACAGTTTATGATTCGCGCTTAAATTCACACGTTCCTCTGTATTTCTGCGATCTGCATTGCAGTTGCAGCGTCGCCAACTGAATCGACGTCGCCTCTGGCGCAGCGAAACTGTTCTGACCTCCGTCCGTCTGGCCTGCTGTCACCAACTCCACACTCCCACTCCCCTTTGCCACCTTTCCTATTTCCCTAGCACCATCGTTCGAAGCTGGAGCTCCGACAGAACATGTCCTCGGCGGGGGAAAAAAAAAGAGGCACTCTCTTGAGCACCATGGCCTCATTTGCGCGTCTCCGGGTGTCCTGGCTGGCCAAAGGGTTGGGAGGTTGTTGAGGTCGGCCGCTGTCTTCACCACTCCAGACGTAGTCGTCCCAGCAGTCTGCACCTCAGTCACAGCAAATCCTGCTGACTGTACCAGTTAACCTTCAAAGCGGAGATTTTAGGTAAGTACGTGGGCGGCTGCGTCTTGTAGCGCCACCGTATCGGCACGCGGAAGTGAACGAAGCGGTGGGCGCGCAGAGGAGAACGCTCTGGACTTCGGCCTCGCCGGACGCTGCCGCCGCTGCTCTGTCGCTACCTCTTCTCAGGCAGCCTCAAATAAACGTGGCCGTGGTCGCCTCCTGGGCGACCTCAACACTGGCCTCCACATCGTGGTGACCCGGAGAGCCGCGCCTTCTATCCCAGCGGCGTCCCAGCATGGCAGGCTGGCAAGACCTGGATTTCAACCCCCCGCTTCCAGCGTTCCGGCCTGCACGATGTGGAGGCCAGTGTTGAGGTTGCCCAGGAGGCGACCACGACCACGTTTATTTGAGGCTGCCTGAGAAGAGGTAGCGACAGAGCAGCGGCGGCAGCGTCCGGCGAGGCCGAAGTCCAGAGCGTTCTCCTCTGCGCGAGCCGGCGTTCTCCTCCGCGTGCCCACCGCTTCGTTCACTTCCGCGTGCCGATACGGTGGCGCTACAGTCTCACTTCTGAAATGCTATTCGAACTTATTTTCAAATTATGAGCAACGCCATGGATAAAAACAGTTGAAAGCGGGTTGAAACCATCATCACTTAACTGAGTTCATCGTTGTGGCCTGAATTCAGCCGCTCTTGTAAGGTTGCTTTAGCTTTGTACACTGGCGAACTACTATACTTCTTGAGGGCCCATTTCTAGCTAGTTTAAAGAAGTATTTTAAATATTAGCACGCAGAGTTGCAAAATATCCACCACACACCCTTCTAATCCCTTTTAACACATGACAAAGTTTGTCTACTTTAGTGACAGACTGCGTGGCTGGTCTAATACGCTCCGTCAATTAAGGGTTCAATACACCTTGCAAGACTTGTACGCAGTTCAAGGACGCCTGATACATCGCGTAAAAATATTGAAGGTTTCTTGTTACGTAATTGCTATTAGCTAACTTTTTAATTTTTATAGTTAGACACCCAGTTACAATTAGAGAGCTGCAGCTGACCGTTAGTGAACTTTTGGTTTGTGGTGTTTAACGTTCCTGAAGCGACTAAGGCTATGAGAGACGCCGTAGTGGAGGGCTCCGGAAATTTCGACCACCTGGGGTTCTTTAACGTGCACTGACATCGCACAGTACACGGGCCTCTAGAATTTCTCCTCCAAAGAAATTCTAGCCGCCGCGGCCGGGATCGAACCCGCGTCTTTTGGGTCAGCAGCCGAGCACCATAACCGCTGAGCCACCGCGGCGGCTTAGTGAACTTTTAGAATTCGGCAAGATCTTTGGTGAGGTGCACATAACAGCTCGGTGAACATGCAGTTGATTTTACATTGGTCTTAGGAGCCATATAATTGGTGGAGGGAATTTGGAATCTTCCGTAAGGGGGGTCTTTTTTTAGGCGGACAACTCAAGCTGTCACACCGGGCTAAGAGCTATTAACGTCTAACGGTGTAAAAGAACAATGCGTAAATTATCAAAACCAGGTCATATACCCTCTGGGATTTCTATGGCTTCTGAGGCCTCATGGTGGCTCGCCACGCTCTGCAAGTCAGCGTCGTGCCAGTAACTTCCGGACAGATAATGTTGCTCCAGCCTATCTTTTCTTTTCGTTGCCTATACTTCGCATACTGCCTGACGCTACATAGCGCTCAGCAGAGGGACGTCAGCAAAAACAACGATATAACAACGAAAAAAGAATGAAACCGCTTCTTCGCTCCGATTTTCGCGCCAGCGCACCTATAGCTGGCACATTCCCACGCACATTATTCGTCGCCATCGCGCCTTGCGCCGGTGCGGGGCTCCAGCAGGACTATATATCGTCGGCGACCCCAGTGCGACGTTCCCTCTCGACCGAACCTCGCGTCACCGCGGTGGGCGCTCGAGATCGAGTGCGCCGAAGTTCGAGGCGAGAACCTCGGGGGAAACGTACGGTTTCCGGAGAGAGGGCCGGAGCTCTTCCTGCGCGGCACTTGGGAAAGCCTCTCACAGCCGAGAACTGTAAAGCGTTCTCGCAACGCCTCTGCGTCAAGTGTCCCCCCTTTTTCGCTCTCTCGCGCGTCGCTCCGCTGCAGAAGTGGGCCACTGGTCCACGAGGCCCCGCGACTTTGTCTCGGCGGGAAGACGGGAGGTAATGGGAGCGCGAGGCGAAAAAGGGAGGGGGGGGGGGGGGGGGGGGCAGACATGCGCGGCGGACCCGTGCCATTTTGAGAGCGCCGTGCGTCTTCGCCCTTATATAGGGTCTTCGACCGTTTTGTTTCTACTTGAAAAATATACATCCTCGCGACAGTGCTCGGGGGCTCTTGACTTCGTTAAAACAAAACAAAACGAAAAATTGAGAAACGGGAAAGGCAAAGACACAGGAGAAAAACGTTGAGAGATATGTGAACTCCGAGAAAACAGTTTTGGAGAAAATCGAGGCCTGCACTCACCGCTCGGGTGATGGTGCAGATCGAGTGAAGAACGAATTAAGGAAGAAAGAAAGCGAGGAAGAAAGAAAGAAAACAAAAAATAAAGGCAGAGCAACATGAGCTAGTGCGTTCAAAAGAGAGGAAGCGATGCGTTCCGTCCTCCGAAGCACGCGATATTTTTAACGTAACGAGGCGCATTTTTCCTTCTTCATCTATCGCGATTTCGACTAATGACATTCTGAATTCTCCTGTACGTTGCATTTTTATGTTTTCATCGCCCAACGCGCGTGAGAGGCACCATAGGCTGTTTTATGGCAAGTTTAATGCAGCCTAACGATTCAGGCCTGCTTCGAAAGGCGATTTACATACATCTTATGATGCCAGCCATATAGAAGTACTTCACAAGACATTAAGATAGCTTCTTTTTCTCACGCTGATGCGAGGACGGCCTCCTCTAGCGCCAAAGTGCGGCAGCTTCTTGACCCATTTTTTTTTTATTCGTAAGCTGTATGCGGTATGTTCAATGACATGAACTTCCTGCCTTTAAAAATGTCTAGTCTTTCACGAAATCGGCGCCACGTGCGGAATCTCATCGTTTGCTCCGTTGCCTGAGCGGCTCGCTGGTCCATTCGGCGGTTGTGGTTACGGTTCTGCTGTAAAAAGAAAAAAAAATAGTTTTTTGGAAGTGGTGGTACATCGATGTCTGCAAGCTAACGAAACAGAAAAGCCGCTAAGCGCCACTGAGTGAATTTTCTGATTCCAAAAATACAGAGAGCATGCGGCGAACAGGAGGTTTACATGCTATACGCTCTTAAAAAAAGGTTAGTAAAAAGGCAGAAAAAAGATAGTAAGTGCAGCAGTTACTAACTCTGACTTCGTTTTACTACTTTTTATCAGCTATTTACTACCCTCTTCAAGGCATAGTTAGTAAAATTAGCCCTTGCTACTTTTTTTATATGGTCGCTTGTTGCTACCTAGTTAGTAACCGTTCTTTCAAACCTAAAATAAAGTCAAAGAATATAACTGACACAGACTGTCGTGCCAATAAACTGTTTTTTAATTACACACTTTATAATTAACGTTGGCATCTTAGCGCAACCGGTGAGAGCCACTAGCCCGTAAATGAGTGTCTGAATTACGGAGTATATAAGATTGAGAAAGTTCTACCGTTTTCTGATTTGTGTTTTTCCTGCATTCTGAACCTTTGTGTGCGCATGGTAAAGTTGTTGATGCCATCACCTCGCATAATTTGTACATGCAAGGTGCAATAAGCCTAAACCCATGTGTGTGATTTACGGCCAGCGCGCTCTATAGCTCTGTCTGGTTTCGGGAATTATTCAGATTGACTATGAAGCTTTTTTATTTTTCCAGTATGCATAAATTTGACAAGCCACGCCAGCACGATGAATCTAGCAACATATGCGAGTTTCTCTTCATTTTCTTAGTAAATACTACTAGCTTTCCGTTACTAACTGCGGGTAGCAGACGTTACTAACTCAATCTCCCGTTACTAACTGCAGTTACTAACAGGGCAGTATGTGGCAACCAGTTACTACTCCAAAGTTAGTAAGTACTACTACCATTTTTCTAAGAGTGTTTGGTTGGTTTGGTTTGGTTTATGGGGTTTAACGTCCCAAAGCAACTCAGGCTATGAGAGACGCCATAGTGAAGGGCTCCTGAAATTTCGACCACCTGGGGTTTTTTAACGTGCACTGCTATCGCACAGTACACGGGCCTCAGAATTTCGCCTCCATCCAAATCCGTCCGCCACGGCCGGGATCGAACCCGCATCTTTCGGGTCAGCAGCCGAGCGCCATTACCACTGAGCCACCGCGGCGGCTCAGTGGTTATGTATAGGGAAACACTAGCAGGACCATGACAGTGGAGTTATCAGGCACCCAGCCTAATATTTCTAAGAACATGGCCGCGCACAGCAAGAACACGCACAGGTTCGTGATTTAATTCCACAGCGGCTAGTAAGTTTTTGTTATATAACAAGGGCAATATTTTGAAAATGGCAGTATACTTGCTGCTGCTAGCGCAGCTGCTGGAGAGTGAGGCTTTGTCAAAAGGCATAAGGTGCCATGGTTTGCTTCTTGTGCATATATGAGACCACATGGGCTGTGGCGACTTTATGGCGGGCGTTGGTGTTGTCGCCCTCCCCTCCTCCCCAAGCTCGAAATTTTATATTATAAACCATGCTGAACCACATTTTTTCTACCAGAAGTCTGAGTACATGGTTCAAATTGGACCTCCCACTCCCCCTCCCACAACCGCCCCCTCTAAGAGTGACCCATTAATGCGGTCCTGCGCACGAGCTGCCACTTAACCGTTGGGTGGTTATGATGAGCCCATAGATGATTCATCTCTCGTGACGGTATAACGTAGAAAGTCTCCCTCCACATCGGAATGAGCCGTAAATCGCTGACAAATGTGCAGTTGGGCTTTCTTCCTTTCATTTGCCAGTGGACGATGTGGGCGACCTGGAATGTACCATTTTGAACCAGAGTTCATCGTTTCCACGTGATGTCGCGGGTGCCTCTTTAGGCACTGTGGCTAACTTCTGCGGTGTATACGCCCGGCCGGTCTCGAAGGGGGGCGCACGTTCCCCTCGAGACCAGCCGTGGTGTACGCAGGAATCGGTTGACGATAAACGGATCATGTCCAACATTCTCGAAAAAAAAATGATGAAAATTAGGACATTGTAAGATGCTATTATGGAAATATTGAAGGTATCGGTTCATTCTTCCGATATGAAGCGAAATCTTTCTTTTATACTGTTTCCATATATATTGGTTGTTATAGCGAAATCTTACATTATATGAAAAAACTGCGTTCGCAAACTGTTTCCCGTTCAAAAATGCTTTCGTCCAGAATTACTGGGTATGTCGTAAAACTACCAGGCTTTCACCGCGCTTTTTGTACCGAAAGATGGCGATGGCTATCACGTCGGTGCAAGCTATGTGTACCAAAAATGCATTGATCCTGCTCTGCTTAACCCAAGGGGTAGCTTCAGTTTGCCCCAGTGACCCTACAGAAATACAGTAAGGGAAAAAAAGAAAGCGGGAAAAAAGAGGCACTTTTGAGCACCAGTGTCACAAAAACGAAGAATACTACAGTGTTATATCACTTGTAACCAGGTTCTATATTAAAAGACGTGTTAGCGAGTGCCGTTAGTTTTCTTTCACCGTCAAAAGATCCAACGTGATGCACGAGTGCGAGTGGCTGTTTAAATCGTTGCCCTGTGACCTGTTGTAAGTTTTTCTTAATTTTGTGTACCCTCCCGAGCTGTGTAAGTAGCACAACTATTTAAAAGAAAGAGGTAAGTCCTAATGAGAAAAGAGTATGTCGATGTTTGCCGAGATATGGGAGGCTGTATAAAGAAAGCGTGTCCAACAATTTCGGGCAACAAGTTGGAAAATTAGAAAACTGTAAGATACTTTAAAAAAAATATTGAAGGTAGTGGTTCATTCTTCTGATATATAGCAAGACCGTTCTTTAAAGTGTTCCATCGCATCGAACAGTCAAGGCTCCCATAAAAAACCAACGGGGAACGCTGTTGACGATAGCGTAAACGTCAATAACAAAAACTGATGACTGCCGTCGTGTGATCTGCAGATGTATTGAGTGCTATGGTGAAATCATACATTATATGAAAAAATTGCGTTGACAAGAGGCTTCTCGCTCAAAAATGCTTCTGTCCAGAATTCATGGTAGAGAGAGGGTGTGGTAGATGGTCCTTGGCGATCACAAAATGAACAAGGGAGGGGAAAACCTCAGGTTGCTTGAGCCAACGTTCCGACAAGAGGACTTGTCTTCGTCTGGGCGCATACCCAGAATTTTTGGGTATGCGCCATTGGAATCCGTGAAAAGGACCACCCGTGCAGGTGCGTTCAAAAGCCGGCACTCGACGGTCGGCAGCCGTGCATCCGCTTCATTGGCCATTCAGCCAGAGAGAGAGGGGAAGAAAGAAAAGGACCCTCGCTTAAAAAAATAAATAAAAGAAAACAAGGTGTCACAGTCGTTTCGGCTCCCTTTATGTCTTTCTTCGTCCCCACCGACTCATCGTGTCCCTACCTCAGAGGTTCACTTGGCCCTCGGCGCTCTGCCCCTAAACCTTTTTCCCCATTGTCCGGAGCCGCCGACAGCTATTTACCGTGCGACGAATGCGGATGACCGCCGGCATGGCACGTGGCGCTTGTCTCCGCGAGTTCCGGAGTACACACACGGCGGTGGGGGTGCGGGGGTTCGGTTGGCAAATGTGAAGGGGAAAACGACGCCCTATGAGCCCGGTTGTCGGGTAGGGCGACGTCGGTTTCAGAGATAAGCGACAGCACAAAGCACATGCACCTTCCCCCGCCCCCTCCCTCGAACCAACGATCGCCTACCTGCTTTTCACTACGTACTACGTGCTTAGAGTCCCGTGCTTGCGGTTGCCAGTGTCAAGCGAGGCCGATGCCCTCTAACAAATGCCCTTCCAACGTACGAGGCCAGGGACACCGGTTTCAGTTTTAGGCTTATGGTTATTCTGTACCTTTGGTGGTGAGCAAACTGAAAGGTTATCGGTATTTTGTGTCTTCTGAGATACATCATGCCGAAGAGCACTAAGGAAATGTTGTGTAATGCACTGTTTTCTTCTGTTGTACATTATTGATTTTTGGGGAGGGCTGAAACGCCTTTTACTAATATTAACTGTTTGTATTTTAACCTCCTTCAAAAGAAAGCTGTTCGAAATGTTATGGATGCTCCTCGGCTAGAACACACCGAACCGATTTTCAATGACCTACGAATCATCCGTTTGCACAGCTGCACGAAACTTTACTCTCGCGGCGTTATAAAGCCAGTGTTAATAAAAACACTTGCCTCATGGTACAGCCATCAGTATTAGAATGCAAAGAGCCAAAGTACTCGACACGGAGGACATTCCAATGGTTTGTACCTAGGAACCGAACAAATTATGGCTATCAAATGTTGAGTTACACTCTCCTGCATCAATTAAATAAGGAGTCCGAATTTATGTATGGCTAATGCTAAATCTGTCTTTTTTTTTGTTTTTATCTGAAAGTGATATCATGCCGCGGTGGCTCAGTGGTTAGGGTGCTCGGCTACTGAGCCGGAGTTCACGGGTTCAAACCCGACCGCGGCAGGCCGCGTTTCGATGGACGCAAAACGCAAAAGACGCCCGTGTCCTGTGCGATGTCAGTGCACGTTAAAGATCCCCAGGTTGTCGAAATTATTCCGGAGCCCTCCACTACGGTACCTTTTTCTGCCTTTCTTCTTTCGTTCCATCCTTTATCCCTTCCCTTATGGCGTGGTTCGAGGGTCCACCGAGATATATGAGACAGTGACTGCGTCATTTCCTTTCCTCAAAAACCAATTTTCAATTTTCCGTGTACCACTGCAATGCCTCTGTGGGATGCGTCTGCCTCGTCCAAGCCTTTTCAGTGGCTTTCTCTCAGCGCACCCAACATCGCCATGATGTTAAATAAACATAATTACGATTCCGGTTCTTTATAAGGCTTGGTCCGGATCTGTTGCGAGCTTCTTGCTGCGCAACACTTACTGCCTTCTCACAGGTGGCCTAGGGATTCGTACTTGCTGTCCCCTTCGCACTGCCAGTGGGGGCATACCTGACCACACTGGACGTCCAGAAGTATGCAGCAACTGCAACTACGCACTGTACTTATAAGTTGTTCTCACTTATGCCTCCTGCTGCATACATGCGCGAAAATGTGTGGCCTGCCTATAGGCCAAGGGTTTGTTCGGTACGAAGCGTTTGTCACGGTGGTTAGAAAAAAAAAAAAAATCGCAGGCACACATACACTAAACGTTGGATGGGACTGCTGAATATTTAAAATTTGTTTTCGTGGAGCGAATCCGTGGAGTCATCAGCGAATAATCGCTCTTTTGCAACGAATGTTTGACATTCGCAGCATCAGTAAGTCATTTAAAAGCGTGGCAGGAATGGACCCTCGCAGTACCCTAGATATGACACTGACGACGTCGCCGAGTCTTCACATCTCTTTCTACACTGCCCTCTGCTACATAAATAACCAGGAGTCTAACTGATCATTTGCGCATCGATGCCAAACGCATACAGATTGCCAGTTTAGCCAGGCATACCCGATCGTATGCCTGGGGCAAATCTATGGCAAGCCGATTCTCCCTGTTTTTTCTTCGTGAATCAATATTCTCTTGAAGACTAACCCGCCACGATCCCCCGATGATTGATGCCTAAAGGCACCCTTCATTTTCTTTTGTTGCGCTCGAATTTTCTCACTCCCGGCTAGAATCTAGCACCATTCGCGTGCTACCGGTAATCCTGCACGAAACTCGCGTGACGACTCGACCGAAATATATTTCGTTTCATCTCGGAAGGATCATCTATGCAGACAATGTTTATAAAGACCAGTGTTTATCTGCTTTTGCATAATGTAAGGAAACTTTGCAACAAGTACTATATAGTGAGGATACTTATAAAGAACAGAGCTTTTTTATCTGTTTTTGTGCAATATAAGGAAACTTAGCGACAAATACAGTATAGTGTGGATGCTTATAAAGAACAGTGTTTATTTATCTGTGTTTCTATAATGTAAGAAAGCTTTGCGACAAATACTGTATAGTTTGGTTGCTTATAAAAACATTGTTTATTTATCTGTATTTCTATAATGTAAGGAAACGCTGCGCAAAATACTGTATAGTGTGGGTGAAAGAGCGGCCACTTGGTCCCCGCAGTGATGGAAGGAAAATTTTCAGTCGTCGAACTGGTTTGAATGTCACTGAAAGTGTTCCCACTGTCCACAAAGCTTAAATCTCGAATTTGAAAAAAAAAATGGAAATAAATTTTAAAAGGGGTGCTTAGTGATACACAGGGTATAAAACACGCAGCTAAAAAAAAGAACAATTCCGACACCGGGAATCGAACCCGGGCCTCCTGGGTGAGAGCCAGGTATCCTAACCACTAGACCATGCCGGAGATGGTACGGTTCAGCGGCGTAAGCGCTACATGTGCTATGGGCTAAAGAAGGCTTGTGGTTAAGGGGGTTTAACGTCCCAAAGTGCCTCAGGCTATGAGGGCCGGCAATGTGCTTGAAAATAGTGCATTATGTGCAAAAGCCTAGCTAGCGTGTGCGAGATGTTAGGTTGCAGATGTTTCCGGATTCAGTTTGACCGCCTGTGGTTATTTGACGTAACCCTAAGTCGCAGTACTCCGTCTGTTTTTCATCGAAATTTGTCGAAACTCTCAATTCCTGTCCAGTAGCTGATCGCCATGACCACCGGGCCACCACTGCGAATCTGGTTATACACTTGTATTGCCATGCATGGGCAACAGTAGACGAGTTCAAAATATCGCCATGAAAATAGTCAGCCGCAGCAATTTACAGCTTTCGCTGTCACTCTACCGCAATGGCGAAAATGAAAAGTCGGAGGAGTATTTTTTTTTTTTTTCGCGAATACAGTGAGTAATAACTCAAGGCAGCGAATGGCGAGAGCCCGCACTGAACAGCTTCACTTCGAGATGATCTAGTCCCGTGTAGCCCTGCGATGCCCCGTCTTTCGGCAGCGCAACGGCCCAGCTCTATCGCCTTCCTTGCTCTGCCATCCCGGAGGCGCTACGAATTAACACGGACACAGAGAACCCACAAGAATGAGTGCTTCGGAAACGCCGTACCCGTATCAACTAGCCAGAACCATTATTACCATTGTGTTCTTTTCTCCGGCTATGGATCAGGCACAATAGACTAAGCAAAAGAGCCTGTTTCTCACGCTACGAAATATTCCAAACTGGCGTTACGGTACATGTTGTTACGCCACATTTTGATACATGTAGCCTATTTCTTTATTGCGCTATTTCTAGTTTTGCTTATTGTCCAGCTTGTCATGTCAGATGTTCCCTGTTGAATTTCTATGTTTGCATTTTTGTCAGCCCTCTTATGTAATGCCCTCTAGTGAGGGTCTTCAGGGGTTTCTTGAAATAAATAAATATATGTAGGGTCCCTCATTTTCGGGTAAAATCCAGTTTTATTCGATTCTTGCAGCCTGAGCACCGAATGTGCCCCTTCTAGAGGGTGCACATTCGGTAGGAAATCGTGTTCAAAGGTTTGACCCGATTTAACAAAAAAATTGCTCAGGCTGCAAGAATCGAATAAAACTGCATTTTACCCGAAAATGAGGGACCCTACATATGTTTATAATGCTGTATTCTAGTATGCAAAGCTGAAGGCACTGCACGAGAATTAGCGGACGACTTTTGCTTATTTCAGACGGCCTCTCTCAGTTTACAGAAGATTTTAAATCTCTCTTAACGCTTCTTATACTATGTATGTTAGAAAAGTATCTGACTTTATTTTTTTTTTGCGAACACCTGATGGATATGAAACAAGCGCGCTTACAGCAGCCGACCATGAACCCTCGTGCGCATGCACGAATTTTTTCCCGCCTGCCGATAGCGTCAGTCGCTGGGAAGCAGCGTTTGAGTGAGGCAGTGCGCAGTGCTCTCGTCGGTTTTTTGTTGCAAGGAAAATGGCGGAGCGAGAGGAGCAGCGCTACTACCTCAAATTTTGCCAGAAACTTGGCGATAGCCAAGTGGAAACCATTCGAAATGTTCAGACGGCTTTCGGTGATGATGCTATGAGCAGCACAAAGATTAAGCAGCGGTGCAACTGGTTTAAAGACGGCCGCACATCTGTGGAGAGAGAGCCACGCTCCGGTCGGCCATCAACATGCCTAAATTACTAGGTAATTGACGAAGTGAACGCTGTGGTGATGCGGGACTGTTGTGTGACTATCCGAGAAATTGCGGAAGAGGTGGATATCAGCAATTTTTCTGCACATTCCATTATCACCGAAGATTTGGCCATGGAGAGAGTTGCGGCGAAATTCGTGCCGAAGCTGCTGACGGTGGAGAAAAAGCAACTTCGTGTTGAAGTCTCACAGGAGATGCTGGATTCCACAAACAGTTACCCTGACTTCACCGACGCCGTAATCACTAGTGACGAGTCTTGGGCGTACGGGTACGACCAGGAAACCAAATCCCATGGAGTCATCACAGAGGACGCATTCCACGTCACCAAGACCAAAGAAGGCCCGCCAAGTGCGCAGCAATGTCAAAGTTTTTCTGACTGCTTTCTTGACTCCCTTTGTGTGGCACACTACGAGTACGCACCCCACAGGATCAAAGAATGACTAAAGAGTACTACAGGGATGTCCTCCGTCGCCTACGCGGTGCTGTGCGGCGCAAGAGACCGGAATTGAGGTCAACAAGAAATTGGCGCATCCCTCGCGGCATTGCTCCTGCACATTCCTTGCATTTGATTCAGACTTTTCTGGCGAAAAACCAGTTTCCTGTAGTTCAACAGGCTCCTTACTCTCCTGATATGTCTCCCTACGACTTCTGGCTGTTTCCTAAAATCAAGAGGCCATTGAAAGGAGCGCAATTTCAGAAAAGAAAGGACATTATGGCTGCAACGACAGCAGAGCTAAATTCTATTCCGAAAAGGGCCTTTTCGGAATACTTACAACAATGGCAGCACCGCTGGGAGATGCATATGGAGCCCCAAGGAGACTACTTTGAAGGTTATTAGGTTTCTAACGCTCCATTTATGCCAGTTTTTTTTCTTCGGCCAAAGGTCGGATACTTTTCTAACAGACCTCGTATAGCAGGGTTCAATTTGAGGATAAGTTCGAAATTATGGTTTTAAAAAGAAGGGATCTGAACACGCATAGTGAGCGTATGTCTTGGTGGCAACGTTATATCAAGAGCTGTATGACCACGCAAGCACATCATCATCATCAGCCTGGCTACGCCCACTGCAGGGCAAATGCAACGGTCATGTGTGCTATCAAAGAATTCTAGCCCGTCACACATGGCGTGTGAAGAGAACGTCCTGAGATAGTCTCAATTGCTTCCGACGACTTGGGTCTTCGAACGCAGTTCCAAATAGGAGAACAGTGTGACATGGTGGATGTATGAAGGTGATCGAAGGACGCCGTCGCCAAAGCTGCCTTAGCATCCGATACTGCAGTAAAAGTCAATGTGTGGCAAGCACTACGGATGTGACGAAGCAGGTTGAGTTCAACATCTTCATGGTCGTGAGGTACTGGCACTGACTCGAACGACAAGTCTTCTGTGGGAGAAAGAGGAAACATTCTGTAAAATATTTCTCATAACATGCACAACTATTTCACGCTATTTAAAATAAATGCTATTAAAAATTGTTTTGCAGTACTAGAAACCGCACTGAATAACGCTGGGTTCATTTTCTAATGTTTTGTGATTGTAAGCAAAAATCGAATATGTAAAATATGAGCGGCATTTGCTTGACTAAAAACAAATCATTGCATAACAAATAAAAACAATATATAACTTCTGCATATACATGGTCCACGTCCTTTTAATTTATGTTATTCAGGATTAAGTGAGCATGTTAGAACGTTTTGTTTTAAGTGAAACGAATCGTATTGTTGCGAAAACAACACTACGCTAGTCGCCCAGCCATTTCGCAGAGTTCCGGAAAGGCCAAGCTGCGCATGCACTAGGAGCGGGTGACGTCACACGGCGCACAGCTGGCGCGCCGGGGCTGACTAGCCGGGGCCGCCGCCGACGCCTCGCGCTCTCCATCGCTCGCCCACAGTCTCCCTCCCCCTCTCCCTCCCTCTATCTCCCCCTCCGATGCGCAGTAGCGATTGCGCACCGCCATCTGAGTGGTTTGTGGTGCATATAAAATTGGCAGTGGCTTAGGTATCTGTCCTCGCTTCAGCGAGCGCGGCTTCGGCCGCTTATCTGTTTTTTCAGCAGCGTTCGCTCCGGCGGACGCAGTTGTTGCTGCGACGCGCATCTTTTCTTTCCATTTTCTCTTTCCTCTGATCTTTTAACTCTCCGCTATCTGCACGTGGCAGCTGTGGTGGCTTGGCTCGAGCCAGTAGGCAGGCCCGTGCAATTTCCTTTTCATCCTTCTCTCAGCCACAACAACAGCTCTGCTTTGCCAGAAGATACGTAGCGTGAGGTGAGGGCGAGGTGTCCACATCCCGGTGATCACATGAACCAGGTGGAAGGCGCACAACTGACCTCTTGGAACACTGGACACCTCAACCATGTTTTAAGGGTGGTAGTGACAAGAGTGCGCTGCATGCGTTGGCATTGACAGCGTTGTGCCAGAAACGCGGTGGTGGTGAAAATATTTTAATGAAACTGTTTAGGAGGTTGTTGCGGCGGGTGGAGCTCTCAGTCCGGAACCCCATTGGCGTAGGCTGCTGTCCGCGCTCTTTCGATGAGTTCTTTTTGACTCGTTTCGTCCGAGCTGGTCAGAGCTGCCTCCCACCCCTCCTGCGTTGGCTGGTTATTGAAAGTGACCGCCTGATTTCGTTGGCAGGCCCATACCATATGGTACAGGTCCGCCTTCTCCCCGCAGAATTTGCAGAGTGTCAAAAGAAACGCGGCACTGAAGCCATAGGCCGTCTGCGTTCGCTGTGTTCAATGGCGTTGGCATTGACCGCGTTTTACACCGATCATCTTAAGGAAAGGAATGGCGCATAATGGCTCCCTGGGTCAGTGTACGCCTGAATCGTGCTTATAGGTACGTGGGGTGGTCAGGGAGAGAGATGTGAGCTACAGGCATTGACAACGTTGTGCCAGAAACGCGGCGCTGAAGCCATAGGCCATTGGAGTTCGTTGTGTTCATTGGCGTTTGGCGTTGTCAACGTTTTACACTCCGATCATTTTAAGGAAAGGAAGGCGAGCGCACGCGGCGAGGCACGCCAGCTGTGGAGTAATGACATCACTTGCTCCTCACGCATGCGCAGTATGGTCCTGCAAGAACACGCGAAACGGCGAAACTGTGGGCAATATATACCTCACGCAACAATATATGCCTACGCTCAGATGTTGCTTCCGCAATCATCCAGGTTTAACCAGAGCTAGACCACAGCCAGTTTTATTTCTCTTGCTAACCCAATGCTACTTACCTGGAGTATGCTACCACAGGTTGGAATTCTAGATCTGACATCTTCATCAAATTACTTCAATATCTGAGAGTGCGGTGTGCGGCTGAAACGAAATGCGTTACATATGTCGTCATGTTAAAACCAAGTCTCATTCCTTTTCGGATCACTTCCTGATCACATGAATAAATTCCCTTTCATTTCATTTCGCTGTACACAAACCCGCGAATTATCACGGGCGCGCAACGCCAACCTGCAGCACCGAATGCCGGTGTTGACGTAAACCCGTGGTTGCACTAGCAGCATTTGTGACCCACCAAAAGCACGAATGGTGCACGGTTCTGCCTCTTGCGCATGGAGGAGATCGTCATTACGTCCAACGATGAGCACGGCAAAAAAACCACGAAAACACTGTTTCAAACTAATTTAAGTGGAGAGCAAGATTTGGCATGACAAGATAGTGAAACAGCGCCATTAAAATGATGCTTCTGGAATGTTTTCTCCAAGTCAGCTCCTACCGGTCCTCACAAAGGTAAAATATGATTTGTGACTGCTTTCCGGCGGCATTTCTGCAGCTGGTTTTACAACCATATATGCAACAATATGTAGGGATGCATGGTTTGTTGGGGCCTTCTCGTTAGGGCGGTAAGCCACGGTATGTAAAAGCCATCATTCTTCTTGCACGAAGACACTTTCGGGCAAAAGAAGCGAGGCTGGACCGTCTCCCTTCCAAGCGAAGATGCCTTCTGCTTGAAGGGGACTAAACACGAAGCGAAATAAAAAAGACGATGCCACCCGGGAGGACACACAGCTCGACAGGCCCATCGCGCCTTTCGCGCGGCTCAGGACAAAAAACAAAAAAAAAAGGAAAAAATGGTTGGGGCCGTTGGGGCCTTGGGGAGGAGGCGGGTGGGAGTGGTGTTCCACGAAGAACGAGAAAAGCCGCGTTTTCAGCCGTCCCGTATTTTTTTTTCAACTCATGAGTACAAGTTGTTCAGTTTCGCGCATTAGATATGTTCTCTTTCAGTTCTCGGTATTTTTGAGTATCGAGTATCGTTAAAATACGCGGTACTCATTAAATGTATTTTCGATACCGATACTCCGATACTTTCATTTTTGTGAAGCGATTCAAGATACAGATCCACAAAATGTATTGAAGATACATGTAATTTCGATACTGTCCATGCCTGGCAATCACTACTGGCTGTGCGTCATCCGAGGCTAAAGAGGGAACGAAACACGGAATAAAAACTTGCCAATAAGAAACGATGCTTTATGTTGGCTTCCTACTTATTTTCCTTCCTTTTGTGTTTAGTTTCCTATTTTTTTATTTTCCCAATACAGATGAAGTGAGCCTCGACAAGAAACCGGGAGTGATCCTCATGCGTGGTTGTCAGCAATTTGCGTTCCATCCTTCTCCGGCACAATAACCTCGTACCAGTCACCTTTTCTTCCGTCATTCAATGTGACACCCGTGTTATTATCGACGGGCAGGTGCAGCTTCTGTAATCTCTGCGGATTCGGATTAGAGAAGCCGCACCTGCACGTCGGTAGCAACAGGGCGAAATCATCAGCCTGACTACTCGTTACAAGTGATCAATTCTGTATATATTTTTTTCAAGTTTGTAATTATATTCGATTAGCTTTTAAAACGCTAACGTTCCAGGAAATTAAATTCCTTTTTTTTTGTGTAATTTATTACTTATAAACAGTCACTTCTTGCCTAAAGCAAGTTGTAACCAATGAATAGTGCACTTCTGAGAACCTTAACGCCAAATACTGGCGCTAGCGGAGATTCTTCCTTCGTAACAGAGCAAAAACTGAATGGCTGCGGATAAGCATCGTGCGTGGTCGTTTACGGAACACAACCGAGTCACCGCCGTCCGAGAATTATGTGACCGCTCTGTATATAAGGTTAGTCGTGGAAGCATTTCGAGTCCAGCGTTGACGGAAATTTATGCATTTAACCACGGATGCAATGAATTTGTTCAAGTTGCGTGCTTTGTGTGCAACACATAGGCTTACTATTGCTTGGATTACTTCTTAGCGTTGCAAGTCTTATCTGAGCGCGATAGTATGATTTCGCCTCCTACGCAGCGAAGCATAAAAATTTATGCATACGACAAGAGATGTAAGTCCTCTGCGTGATACAAACTTTGCCAACATGCCGTCTGCGCTTGCGGTATTCGTACTCAACTGTGCAGGCGTCTCCATGCTGACAGTATGTTGACGTTCTCTGAGTAATAGAACAACGGAGCTCTGTAAGTGTCGAGATGAATAAAGACATAATACGTGCATCACATCGGATATCGTTATAAGCATTTCCATTGTGCAAGGGAGATGTAGAAGCGCCTCCTCTCTGGACTGTTGGAAACCGGTTCCGCTACCACCAATTCAACACGAGCGGAGGAAGTCGCAATAGCTCTCGCTGCCGCCGATCCAAAATCGAGAACGGTTATCACAGACTTTCGCCGGGCCTTTGAAGATTATCTTGCAGGCGAAATATCACCTCTTGCCTGAGTTACCTCCCAACGCGCTCTCGCCGATCCAACTCGCACAAAAGTGATCTGCGCTCCTGGCCACCAGGGTCTACGAGGCAATGAGGCCGCTGATGCGGCCGCCCGAGCGCTCACACACCGGGCTCCTCATCCTAGCTCTCCTGGCTCAGAAGCTCATAAACCGCTTCTGCGGTTCTGCGAAATCCTAATTCATTATTGCGACACCCACCGTCTCTACCCGGCACCTGCCAAGGGGCTGAGTAAGGCGGAGGAGCGAACTCTGCGGCGCCTGCAGACAGGAACTCTTCTCTGTCCTGCCATAGCAAAACACTTCGATCCGTTCGAACCAAGATGGGCGCTGCCCGCACTGTGGAGAGATCTGCGATATCTTTCACATGGTGTGGGCATGTACTCAGAATCCTCACTTTCCCCCTTCCCCCACCCCCACCCGAGAGGCATGGGAGACTGCCCTCCTCAACTGCTCCACACTGGAGTCTCAAAGGGCTCTAGTAAAGCGGGCGCGAGACGGGGCCTCGTCGTGCGGTGTCCCGGACTAAGGATACCGACCATGCAGCAGAGTTTTCTGACCCTCAAACTCTCTTTGAGTATTAAAGTTTTTCACCACCACCTACCACCACGCTATAGAGCCAGGTGCAGACCTGCAGCCCAGCGAGCATTATGGCGACGCCCAGGAAGCGCTCATAGTTTTGCGCATTCAGACAAGCGCTGAGGACAACTCCGTTCATTTCAGTGTTAAAGCACTACTTCATGGGGTCAGACCCAACTAAGAATCTTGTGAGCCAACGAGGCTAAACTCACGCTTTTGAACGACGACTCCGCTTAATTACGTTAAAAGCCTACTACATTTTTTCTTTTCAGAAAACCGACTGTTTGACTTGTTTGCGACTATTTTGATGGTGTTCCGCAGAAAATTAGGCCCTTATTGTTGACGAATTTGTCCACCACTCGAATTAAATTCGTGACGTCAGTAACGGAAGTGACTCCATGATCACTAGCCCCAGAGATCCGTGACGAAAACAACATAGACATCACCACAGTTTTCTCGTGAAAACGGCGGGTGGCAGCGGTACCTGTATTTAACTCCTTTTTGCCTTTTCATGGCTTATAAAAACTGTGTTCAGGTAAAGAGGACTCATTGCCATTAGAACGCGGTAGTCTATTGACGCAGACCACTTCAATTCGCCCTTAGCGTCGATTTCAGCTGAACCAGTTTGTCGAGAAATCAAATACGTCTACACAGCGAGGGGTGCGTCACGTTAGGTATACGCATACTTTGCTCCGAGAGATCCGAAGAGTGAGAATAAATGTATACTGGTGTGGATTGAAGGCTGGTGACGAAAGCATGAAAGAAGACTGTATGTAAGTAATGCGTATGTGCTGACCCCTCATTCGCAATGGTCCACTGCCATGCGTAGACCACCCGTTCGCATGGGATTGGTTTTAATTAATAAAAAAAGGTGCACGTGACACAGCGACTTTTATGGAACTGCCCCACCTTCTACACGCAATGCCTTTATTGGGGCTGAACTTGCAGAACACGGGTCCCGGTGAATAATTATTATCTTTGAAACATTTCAGTGTTGTTAAAGGCTCAGACCACTGGCTCAAGGCGCTTTCGTAAGAGATGTAAGACTGTCCTACAATCGTCTGTATCTTAGAGTCGGCAAATGCGATATGACTATCAGCTTCAAACTGCACTATCAACATCGTACCTACATATTTAGGGCCGCGTCCAGAATTGATGAACATCGTGTCCACATGCTTAAAATGCTGCATCCGTAATTAGTTTGTGGTTTATGGTTTATGGGGGTTTTACGTCCCAAAGCCACTAAGGCTATGAGAGACGCCGTAGTGGAGGGCTCCGGAAATTTCGACCACCTGGGGTTCCTTAACGTGCACTGACATCGCACACTACACGGGCCTCTAGAATTTCTCCTCCAAAGAAATTCCAGCCGCCGCGGCCGGGATCGAACCCGCGTCTTTCGGGTCAGCAGCCGAGCACCATAACCACTCAGCCACCGCGGCGGCCGTAATTAGTTTACACACACACACACACACACACACACACACACACACACACACACACACACACACACACACACACACACACACACACACACACACACACACACACACACGCACGCACGCACACACACACACACACACACACACACACACACACACACGCACGCACGCACGCACGCACGCACGCACGCACACACCTCATTTTCATTCCATATACCTTTTAATGCAATAGAATTTAGGTTGTCGCTTTGCAAAAACTGCCGGGTTTTTCCGTACCGACATTTCCTGGTTGGTCGGAACTCGCGGGGATCGCGACGCTATTAGCACCGTCAAAATTTAAAATCTGAGAGCGGTAATGTTCGAGTACCTTCCAGTGGATTATCATATGTGATTATGCTAACCTGACCCACTAATCCACCTTACTTCATTTTCTGGGGTGGGCCTACTTCAAATATTTGGGGGGCCCTTTAGAATTTGTGGTGGAGGGGGACAACTTCCAAAGGCTATCATATTTTCTTCTTTATTTAAGCATGTGGTTAAGAAGGCACCTGAGTTTCATTAAATTCCTTTCTTATAATGGCCTCAAAAATTTGTAGTAAACTGCCTACACATCGCACGCGTTAACTTTGCGAATCGAGCACCTTGCGTGCATAATGTCTGCATGCACCATTATGTGGTCCAGCGCCCATTCACACTAGCGGAGGCGGCAAACAAAGCGGCAGCTCGCTCGGTAAAAGGCTTGCCCCCTTAAATTCGTACCACCAAGTTCAGGTAAATCTTCAACTGGAATCTTCTCTCCCTTTTTCTTTTCTTAAACTAAACGCTTCTCATAAATCAAAAACTCATAGTCAAGTGCATGGGGGATGATCAAACCCCGGCTTTTGAGAGCATGAGCATTGTTCTTGTTTCATTTTTACGGGCATCATTAAATGCGCTGTTACAGAAGTGACAGCTGTGCCGCGGTACGACTCGTCAGAATTCTTGGAACCCGGCGCATGGGTGAGTGCGCGTTTATTACGTCGCATCTCACGCGCTTCTCATTTTTTGTTTTCCCCGTCCAACTTGGTTCACGTCCGTCACTGTCCCCCTCACCCCCCCCCCCCCCCCCCCCCCCAACCTGATTCCTCCGAATTTTCGCGGCCTCCTTTCGCCTCGTACGCGAGCCGCATCTCCTTACCGCGCATTCTACGATAAATCCTCGCCGACCTTTGCCTGGCGACCAGCTGCGCTCGAGTATACGCGGGCTCATTTAATACTTAGGGGCCTGTCTACGTATTCGCGAGCTTCCGCACTTGTGCGCCCCCGAACCTGCACCGCCGCAGACCGACCCGACCCGGAAATAGGTGTCGGTGCTGCTTCTTGGAAGAAAGGAAAGAAGAACGACTGTTTCCTGTAGCCAAGTATATGTAATAGGACCGCCTTCAGTGGCGTGCTTATACCGAAGGTGACCCAGTAGTCATCGTCCATAAACCATGAAATCATGCGCGACGAGAGTGGCCGACATGAAGATATATGGAAAGTGCCCAAGAGGATGCGATGCTTGAGAAAGAGGAAGATGCTGAAAGAAATGATTGCCACCGGCACGACACAGGTACCAAACATATGATATTAGATGAGCCAAGTTTTTACACATCTCTTCCTTTCGTGACGGTGTCCTTTAATTTTTCATCTGATTTTTGATGGTGTTCTTCGTTGACATTCCTGGCGGTTAGTTGACTCGGTGACACGTCGAGACGAGCGGAGGGGAGACACCTTTGCCAAACTGCACACGTTTGTTTCACAGCTATTCGCAAGGTGGCTCCGCGAATACAAATGGCATGTTTAAATGGGCAATTTACATTCAAATCCTGAGTTGTGATTGGATTGCGGCAAGTGATTTGATGCTTCGCGGATTCAGAGAGCTTCTCCGGATCGTCGGTTCAAATGCCTCATAAGAAAGAGAATAGGGCAGGATTCACGCTAAACAACAACCTAGTTTTTTTTTTACTTAATATAGCAATAGTAAACAGTAAAAAAAAAAAAAAATCAGTTCACGTTTAGAGTGCCTCCTGTCCCTTTCTATCTATTGGTCCTCGTCTGAAGCGCTAGTCTTTTATAAGATGAACAACCAATAAGCCCAGCTTTCCGCCTCGACTGCCGCCCCCAACTCAACTCTCCTAGCTCTCGCTAGGGCGCTCGCTTTCCGCCCATTTCGCGCCAATTTCTCGTTGCTAACCACTCACTTCATGGTCTTCCTGGACGACACCTCAGCATTCTTTGTGCAAAAAAAAAAAAAACCTGGGAGAGACGCCCGCTGTCTTCAAGAGCGCACAAGTGGTGAGGCGCAGAATTACCCTCCATCTCTCAAAGCCCCTCAAAGGGAGCTCTCCAGCCAATCGCGTCGACCGACTTTCATAACATCGTGCCTAATCCACTTGCATCTGCTAGCGTGACAACGCAGGGGCTTTCGGGTGCAAGAGGATTATCCAAGGTTTAGCGGATTAACCACCACCTCGCGACAACGGGTCGATGCCGTGGGGTGGAGGGCCTCCTTCAAGGGGCACTCACCTCTTCGTTCTCGAGTTCCATCCGGCTGTAGTATATTTTGTACCATTGCACGCTTTGGACAGCTGCCTCCGAGCCATCTGGAAGTGAACCGTCGGCGTTCTTGAGTTTACGCAGAAGTGGAACTTGCCCCTTTTCGTTTCCATATAGAACGCAAGAGAGTCGTCGGGGGACGGAACTTTGAGGAACAGTAACGGATCGGATCGAAGGCATTCGCACGACGTCGGCGACTCCCAGGAGTGAATGCGCTCTCAAGGCAGAGGCGAATGCTCCTAGCTGCTCCCAGCAGGCGGTCTGTCAGTAGCCTTTCCCGAAAGCTTTGCTCCTCAAACGCTCCATGAGGAAGCAAATTTGAAATGAGAGAGAATTCCTAGAAGAAAATGAGAACGGCGGAGAACGAATGGGCGTTGTGTCGTTTCGATAAAGTGCGTGCAATTCCTTCTGGTATGAAAAATCACCGTAAAAGAGAGGGTGTGGCCGTATTTGCGCATGCTCCAGTAACTGTCGATCGGCTGCTGAACAGTTCTTTACGCTGAGAGCTAGCCGCTAAATGTCTCGCCACTTGAGAGATTGGTCGGCATGCAATTTCTTGAGCGATGCATGGTCTTGATTCCTCTTCTTCAGTTTTCGAATGCAAGACAAAAAGAAAGCAAAAGCCTATCCTCCTTCTCTTCTTGCATACATATATATATGCCTACATCATTAAAAAGATAAGCTGCGGTTATCCAGACAAAAAAAATCGCGGCTGAGGCACTTGAATTCCATTCAGGATGTTTCGTTCCTTTTTACTTTTCGCTTTGTTTCGTTTTCGCTAGAGCACGCATTCAGCAAGTATAGCCCGGACGCTTTTGTAGCGCATCGTACCGCTCCGATGTCCGTTCCCGCTGAAACATGTCCCCTATAGAATTTATTAATGACACCGTTCAACTTCCAAGTGCGGCGATCGAAAGCGCCAAGCGCCACTCCGCAGTTGGCGCCGTATGCCGTCGAAAATGAAAAATGACAAGAAAAACAGGGCAGAATCAACCACGTCCGTCAGCGCAAAAGATGACAGAGCGGATGACAAGTCAGTTCTCGAAACACTTGCACTTTTTTTTTTTTTTTTGCTGTCGCCTGAGCCACGACTGATGTCCCAACCGGCGAAACGTACACGGTGGCCGCCAGCCGCAGCTTGGCGGCAGTGACGCTGCCATTACTGTCGTCTTCGGATTCGCTTGCGGGACTTTAATGCAAGCAGGGTGGGCGCTAAGCTGTGTACTACTGCTGTAAGTATTGCTGCTACTAGTAGCATCTTCCCACGTTTTTCGCTTGCGGGTGCAAAAGGACGAATTGTCCATTCTTGGACGGATTCCTTTATGTTTTGACTGAATTTAGCATGCTGTGTTTTGAGCAGTGCAGGCTGGGGCCCGTTATTTTACAATTCTTTAGGGCAGCCCCAAACTACCATGTGTATTGTAGTTGCGTAAATATAGAGAATTTTATTGGTATTACTTGTAAGTGAGGCGGTCATTTTGTGAATACTTTTTTTATGCGTTATCATTAGAAGGGTCTGTATAAGCGGACGAGCGCCATCTGTCAGTAGCCAGTGGAAAGCAGGTTACCCACAATCCGGTGGACAGGTTCACACGTACTGCCCATCGTGCGCAGGCATCAGTTTGTTGCCTAGAGGTGACATGTTGAATTTGCCGTATGCCACCTCGGACCTAACAACCTTCCTTTGGTGTGCTAACCTCCGGATATAGTGAATCTCAGTATGCCACCTGAGATGCAACGATCTTTCTTGTGTTAACCTCGAATATACCGAACCTAAGTATGCCACCTCGAACGCAACGAACTTTCATGTCAGGATACCGGATGGAATTAACGAGCTTATACCGCTCTCACACGGGCAGTTTCAATGTCCATTGAGCCAACGGACATCGACCTCAATGGGGATCGGCCGGTGCCACACTGTGGTTTTCAATGACCATTGAACTCGATGGACGTCGGCTCAATGGAGGTTCGCGAATGGCCATTGGAATCACAACGTCCGTTGAGAACAGCCCCTCATCCACCAAACGTTGAAAAAAGAAGACAAAAACTCGAAATAAACAAGAATATTTTTTTTTTATTTAACGGCAAAATTTTAGAATACATTAGCCACTTCATTAACTAATTTGTATTCGGTAGCCAAATGACAGCTCCAGAGAACCGCAGCTGCGCAGCGGTCAAATATGTAAACAAACCAACGCTGTTCTTGTGCGGTGATGCGTCGTTCCGCTTCGTTTCTCCCGCTTGCGCCTCTTAGTGCACTTTGCGACTACGGAGACAAAGAAGTGCCGCACAAATGCTGTAACGGTAGTAACCATTATTAACGCCACCAAGACGGTCACCGATCTGTGGCAGCTTCGCCAGCGAGAAGTAATTGCTTCTGAAACAACATGCGCATCGCTGCCCATGGTGGCTCCGCCATCGTTGCTCTATATTCTGCTGAAATGTGAGGCATTCAATGCCTTTTTTCCGATAAAAGTTTCTGTTAGCACTTACTCCAACATTTCGCTTGTTTTAATTAGCTTGACTTCGTTTTTTTTTAATTTTGTTATCTATAGCGCCGCCTGTCGGATCACATGCTCACTACTCACTAATTGATAATTGAAATTTGCCGTCTGGCAGCGGTGCATCTGCATGGCGCTCGAAAATATCGGTTGCCACTGAATCAATGGACATTGAGTTGGCCCGTGTGACAGGGGTATTATATAGCGAACCTAAGTGTAGCACCTTGGATATAACAAACGGTTGGATTCTAACGCTTTCAAACGATCTACTGAGAATCGCTCAAGAGTTTTTCTTCATTTGAGTTACGTTTTTAACTCCACTAAAGCCGGCAGAAATTGACGAAGCGGTCTGGCTGCATAAGCAATTAATAATGCCCGGCTGCGGTGACGGGTTCCGAGGCAGATGCCACAAAGACTGATTCTCGGGGAAAAAAAGTAATAACCGCGGTTTCTCCGCTTCACTTCGCGGCCGTACAGATTCCGGGAAAAACGGAAAGAAAAACAAACAGCCTGGGCAGACCCAACTCCGCAATAAAGCGGCGCTTCACGCTAATCCTGCTCGGCGCACCGCGCTCTCCCGGCGCCCCGATGGCCCGAAGCGCCGCTGGCCGCCGCATCGTGCAACCGCACTGATCCTCGCCGTGCCAAATGAAGCGCGTCACCTTCTTCGGCGAAGCAAGGGGGTCGCGCGCGGCCACGCGTGCAGTATCTCTCCGCAAGGGATCGCCTTACCCCGGCGGCGGTCCCTTTGACGGCGCCCAATCCAATGGGCATAGAGAATGAGAGAGAGGGGGGGGGGGGGGGTAGAGGAGAGGCGCAGGTTCGCCCTTCTTCCATCTACGTCTCGATCCGTCCTTTCGGCTTGCGGGCCACGGCTCATTATTCAAAGAGAGCCCCTGGCCCAAGCGCTGCTCTTGGCGTGTTATTCGCCCGCCCTGGGAACAAATTGGCCCTCGTTTTCCCGAGAACCGTTGGAGCCGCCGCTCAGGCCGAAGGCGAGGTCACGGCTAGGAAGAAAGAGAGAGGGCGAAAAAACGAAAAAAGTGTTTAAAACAAAACAAATAAGCGACGAACGCCGTGTCCATTACTGTCGACACGTCGCGGTTCTAGAATGTCCGGGCGGGCGTGCTGACTTGAGTATTCGAGGGAACATGATCCATGTTGTTGTCGGTCTTCCGCTTTTAAGCAGTTCTTGTTCTGCTGTCTTTTTCGATTTCTTCAGCTTGTGCTCTCCACTAGTGGGAACTGAAATTCTCCTCTGCAGCTACAGCGAATTTGCGCGCACTAATTGCACCGATATGTTATATCTGGGGCCTTTGAGATAGACAAGGACGAAAGGTGGTGAAAGGTTGAACGCTTATCTAATCCGGGTATCGCTACATACTCCGAGGTGCGCTGCGGAAGCTACGCGTGATCCACCATCATGGCGCTAGGGACATCATATGTAATATTCAATGAACCTTTTACTTAATGCAGAAAACACATTAGAAGGTATAATGTAGTTTGTCAATACATATGAAATTTCTCAAGTTCCTCAAAGCTGGCGGTGCTGCCCTCCATCCGCCGTGTAGAGGCGCAGGAATCCCGGGAAGATCAGGTTTCATACTTGTCGTGCCTATTGTTGGGCATAAAGCGCAGATTCAGTCGTAACAGTGCAGTTCTTCTCGAGGCAAATCTCGAAGAAATCCTGTGAAAGTTTCCATACCAGCTTAACGGCGAACTTTCACTTTCGGTAAATGGATTGAAGTGAAAAACACTCTGTTGATACAATTTAATCTGCGCACAATGGAGAGCATCACAGCACAGATACTGCATCCGAGGCATAATCCACGTTTACGGCTCAACACTAGCCAAGCCAGATATGAAACGTCGTCTATCCCGGCATTCCTGAAACAGGGGCTCCAACCACAGGGTTTATACCTAATCTGGTCAACACACGTTCTCAACAGCAACAACAGGATTGCCGCGGTGAACAAAGTAATCTTTAAGAAACTCCTATATATATATATAGACGACGACTTCAGCTTTCTCTCTACGTGATACTGAGAAGCCCTATATGGGTATATGATGTAATCGGGCCAAAACTTGAAGACCGACTGCGCGGTCATGCACTGCAATATTGAAATTTAGCCGCGAACGTTTTAAAGACGTCAAGCACAGCCCGAAGAAGGCCTAAACTCTGCGCATTCTCTCCTCCTATCATACCTCCTATGGGCCGGCGCCATTTTATCAGTTGCGTATCAGGAGCCGCTCTTCGCGTGCGCGCGATAACGCAATTCAAAGAGAACACCGCCCGCACAGCGAACTTCCTCGGAAGCCGTGTGCGCTTGCGACGTAGTGGCGGAATGTAGTACGCTCTACACAAGCGGCTGGGGAAGGGCGGTCATTAGTGCCGTAACACGGGCGCTAGGATGTCCCTTCGTCCTCCACGGACACAGCGCCGTCCGTTGTTTGCTCACTCATCCGCCGGGGGCTTCGGCCGCTGCGCCCGTGGCGTAGGCGGGGAAGCGCGTCCGGCGGAGTCCGCTGATTATCTTCTCCGCGACTGCTGCAGTAGCGGCGTTTTCGAGAGTGTGCCCGCCTGCGGTGGAGACGCCGGCGCCGCCGCAGTGTCCCATCGGGTGCACGGCACAAGGGGCCACCGTTCTACCGGAGGGAGCTGTGATGGCGGCCTATGAGGGCCGACGGTTTTGCGTGGCGCGGCCCTCTTTGAAAGTGGCAGTGATGGCGGCTGGGCCTGGTGCCCACCCATGTGGATGCTTCTTCGTCTACGCCGATTGTCTTCAGCGTACCCAGATCGAAGCTGCACTCGAAACACGAATTCGCCTATATGGGAGAAAACAGAGAATAAGCTGTCCTCTAGCACACTCTCCTTTACAGAAGAGAGTGCGCTGGGGGACAGCTTACTTTCTTTTTACTCCTTTCTTTTTACAGTGTGGTTGCGAAACACTCCATATTTATTTATTTATTTATTCATTCTATTTATGACATACTGCAGGCCGTGAGGCCCAAGCAGGAGTGGATACAGAAACATCGCAAATTGAGCAATAATACCAAAGTGCAAACAGAACACGAGCAGTGGAAAATGACATGGAAGAGAGAAAAAAAAACTAATGCCTCTTGTTTCAAAATTATATACACTAGCATATCTAACTTCGTGTTCATTTGATAGCTTTTGGGTCACATGCGGCAGCGACTATTCAGAACTGTTTAGAATTGCAACAGGGCGGAAAACTGGACGAGTTGATACGCATCCATGGCATTGAGGCCTCTGTCCTCGTCGTTGTGTTCTCAATACCATCGATGTTTAAAATTGCTTTTAAAGAAAATTTGGTCCCACGAAAAAAAAATCAGGCAACCACAGGAAAACACATACGCGCAGCTGCATTGAGTTTATATACGTATGTGGTCCTCTTATGTTGTCGTTCGGTTACACGGCGACAGCTGTATAAGGCACGTTCGGCGAAGTTACAGCCTATAGTCGTCGGCCGCTCACGTTCTGCCCCCCCCCCCCCCCTTTTTACATACCCTATTCGATAACTGCTTACTGCATCTAGTTATTCCAACACTGTCAGCAAAAGGAACTGACTTTAACTTACCCGCGTAAGCTGTAGTGAGGACGCCACAAACGCACCAGGCATCCTACACCTGTACCAAGAGTTACTAAACCCACCAAGTGGCACCGGCATTTCGCACCACCTTAACTGTCGCTGAAATTCCCATTGCCACAGAGGTAAACGTCCAGTGATCTTTTTTTCATTCTGAGCAAATTTTTTCAACGTGAACTGACTCCAACTATTTTAATCTTCAAAGCTGCTTGAAGCCACAAAGCGGTGAGGGAGAGGAATATGGAGATCTAGGGCTCCTCAGTAGGAAGCAGAACAACTCGGTCGCTGCTAACGTGAAGTTGACAAGCCAGGAGAAAACGTTAATTTCTATGACCTTATGTGCATGCTCGTGTGCTCAGCTATTAACTTTTCGTCTTTTTATCCCCATGTTACGATGCAGATTATCCGACCGGACTAGTGTCTGGTTTGTGTCTCTGCATTTCCCTTTTGTGTTGTTCCTGTTTCGCTTCTGACGGTTACCAGCTAACTCGTTTGACTCATTATTTCTTAGAATGGTGCTACAGCAAAAAAAAAAAAAAAGAAAGAAAAAGGAATACCAGGAACCAGCGACGTTCCTTTCCTCGAGGCCTGTCAGCGGGCATGGACTTGCATGCTTGACCGAAATTGTTCACTTCGCCCGAAGCTATCGGCTGCGGCCTGAAAGAAGTCGCCGGCTTGACACTGATAGCGCCACTCCATTCTGAGGGTGAGGTGTCCCATTACACATATCTGAACGTCCCATTGGTAACTGCGCAGCAATGTATTACAGGACACGGCGGCTGACTCTTTCTTACTGCGTTTCTTCTCATTTCCTTGTCATATACGCGCATACACTTCAGCATTGCACACACACGCACGTACGCGCACGCACTTGAACACAAATGTGGTTTATGGTTTATAAGGTTGGTTTAACGTCCCAAAGCGACTATGGTTAGGGGACGCCAGTGCAGGTCTCCTGATAATTTCGACCACCCGGAGTTCGAAATTACAGACAGTGCTGCCGCCGCGGTGGCTCAGTGGCTATGGTGCTCGGTTGCTGACCCAAAAGACGCGTGTTCGATCCCGGCCGCGGCGGCTAGAATTTCTTTGGAGGAGAAATTCTAGAGGCCCGTGTACTGTGCGATGTGAGTGCACGTTAAAGAACCCCAGGTGGTCGAAATTTCCGGAGCCCTTCCGGAGCCCTTCCGGAGCCTCTCTCATAGCCTTAGTCGCTTTGGGACGTTAAACCCCACAAAACCAAACCAGACAGTGCTTCTTCCGTCTGTTTCTTTCCTCGTCTTGGTTCTTTTGCGCTGTTAGGGTAAACCTTCATCAACTCACCGTTTTTTCGTTCTCCTGGAGCTTCCCGTCTTCGGCTCTTAAACGGACTGAAAAACGCTGGGGTTTCAAGAGGTAATGCTGAAAGTAAAAGGGTACAGAATACCACCGACTGCATCTTATCCGCGACCCCAGACTAGAGGGTTAAGTGCGCCCGACAGTGCGGCGTGGCGTCACCCGCGGAAGCATTTTTTTTTACAAGCTAAACAGGTTCGGAAGCAGCTGTTGTGATTTCTAAAGCCATTTACAACCTTCCGAAGAGGCATCTTTTGCAATAAATTCCAGCTCACAGTGACGATGAGGCTACGCGTTGAAATTGCTTAAAAAATCGGCCTCGTTACCGTATAAATTTGCACTGAACTGAATCTGTGCTGTATATGCTGTAGATGGGGGACCCCACGTCCCCTTGCGAGAGTTTAAAGTTTATTCCTCCTTTCAATACAGGAGGAATACAGGAGAAAAGAGAAATATCAAGCAAGAGCTAAAGGCGTAGCCTGACAAGGGCTCTTGCTTCATCCAAGAGAACAGGGTGTACCGGGTGTTTCAGCGAACACTTTCAAAAATTCTCATAAGTAGAATTTTCTCGGTAAAGATATGCCTTTTGCAGCATAGTATTGCCAATGCTGGCGGACACCAGAAAACCGCTAAATCGTATTAGGTAGTAAAATGGTTCACTAATTTTTAATAATTAACTTTTTAACTATTACAGTTAGGCGCCTAGTTGCAATTAGATATTTGTAGCCGGTCGTTAGTAATAGCCATATCAGTTTTTAGAATTTCTAAAACGCAATTACCCTCACCGCTGTGTCTCGACAAAGTTTGGCTGCATCGGGCGAAAAATACATGCGCTTTCGAAAGCATGCAGGCAAAGCATCCCCTCCAGTGCACGTAACTAGTCCAAAAAGCCAAATTTTGTCGAGCCACAGCACCGAGGATAATCGCATTTTCGAAATTCTAAAAACTTAAATGGCTGTTACTAACGACCAGCTACAAATATCTAATTGCAACTCGGCGCCTAACTGTAATAGTTAAACAATTAATTATTAAAAATTAGTGAACCAGTTTACTACCTAATACGATTCACCGGTTTTCTGGTGTCCGCCAACATTGGTAATACCATAGTCCTTCAATGCTGGTAATACTATGCTGCAAAAGCCATATCTTTATCAAGAAAATTCAACTTATGAGAATTTTTGAAAGTGTTCGCTGAAACAACCGGTATGTGTACACAAAGGTTACAACGATACAGCGCATATATAATAAACAGATATTTATACAATTAACCACATAAAAATCAACACCACAGAAAAGCAGGTAGTGCTAGGAACAAAATTTCGAAATTATAAGAATACAAGAACAAAACACAAATATCGATAAAGTCAGACATTTACGTGATCACTTTTCAACCATCCCTTCCTCAGTAAACTGCTGGAGATACGCAAGCTGAAATCAATGCTACATGCTAATTTGTTCAGCGGAACAGGAAACTGACAATTTACGGGTTGCATGCTATACTTAGCATGCTATACTTAGAACGAATTCTTGGTGTTTTTGAAGTGTCCTTGCACAGCCTGTAACCCATAAATCCGCCCCTTGGTTGCACTGGCGTACCTTAGAAAATCTGTTCATAAATTATATCAGAAACTAAACTATATTGGACAATTAAAGACACAGCCAAGACAAGGCGTTCTGAAGAGGGAGTTCTCGTTAGCGCTGTGCCATACATTAGCACGAACATACCGCGAGAAAGGAGCATATTTATTTATTTATTTATTACAATACCTTCAGGGCCCCAGTGGGGCGTTACAGAAGGGAGTGGATAAAAAAGTAAAAACAATGCAGCAAAATGAAAACAAAAAGTAAACGGAAAATGTAATGTTATACAGCAAGGAATGAAAAAACGTAAGCTTGAACAAAATACAAATCAGATTACGTAAGAAAACAGCCTAGTCAAACACAGTTTTCCGCGGCATTTTTAAATAAACAGTTGTCAGAGATGTCGGCAACCAAGGTGGGCAGGTGGTTCCAATCGCTCGCCGTCTTTGGTATAAACGAGTTAAAATATGCATTGTTTCGACAGTATGGAATGCGTACCTTGTGGCGATGATCCGTGCGAGGTGATATGAACGATGGTTCAGATAGAAGATCCCGTTTTAGCTGATTGTGGTAGTAAATCTTGTGAAAAGTTAGTATTCGCGCGAGTTTTCTACGAAGGGAAAGGCTAGGATATGTTGCATGACTGCTAACTTTGAACATTTATTGAACATTTATTGGACATTTATTTGACCTCCAAACAGGCCTAGATTTCCCAGCATGTGCAGCCTTCTCTAAAAATCCATCGACTCTCATAAAAAAAACAAAAAAAAGCAACAGAACATTAACACGATTACGAAGAAATGTGAAACGTGTGAGTCCCGAGTGCGGAACGTTACCAAGCAAAGGCGCGTGCGGTGCAAGAGGTGAACGTGATGATCACAACTGAAAATTTAGCGTCAAAACAGCAAGGAGAACATATTAGCTCGTGTTGGTTTGAGGCTATTTTAGACTAATGGCTGCGGCACACTGTTTCCATAGTGCACGGACGCCGAACTGATGCTTCCACTGCCACACATAACATTTCGCGCAGAGTTACAATAGTGGAAAGTGCCCCGCCGCGGTGGCTCAGTGGTTACGGTGCTCGGCTGCTGACCCGAAAGACGCGGGTTCGATCCCGGCCGCGGCGGCTGAATTTCGATGAAGGCGAAATTCGAGAGGCCCGTGTACTGTGCGATGTCAGTGCACGTTAAAGAACCCCAGGTGGTCCAAATTTCCGGAGCCCTTCACTACGGCGTCCCTGATAGCCTGAGTTGCTTTGGGACGTTAAACCCTTACAAACTAATAGTCCTGGAAAGCATTAGAGAGGCATTACTGCAATGCTTCCCCTGCTTCATCATCGCAAAGAACAAGGAGTTTCAGAAAAAAACAAATTCAGTGTGATGTTTTCCTGCATTTTTTCCGTTTCTGAGCTTTCTTTTTTTTTCTGCATTCTCAGTATGTCGCATCAGTATTGGCATGTGAGGTTTGACGCCACCAACTGGAGGTCATCCACCGGAAAGTCATCAAGCGGGCTCTCGACCTCCCGGTCACCACGTCCAACCAGCGACTTCTGGCCTTGGGCGTGGTGAACACATTTCGGGAGCTTCGAGAGGCCCACTTAGTCAACCAATACACGCGTCTTGCACAGACCACGTCCGGTCGCCGCCTCTTGGACCGGCTACACATCAAACATGACTACCATATTGAGGAAAGGGAGAGAGTGCCAGAACCCTGGAGACGCGCCCTCCGGGTCCGACCCCTTCCCCGCAACATGTCCAGAGAAGACCATAGCGGTCGTCGCCAGGCGCGCGCGGAAGCGTTGGCGCGATACTATGGTAACCAAGAACATGTGTATTACGTAGACGTTGCCGGCCCACACCACGGGGTGTGGTACACGGCCGCAGTCGTACACAACACAAACACAGTCAACGGGCTCACTTTCAAAGCCTACAGCGCAACACACGCGGAGGAGATTGCCATTGCTCTTGCTCTCACTACTCCCAAGTCGAAACACATCATCACCGACTCGCGAGGGGCCTGTCGGAACTACGAGTTGGGCTGGGCTCCCCCGCTTGCCTGGCGCATACTGGAATATAGCTGTCGATCTGAAGATCCAACTCCACGCAACCTGATTTGGGCCCCCGGTCACCAGGGACTCCAGGGAAACGAACAGGCCGATCAGGCCGCCCGCGCACTCTCTCCCCGGGCTATCTCCCTGTCCTTGGAAGGGTACTCCCAATCAGACAATCTGGCCATTATATTCAAACAAATCACCGATTACTACAAGGAGGAGCACCGGCGCTACCCGGCCCCTTGTAAGGGTCTGGATCGCGCTGACGAGCGCCTCCTCATTAAAATTCTTACTAACACTGTACTGTGCCCGGCAGTGCTTAAACATTTCAATACATCCTTTGATGGCGCGTGCCAGTTCTATGGGGAGGTGGCTGACACCTTCCACATGGTTTGGGCGTGTCAGTCAAACCCATCTATCCCCCCCAACCCCACCAGAGAGGACTGGGAGGCGGCCCTGCTCGGCTGTCAGGACCTAAAGACCCAAAAGGCCTTGGTTCACCGGACGCGGGCGGCGTTGCTTGCCAATGGGGCACCGGAATAGGGGCTCCACCTAGTATTGTTAGGGGAAAGGGCCAATAGGGCCTACCCCAAGAAGAACTCTAGTTTGGGCTAGTTGGTTCATGATTCAACAGAATTGGCGCAAAAGACGTGGACAAAAGAGACAAACACGACAGGACCATCGCCAACTTACAACTGAATTTTATTTCGCACCAAACCCGCCTTTATGTAGGCCAACACGCCCTAACATCCGTGTAATCACGCACAGGCAGTAGAAAAGATCACAGTAAGATATCTAGCACATGAAGTTCAATAGCAACCACGTAACATACTATCATGGCTAAAAAAAAAAAACCCCAAAAAAACCAACAAAAGTATAGCAAACAACACTAAAACGGTCATGACCAAGCAACTCTTCAACACCAAAAACGATACACACTCATGAGTGACACCAGATGACCAACAATAAACGTGGAAAAAGGTGAAGAATGAAGCGTTAAGACCAAAGCAGTGTCAAAGGTAAAAAAAAGTTGAAATGGATGAAGAGTGCAAACCTTAAAAATTGGAAACCTAAAACCAGCAGCCACATGAATGATAACCGATGACCAACCAGAAAAAAGATGGACACGAAGCTGAGACCAAAGTCGGCGTGAAAGGTATAAAAACGAGAGAAAAAAAAAATTGGAAACGAACAACCAGCAGCCATATGAATGATAACCGATGACCAACAAGAAACATGAAAAAGGATGAATGCGGAGCTCAGACCAAGGTCAGCGTCAAAGGTGTAAAAAACGAGAACAAAAACCGCGCAAAAACCGCACATCGTCAAAAAAATCGTCAATAATTGCAACCAATTCCAAAGGAAAGAGCGTGCACAACAAAACAAAACGAAGAGCCTACAGAAAACTTTCTAGAAAAGTGTACTCCTCGTTGCTAAGCGTAATGGACGGCTTGCTGACGCATCTGCTCCCTTCTTTCCTGATGTAAAAGGCTTCGACCACCTCTCTCTCAAATCTGTCCTTCCCACTCCTCAAAAAAATAGTTTTCTCGAACTCCGGACGGCAACCCCTGCAGGCTTTGCAATGATCCACTAGAAAGCTTCCTTCGTTATTCCGCAGATTCCGGCAGTGCTCGCTGGCTCGCTCATTAAAACATCGACCAGTTTGGCCAATGTAGCTGAGCCCGCAACTTAAGGGAATCTGGTAAACAACCCGCGTCCTGCACCGTGTGAACTTGTTTTGATGTTTCACAGTACAAGCCGGTTGTTTTTTCCCGTTAGTCATTGCGCAAAGCTTAGAAAGTTTGCAGGGGGCTGAGAATGCGACCTGAACATTATGTCTGCCTGCTACTTTTTTAAGGTTGTGTGAAACCTTGTGGATATACGGTATTACTGCCACACGGTTGCGTGAAACCGGATCTTTGCTTTTAGGACCTTGCTTCAGCTTCTGCAGTATGGCTTCACACACGGAAGTAACCATACAAGAGGGGTATCCTGCTACTTTTAACCGCTGAACTTGAGCACTGAAACTGGACGAGACCATATGGGGGCATGATTTGTTCAAAGACGCTTGTAAGGAGTTCGAAACAATTGCCCGCTTCACAAGCTTCGAATGAGCACTGTCAAAGGGGAGCAAACCTTTCTTTGAACGCGGATTGTACAACCAACACAAGCCATCTTTGCAAAACCGTACCCTAAGGTCCAAGAACTGGAGTTCGCCATTTGTCGGGACCTCCTTAGTAAAACTGAGGCCTTGGCTGTGTTCTGAAAACACGGACATAATCCTTGCGACCGCAGCGTCTAGCTCATGCTCAGAAGTGTCTTTAAGGATAACTAAGAAATCGTCAACATACCTATGTACAGAGACTACGTGCGGATCAACAAGGTGGCATCTGATGTCAGCTCCTACAATGGAGAGAAAAATATCACAAAGGGCGGGAGCTACAGACGAGCCAATGCAGATTCCCTTCTTCTGAACAAAGAATTTTCCATCAAACAAAACAGCAGTTTAGCCATGATAGTATGTTACGTGGTTGCTATTGAACTTCATGTGCTAGATATCTTACTGTGATCTTTTCTACTGCCTGTGCGTGATTACACGGATGTTAGGGCGTGTTGGCCTACATAAAGGCGGGTTTGGTGCGAAATAAAATTCAGTTGTAAGTTGGCGATGGTCCTGTCGTGTTTGTCTCTTTTGTCCACGTCTTTTGCGCCATTTTCCTGTTGAAGGGCCTACCCCAATCACCTCTCTGTAAATATTTATTGTATTATAAATGTTTTTCACCACCACCACCCAAACGACACATAGGGCTACGACGAACGCCACAGCGAAGGGCATTTCACCTCCATCGAAATGCTTCGGACGCCGCAGGAATCGAACCCACGACCGTCGGTCAACAGCCGAACTCCAAAGCCATATGCATACTGATCCACGATGGCTAGTGACACATGACGTCACTGTCGTACGCGCGGCCCGAGGGACTGCGGGTCGCGCCGGTGCCTTCTACGCACCGGTGCCGCGCGTAGAACGCATGTTTACGTGTTCGCTTCTGCCGTTGTTGTGCTCCATCAGTTAACGTATGAGGGTGTGTGCGGTGCGTCACCACTCACATTTTCCGGCACTTCTAAGCAGATTTCTGCGCTGTCGTGTCGTTTGTTGTCGCCTTTTACGTGCGCTATCATCTATGATAATTTTATGCATCAGAATGTAGATCTATTGAATTGACTCAGTGGAGTAGTAGCTGCATGGATAGGCGAGCTGCAGACTGAAGGTTGTCCCGACGGAGCGCGTGTTTTCGATCACCAGTTCGTGTTCGGCATCCTTGCGCTGAGCTTGCTCTTGTTCCTCTTAAACACATTTCATGAACAGGACTGTAATCACGACCGCTACCAAGTTCAGCTGCTTTTTCCGCATGCATGTCAGAGGGATCTGGGGGGTAAATGTTTATCTATAGTATCTTTCTGCTGTTGCTATCTGCCTTAATCATAGGAAAATATGCGCGATTTCATTACATTTTCCACACTTCGCCAAGCGGCTACGCAACGCTCTCACACGCGGCGAGAGCTCCTGAATAAAATAACGCGACTTCGGACCTCAGAATCAGTGAAAGCTGGATTAGCTGCTCATATCTATTCAAACTTTGATAAATTAAGCGCAAGTACTTTTTTATGCACCAGGTTGCATAAACCATGACAAAATTTGTTTTCTGTTGGCGCTGCGACTCAGTTGAGCTCACAGCGGAAATTTGTTGATAAACTGGCGCACCACGCAGGCGACAAGAAAGCCCTGTTTGTGGAGGGGGGGGGGGGGGGGGGGTTATGGCCGGCAGGAAGGAATAAGAGTGCATGAGAATTGGAACTCATGCTAGCCGCACACCTAATGCTTGATATTGAACAAAAAGTTTATTTGCGGTGGAGCACCAAGGCGAAAGCGATATCAGCACGAGCGCGTTCTAAGCGCCGGCACAATTAACCTGAATGTCAAACTAATTGTCATTAAAACGCGTCAGTATTATCGCTTTGATAATGTAAATACTTCCTGCAACACAGCCACGCTGCGGAAATATGCTCGACAATGTTTTTTTAGCGCACGAAGCGCGGCTATATGCAGGCGCCGCCGCGGAGCTGCCGCAACCCCGCAGTCCCCAAAGAAACGCCCGCACCGCGGCGCGCCAGGCGGCACATAATGGCCGCGCCGGGGAGCGGCTCTGAATTCTGCAGTGCTTTAGTATTCTGTGCTGGCAAGATGGCGAAAAAAATGAAGAAAAGAACAGGTAACGTGCGGAGAGGACAGCCGAGACAGGCACTGACTGAACCTTCAGGCAAATGCTTCGGTGTCAGCGATACGAATTGCTTCGCGCCCGGCAACGGTGGAGGCGGTGGCGGTGGCGGCGGCAGAAACAAGGAAAGCCCTTCTGGGAATTTCATGGACCGGTACGGCTCGCCAGACAAACGCGAGACGAGGATTTGGGGAGGCTTGAGGAGGACGTGGGTAAGGGGCAGGGTAGCGGTGTAACGAACGGCACGGCACTCCGTAAGAAAAATGAAAAACAGAAACCGCAAGAATCCAACAGCGTTCAGGGGGGTTCAGGGCAGTGCTAGAAGGGTAAAGCGATTTTAAAAGAGTGATAAGTCGAAATCAGTGGAAGATACCGGGCTTCGACACTGTCTTTTTTCATGGACATCCCACCCTGCCCACAGTTTTACGTCCTGTGGGCCCAGTTTTTTAGAATCATCGCAGTGAAGGCGACTTCGAGGTCGACACGCGTCACAGTGCACACTTTGTCTTTAGCTAAAAAAACGCCTACTCTCTTACGATGATGAGTTTTTGCAAGAAAATGGGTTCTCAGAACGAGCTTCGAAGCCTCCTAGGACATTTTTGCTGGACTCCTGGTACGGTTTTTTTTATTTTTTAACGTTTCTTTCCCAACCGTCACGCGTCTTCGCAAATGGCTGTTGACGCCTTCTCTTCTTTTCTTGAGGTCATTACGGTCGTCCAGCCTCATTGAGTTGCATCTGAGCGAGTGACAGCGAATTTGCTTCGAAGATTTGTGCTGCAGGAAGCCGAGACGTGTACATGCGATCCGTCTTAACGAGGCGTATAAGTCATGTCCGCAGATAACAAGCTTCCACGACCGCGATGTAATTTGAGTGCACCGCTAAACGAGTCATTTGTGAACCACCACCCATGCTTAGGTTTTCCCAAAAGGAAAAAAAATCGAGAGAATAAGTGGGGGGGGATATAGGAAGCGGCTCATTTTGGCTAGTGATAAAATAAATATTTGGCCACAAAATGGGCGAGTCGTGAACTGTTGTGCAGTGCATGCATCCGAGTGGACAGTTAGTAATTACGGTAGGCACGGAGTCTAGCTTTTAGCTTTATTTTGGCCGTGAATTCTGCTGATGACAAACATGACAAAAAACAATTAAAAATTTGACTGGACGCTTGAGCTCCCCCTTAAGGGTACACCTCGATAGCGTTAATGGATTAATGCCCATACATGCGGAGTTCGTCATTCTCGAATTTGCATTCACAGATCGCTGAGAGTCCTTACACCATTCCTAGCGCAGTGGTGCAGAGGTTAAGCGATGCGCCACTGTCCTGCAAATGGCGGGTGCTGCCATCGCTGTGGTTTGCACTACCCACAACCAATCCTTAATTTGGCCTGCCACCCGGGCTACGGTGTTCAGTTTGCTCACAAATCGATGGACAGGTTGTGATGACGTCACAAGGTCACGGGATCTAAGTGGCCCACCTAGGTTACTTCTGCGGGGATTTTTCGGCTACAACGCCGACGACGACGACGCCGGATTTTCTGCACAACGGGAGCCTTAACGCTCGCGTTTAAAAAAATAAAAAAACTTTCACCGCTTTCAGTCTACTTGAATTAGGCGATTCTCAGTAGCGAAGACGTGGAAAGGAACAGACCGCCTCACACTGAATAACCTTAGTATAGCAGCGACAGCAAGAAAAAAAAAAGATTGTCGACATAATGCAAACGTGCAGAAAAGTTTCAAGCAATAAGTGCGTAGTTTTCTCTCTCTCTCCTTCTTCCTCTTCGTGGATCATCGTGCCCTCCCCTCTCTCACTTTTTCAAACACCATGCAGCACCCATATATGCTCTGCCGCTCGCCAATATACAAACACACACTCACATAATCATTTAGATATCGCTCAGCACTCACACGCAAACACACGCACACACACACACACACGCTCAAGCTACCCCACATACTCATCGCACGCAGCTGCACTCGCAACATCTCTCTCTCTCTCACACACACACATAACAACACACACTCTCTCTCTCTCGAAAACACACGAACGAGTGGCCGTGCTCACACATTTGCACAACACACTGCAAATGCAAGAACATAATAAAATCGCGAATACGGGTCTTGTAGCGGCGCGGAATCGTGTCGGAGACACTTGGAGAGCAAACGTGCGGTGCTAAAGAAAAAAAAGACAAAAGGCCACACAACCCGCAGTCTGCCTTAACCGGAAAACGCGGAAGAAAGGGGCCCAACTGTGTCGGTGGTGTTTTCCGCTCGCATTGTCTCGTGACATTGGACGCTTAAGGGGAGTCCCTTGTGGGGCGACCGGGACAAGGGGTGCCTCTCTCGGGGCCCGGGTTCGGTGCAGAGCGGCGTTCGCGCAGTAACGAGGAACGCCGGCCGCGAAAATGAATGAATGACAAAGATCAAGGCAGCTCAGTGCGAGGAGGAAACAATTAGAGAACGTCTCCGTGAAAGGAGGCATTGATGTCTCCCGGGTCCCGGTGGGCCCGCTTTTCCCGTGAATCTTTCCGGCGCTTCCAAATGTCGCTATATATCTTCCGCCGACCGCCCTGTCTCCCCCAGAGTCTGCGCGGAGTCACGCCTGGTCGCTCAGGGGCTGCGCTCCTAGGTAGCGCTCGCGATGGCTTTCTCTCTCCTCCTCACCGGTGGCTCGTTTAATTTTTATACTTTCTCAGCCCACTGTTCTATCTCCCTTCCCCGTTCTCTCTCTAACAGCCGCTTTCTTTCCTTTTGTTTTTATGCGAACTCGAGTTGCGAAATTCCGTAGGCTGGAGTTCGTGCGCAGTTCTCGGGAGCTCTGTGCGGTGCTGTGGGAAGCCACGGGGCGTGTGGCTCGGGAAAGTGCGCAGCAAAATTTAGTTTGGCGCTTCGGTTGCAATTACCTGTGAAGTGCCGTGAAATTAATTTTTCATATGCTGGAACGTGATGAGGCTGTAAATGTAGTCATAAGCTTTCTTGTTACTTGTGGATGGGAATACATCCCACGGCTGCGTAACAACAGATGGTGCAGGCACGCGCTCGCTTCCGTGAGTAGCTTCTGACTAAAGTGCGTGAACATTTTGAGGCGGTTTATGCGTAGAGCGTGTTAGACTGCATTGTGGACAACACCGGCTGACGATAAAGATGAGGTACAGCCTTTGTCAAAAGTTTAGAGCCCAGGGGGTATGCTTCTGGGCCACATTGCTTTTCTCGTAATGCGTCCTCAGAGTCCCAAATCTCCTGAAGGTAAGAAGATTTTTGGTCCTGCTCTCTCCGATGCGTAGGACTTCCATGAGTCCTACAGGAGCGCCGCAATAGTCCTTAGAAGCAAACCCCCTGGGCTCTAAACTTTTGACAAAGGCTGTATGTTGTTAAGGTATGGTTTACTAGCTGCGAAGAGCATGCCGCCGGCCCTGGGCTAGCTGGCGTTTCATGCTGTGAAGAAGGCAGAGCGAAAACTAGAAAAAGGAAGGAATGGAAGAAAGAATGAAAGAGAGATTGAGAAAGAAGGAAAGAGAGTAAGAAGGAAAGAAAGGAAGGAAGAAAGAAAGAAAGATGAAGGAAGGAAGGAAGGAAGGAAGGAAGGAAGGAAGGAAGGAAATAAAAGACAACATCAAGAAAGAAAGAAAGAAAGAAGGAAAGAAAGAAAGAAAGGGAAAGAAGGAAGAAAAAAGAAAGGAAAGCAAGCAAGAAGACAGAAAGCAAAACCGACAGCAAGAAAGCCAGAAAGCAAGCAAGAAATTAAGAAAAAGAAAAAAATGAGAAAGGAAGAAAGCAAGCAAGAACTAAAGAAAGAAGCAAAGAAAAACAGAAAGGTCAGAGAAAAAGTTCAGTAGTGAAATCTGCAGTGTATACTTTCTTTCTCCCATCTCTCGTCTAGTTTTCGCGCTGGCTTCACAACATCACTGTTGTTGCAACCGAAATGCGGAACAGGAATAGAAAGGACGCGCCCCGAATGCCGTTCCGTGCACAGGACTCTCATTTGGATGAGTTCGTGTTGCTGCACGGCTAATTGGTTGATGCAGTTTAGCATACGTCAGCGACAGACTGAGAGGAATGCAAACAGCCTCAGTGTTTGCGTCTGTCTGGATCCCCGGTCGGTTTGTTTCCCCGTGCTGTTTGAACATGTCATCGTCACTCTCTTCTGTTGACAGAAAGTGTGGCAGCGATACTTTTCTAGCCGTTTTCGCCGCGCGCCCTGACGGTGCGCTCCTTTTCTCCCTCGAAACACCAAGTTTCTCCGGCAAGGTTTAGAGGCACGGAATATACAAACCGGGCTACCAGGAACACTTGCTATAAAGGGAACTCAAAAACACAGCGGACTTCAACGTATGTAGCTATTGTGTGAGTTCGCACAAAATTTTTTTGGGCGGCAGGCTTTGTAAAGGACATTTTAACATGATATAGCGTTAAAGGTCCCTTCGGCGTCGGCTTTGTCGGCGTTGTATGTGATAAATATAGGGTGGCATAGAGTGGTCCACGCAGGCACCCCTGCAGAAGCAACCTAGGTCACGTGACCTTGAGGAGTCATCACAACCTACCTACTGTATTGTGAGCAAAGTAACCATTAACAGCAACTTAGGCCTCGCAAAAGACCCACCGGTGGCTTCCCTCACCTGCCATCGCAGAGCAGTGGCGCATCGCTTAACTGCTGCACCACTGCCCAAGGATTGATATGAGGACTACCGAGGGACATATGTACGTAAAATTGAGAATGACCATATCCGCATATATGGGCATTATTAACTATTTAACACTATATCGCGTCTAACGCGGGGCTCAAGTGTCCCCTCCAATTCTTACAACCGTCGGGATGCGAATTACTGGGACTGCCAGCCGCAGTCTACCTAAACATACCTCAGAATACTCTAGATTACGGGCCTAGAACCTCACGAATAGTCCCATAACTAGACTAATCGTTGGAGTGCGATCTCAATCCTTGTGAGCGCTCCGTTTGAGTTAAGTAGTTCATGCTGAAGACAACGTCGCCTGGGACGCGTAGAATAACAAGTCCACTCGCCGATAGCACTACTAGAGCACAGGTGAGAAAGATAACCTTACAATGCTTTCCGGAACTATTGCTTGAGGTTGCTGACCCTGTACTGCTTGTAAGCACTGTCAATGAGTTCATGTAGGTGCCTTTGTTGAGGATTTTGCGGGGTCGCAGCGGAGCACCAGAGAGAGACAACCAGCGTGGCAGTCTTCAAGTTCCGAACTGCGCGTGCCGGGCGTGCGCTCCGAGCACGCGCTGTCGTTCTTTATTTTCTTTTGTCGCGGGAACGCCGATCTCAGCGCCTGCGCTTTATAGCGTCGCCGGGCGCTACAGGGCCCCCCGCCTAGACGGAACGTCGGAATGTACGTGCCGACGGGGCAGAGATGGAGTAGCCACGGCAGGCAAGCAGGCAGCTAGAGTAACAGTGTCCCCACGGGGTCGCTACAAGGTCCGGTAAGTTCAGGTCAGAGGCCGGGAAGAGCAGTCGGATGGAGTGCACCGGCTCAGGTGGACGAGCCTGGCTGCTGCGCAAGGGGCGAATGATGCAGGGTGCCGAGCTGACAACGGACATGGGAGCAGGGGAGGCCATGGTCGGGCCGTCACCGACTGTAGTGCTGCCCGCGGACACAAGTGTCGTCGGTGTGGGGACGTTGGAGCTGGTGTCGGTGGGAATCCGGCGCGCCGAGTACGTCGGCACAAGCGCTGGAGTGGGCGAAACGGCTCCGTGGCCTGACAGCAGCTGTGTTTTGACCATCGACATAGCGGCGACAGCTGTGACGATGCCGGAGCAAGTTGCTGGGCTCAATGCCAGGTGCTTGGGCGAAGCGGAGCCGACAGTCCGGAGCGACTGGCCAGTGCTGATGCGCGTGTGGGCACGGTTGGCTGTAGGTGGCTGCCAGGAGGTTGTGGCAGTGACATGCCGTGGAGCTGAGACTGCTACATCAGACGGCTGGCTGACAGCAATAGGCACAGCTGGTGGTTGGACAGTTGCTGCACTACTCGGTGTGGGTAGCTCGACCATTCGGTGCCGAGGGTGGCACAAGTCAGGCACCAAAGCAGACGCTTGCTGCAGCGGTGTCGAGCTGCCAGGGTCAGAATCCGAGAAGCAGTTGATCGTACTGAGGGCTTGGGGTGGGGCCTCTTGGGCAGGCGGTGTGGTCGCCAGGGTAGTGGGGCTGGTATATGGCATATGCTGCGGTGGCGGCGGCACCCTCACAGCAGAGGTCTGCAGAGCTGTTGGCGGTAGTGACGAGGTAGATGGGGATGCCGGAAGCCTCGGCACTGCTGCTGCCGCAGAGTCGTCTTTGCCTGCAGGAGGCTCTGGCGACAACGCCACTGAAGCGCAAAGAGGCAGGGCCAGAGACGCGGGTCGGATGGTAGTGGGAGCAGGACGCGAGGCGGAGCTCGTGCGGATCCCACCTGGTGTGGCGTCGAGAGAGACAGCCGGGCTGGAGACGCTGGACGGGAGTGGCGGCGAGGCGGCGAGGGGCTGCTGAGGCGGGCTGGGTTCTGATGAAGGCTGCGTGGGCGCGAGCGAGGCCGGTGCAGGGCCAGAGGCTGGCGGCGGCGAAAACGGGTCCGCTGCGTCGTAGAGCGGCGGCGGAACGTAGTAGGCACCGAAGTACGCCAAGACGGCCGCACGCAGCTCATCGTATGGCCGGCCGCCGAAAGCAGAGTAGGTGAGCCGACGCAGGAGGTCGGGTGGGAGGATGTCGCAAAGGACTTCGTGTTTGAACGGCTGGATGGTGATGCCGTTCAGGTACATCGCAGCCTCCAGTTGGGCGAACCACCCGCCGACGCCTGCAGGCCGGAACGCCGGGAGCGGCGGGTCGAAACTTGGGTGCTGCCAGTACGCCACGCTGGAACGCCGCTGGGAAAGAAGGCACGGTTCGCCGGGTCACCACTGTTGAGGTATTAGCGGGGTCGCAGCGGAGCACGAGAGAGAGACGACCAGCGTGGCAGGCTTCAAGTTCCGAACTGCGCGTGCCGGGCGTGCGCTCCGAGCACGCGCTGTCGTTCTTTATTTTCTTTTGTCGCGGGAACGCCGATCTCAGCGCCTGCGCTTTATAGCGTCGCCGGGCGCTACACCTTCATTCCGGCCGCATACCATTTGAAACTGCTGTACTGTTTCTCCTGAGCATTCGGTTCCAAACGACAGGCATTCTGTTCAAATATTTGAACCTCAATGTTTTTCATTGCGGGACTAAATAGCCGTTTCCGAAAAATCAAGTGATCTGAAATTAATTGTCCTGTCAATAAGTAGACTGCAAATGCGCCAGTACCAATAGCTGCCACTCGTGCGCTGCTTTTTCTTAATTTCCTACGGGAAAGGATGGAGGAAAGGGGTGTGGTGATCGTTCCGTAACAGTGTGTTCGCGATCACGGACGGCGCGCTTTACTGCTACGCGCTATCATCGAGCGCCGAATGCAGGAAGCTTCGAGCTCTCTCCTATAAGTATATTGCGCTCCAACAGAACCAGGCCCGCAGCCAGTGAAGCTGTAACTCACTGCTTGGGCAGTAACCAAGTCAAGTGGAAGTATGCGTCCTCACGGGCAGCGTGGGTCGATGTCAGACACGCCATTTTACCGCATTCGCCGCCGCATAGGAGAGAGTGATGACGAAGCTTTGCAGGTGTCTGAATCGGCCTGGCCAGCACATCTTCAACATCGCTTGGTGCCTCAGCGAGTAGAGTGTCTTTTGTCGCAAAGGGTCCTTATACCCCGATCACAGCGTATGCATTTAGTGTCAGTTTCAACAAGTGACATTCACCTAAAGCCTGTTTCACATGCAAGCGAAAACGCTAGCGAATCCGGCCACCGCGGCGCAAAAACCTGTTTTGAAGTCGTCGTGGAGGTGCGCGGCGAGGTTCGAACAAGTTGGAAATTTTCGCAGCGACGCGCCGCTAAATCGCTCATTCGCTTGCATGTAAACAAGCCTTAAACTGCATTCGCGAAGTGCCACACGATGAGCTTTAGTGACACTTGTTGCAGGACGTACTTGCCCAGTAGTAAATCTGACGAACTCACTCCACTCGGTCCGGAGGAGAGTGTGTAGTCACAACAACAGCACTTCGACATTAAAATAATTGTTTTGAGAATTAAAAGGTTTTATAATCTCCATCTTATTTCCTTGATTGTGCCTTTAATGGGAACTTGCCTTAAGTAATCTGCAACTAAAAATAATTCAAGCACTTGAACAGCTATATACTTTCGCTCTCAGCTTTGGCCTATGGTATGCGTTGGCTTTGACATCACTAACCTCACGCAGGAAATCCGCAGGGGGTTCATCATGCGAAGTGACGACGACCGCCTCCCGCGACGAGTAGGCTTAATAAGTCCCCAGGGTTTGTGTGTGCAATTTCGGCGATTGTGGAGAGCGAATGCACAAGCTTTAGCTGATGCAAATGGTCAACGAGTGTAGTTTTGACAACAGTGACCTGAAATCAACTATTGCTTACATCACATGAAGCGCATACAATCTACGGGAAGCGCCAGTGGGACACAGACTTCCGCGCAATGCTTTAGGCGGCCAGGAGGAGTCATCGCCGTCGCTTGTGGATGACACATAAGGCCCTTTCAATTAATGCTAGCGGTCACCGAATATACTTATGGATAAAGTGATTTAAAGTTAAGTGTTCTTGACATCTTGGAAAGCAGCGACAATTAGCGAGAAGCGCTGGTCAATTACGTAATGTCAGCAACTTGGCTACCAAGTCTTTCCCAAGCACGCGATCCCATCGGCGCTTCCTACAGAGTTGCCGCATTGCGTAAGAGATTATTTAACATAACTAAATCGCATTTTTTGCTTTATGTAATACAAACGAGCGTCAGGTGTTTGTACACAGACATGTAACAAAGAGTATTGGTGTGCGGTCGTCTTCATGGGTAAATTCCTGGCGAAGTTTCGCGCTTATGTTCACTTGTGTGCTAAGACCTTCAAGCCCTCATTTAGCGAGTACACGAAATATTTCCTAAAGAAGCAGCAGTGAGAAAGCGAGCAACAGATATGAAAATCAACGTCCACAGAGCCGAAGCAGTCGTCCGGCGTTGCTGTGGGCGGGGCGAAGCGATGGCGGCGGCTATTGGTCAATTCACGCTGTGTTCGTGTTTCGTCGCGGAGCTTCTTAGACTCGAATGTGTCACAGCCGAATTCCGTTCAAAAACTTAGTGTAGCAGCCCAAGGCGGCAGATGAGTCGAATGGCATTCGGTTGGACGGCATTCGAAATGCTCGTGTAGCCCGTATATTACCTGTCACGGATCTTGATCTGTTTTTTATAGTTAACATGTGTTCGGGTGTGGCAATATAACTATGAAAATTATCTTGGGGTAATTACATTTGAAAATAAAATTGTACTCTCTAAGCATTCACACGGAAACAAATTATTTTCCTCGAGTTGCCGCAACATCCATCGCCGCTGCTATTATTCCCAAATAACACTTCTTTTTACCGTGTGACAACGCGCATCGAAAGTGTCATTCGGTGTCAAGAGAAGTGCACTTGGTGAAAGTGTCACTAAACTTGCCCGTGGGACCGGGGTATAAGTTGTCGCACGCGGAAGACGGCTACCTTCCTTTTCTAGTAAACATGCGTAGCATGATAGGTCCTCGGACAACAAGCAGTCGAGAAAAACTGTGACATGCGCAGCTTTTCCTCAACGCATTACCGACATTTGTTTTTTTTTTCTTTTTTTAGACGGTGCTGGCAACCCGCTGAGCGGAGGCTGCGCGCTCATTTTGTTCTCCGCGTGACGCCTCGGAACCCCCCCTCCACCTCCGACTCGTGTCCCTCTCTCTCAAGCGCTGCGGCTACCGTCGGGGAACGCGCGTTTCCCGGAATGGGACCCGGGGTGGAGCACAACGAGGGGCGGCAGCCTGCGCGAGGCACCGGGCTCACTTTCCCCTCCCCAACCGACCGCTGCTTCCATCCATCCTCCAGCAGCGGCTTGCAGGAAGTGCCGCCCGAGTTGAGTGCATGGATGCGTGCGTGCGTGTGTATGTGCGCGTTCACCCCCGTTATAGGCGCTCCTATAGGCTATAGACTGCCTTTACTTGCCTCTTTGTTCAAGCAGACCCGGTTCCGCTTCCTTTGTGTTTCCGGGTTTATTCCGTGGAAGTCGTTGCTTCCGCCGTGCCGACACTGGCCGCGGCGCCCCGGGTAGCGGGGGCGGAGGATGCAGAAGACCTCTGTTCCTCTTTCTCCTCCCCTCCTACTCTCTTCCCTCTCCCCAACTCTGTCCGTGCAACCAAGAAGCCACCGCGCTGGGGTCCGGAAGCTCGGTTTCCGATGAAGCGAAGTCCTGAGCGGGTCGCGTTGTCTTCGTTTGAGGGCCCCGTTCTGTGCACGCGTCCTCCTTTACATGCCTTTGTATTCTACGGGCTGACTTTTTTTCTTCTTTCTTTTTTTGCTTCTTGAGCGTAGTGACTAATGAACTACCTCGAGGCGGCTCTCCTGCGTGTCACCGGGGTCGGTGTCATTAGGCTGCGTGCGGCGCCGTGCGCCAGCCGGCATCGCTCGATCTGATCCGCTGTGCGCACTGGTCTGAAACATTGCCTCGGAGGAGAAAATGTTGAAGCGTGAGCGACGAGGGTAAAAAATAAGAATAACAGTAGTATAATTAAGTGAGCCATGTTCGGCGTGAATGAACAAAGAAGAATGTACACCGTGCTAGAAGAAGCTGCCATCTGTACGCAGAGGGATGAGGATTATCCGGAACTCGAATGACCTGCGAAATATCCTATAACTCTTTAATTTGAAAAGAAAGAACGAATACATGGCATGATTGTAGTGTAGAGCATGTGCAATTCCGTCCGTCTAAATGAGGCCACTTTTCATAATGCCATAAAAAATAATTAGAAGTCAATATCGTACACCCTTTTCCATCGAATTACTTACGATCGAAAAGAAAAAAATGGGCATGTGGTGACTCGATGCCCGGAGACGTGTTTTCATGAGAGTAGCATATTCTATACGCTAAAATGAAAAAAGGTAGTTACTTTATATCGCGATACGTTGGTTCAGTGACATTTTTATTCCTTAGCATCACAAGTACAGTTAGGTCCCACTGACCTGGGTGCTGTGTACACAAGCTCTTCCACCAGCATCGCATCACGCATATCGCGTTAACTTGTGGACGGGACGCCAGCTGAGGCCCAGAGTTGCATAGGATTGATGAGGAAAGACTATAGGTAGAAATAGGGGTAACCTCCTGCCCCGCAGCGGTGGCTCAGCCGTGATGGCGTTCGATTGCGGAGCACGAAGTTGTGGGATCGAATGTTGACCAAGGCGGGCGCTTTCAGATATATGCCTGCAATGATCGGGTTGTCGAAAATATATTACGTCGCCATTTGCTTCCTTTCACCCCTTCCTTCACTACGCAGTTGAGGTGCCCACCGAGAGTGAGATACTGCACCTTTCCTTTCCTAGTCGGCAAAACGTCCTGTAGCATTCAAATATCGCGGTGGTGGTGGTGAAAACTTTTAATTGATGAAATAGAGTTTGGGAGCCACAGAGTGGCCCCGCTACATCTTGACAGTGAAAGCGCTCAAAAGGACAAGGACGACAGAAAAGGAAAGACATACAAAGCGCTTTGTATGTTTTTCCTTTTCTGTCGTCCTTGTCCTTTTGAGCGCTTTCACCGTCAAGATGGAAAACCAACTCGCCCACTCAATTCCATTATTCAATTCTATTACCCGCTACATGGTCGGCGTCCCTAGTCCGGGACACCGCATAACAAGGCCCCATCTCTCGCCCGTTTCACCAGAGCCCTTTGGGACTCAAGCGAGGAGAAGTTGAGGAGGGCCGTCTCCCATGCCTCTCATGAAGGGGTAGTGGAAGGGGGGAGGTGGGAATTTGAGTACATGCCCACACCATGTGGAAGATATCACAGGTCTCCCCACAGTGCGGGCATCGCCCATCCGTGTTTGGATCGTAATGCTTTAAGATTGCAGGACAGAGTAGAGTACCTGTCTGCAGGCGCCTTAAAGTTCGCTCCTCCGTCTTACTCAGCCCCTTTGCAGGGGGCGGGAAAAGGCGGTGGTTGTCGCTATAATTCGTTATTATTTCCCTGAATCGCAGCAGCGGCTGGTTAGTCTCCGAGCCAGAAGAGCTGGGATGAGGAGCCCGGTGAGTAAGCGCTTGGGCAGCCGCGTCAGCGGCCTCATTACCTCGTATCCTGGTGGCCAGGAGCCCAAATGATTCTTTTCGGTGTTGGATCAGTGGCAGTCCGTCTTAGAATGCAAGCAGCCAAGGGGGAGATCTCCCCTGCCAAGTAATGATCACATGCTTTTCGGGAGTCCATAATGATGATTCTCGAATTGGCGTGGGAGGCAGCAAGCGCTATCGCTACTTCCTCGGCTCGTATTGAATTCGGGGCTTGAAAGGAGAGTCCATCAACATGCATTTCCTGGTGAACGACAGCGGCCGTGTAAAATCCCGTGGGCGATGGCCCTGCTACGTCTACATAATATACACCGGGTCGGGAGCAGTCGTGTTGGATGTGTAAGCGGTTTAGCAGGCGGCACCCAGGGGCCGTCTGCATGAGCCGCGTGTATTGGTTCACGAGGTGGGCCTCCCGCAGCTCCTGGTAGGAGTTCATCACCCCCAATGCCTTGAGTTTGGCATTAGAGGTAGCCACCGGGAGATCCAGGGCTCGCTTAGTTGCCTTGCGGATGATGGCGTCTATTCGCGCCTCGTCTTGCTTAGTAGTGCGGAGATATGGCACGGCGTAGAGGATCCGGCTAGTCACGAAGGCATAGACGAGCCGAAGCGCGTCCTTGCCCCGCAGACCGCCCCGCTTGTTGGAAACGCAGCGGATCATGCGCCCTACCTGTTCGCCTACTCTCTTGAGTTTCACAATGGTGGAGTCCGGTCTGAGTCTGTGGTGAATGAAAAGGCCCAGAATACGGAGCTCCTCCACCTCTCTAATAGAACCTCCTGACAGAGATATGTGAATTGCTGTCCTATCCTTTCGGTGCGCTCTGACATGCAGAACCTCTGATTTCGCTGGAGCACATTGGAGCCCACAGTCAATAGCATACGCATCGACTATGGAAGCGGCCTGCTGAAGGCAGGCCTCCATGTCCCCAAGGCTTCCCTCAGTGGTCCAAATTGTAATGTCATCTGCATATAACGCGTGTTGAATGCCTTCCACCCGGGCCAGTTGGCTTGGGAGGCGCATCATAGCTATGTTTAACAGGAGCGGTGATAACACTGCTCCCTGAGGGGTACCCCGTGTTCCCATCATGTAAGGGCCGTATTTCTCACCCTCAATCCGAATAAAGGCCTGGCGATTAGTCAAAAAATCTCTTACATACGCGTAGGCCCTAGCCGCTGAGGCGCTTTTGAGGCTGTCTGTGTCGGTGAAGGCTTCGGGCTCGGTCAAGGAATTGTTTTTAAATTTTGGACTAAGTGTGGGAGCCAGAGTCCCAAGCGCGCATTGCTGCTTCGAAAGACACTGGTTGGATGTCGATCTAGGAATAGTGGCAAGCTACGTGCTCAACTGCCTGCTTGCATATGCAGTGGTCCAGTAAAGAACCCGCCGCGGTGGCTTAGCGGCTATGACATTCAGCTACTGATCCCAAGGACGTAGGATCAAATCGCGGCCGAGGCTACCCCATTTCGCTGGAGGCGAGACTCAAAAAAGCGTCCGTATGCTGTGCGATGTCAATGAAGGCTATAGAACCCCAGGGTACGGAAATGAATCCAGAGCCTTAAGTGCCAACTCGGAGGGCCTTTCATTGGCGTACGCGCTCAGCTTCGGCGCTCTTGGAGTATACGCCGGAACGGGCGTCGAAAAGAGGCATGCATCTCTAGGTTCCTGGTGCTGTCTCGCGCCTCCTCTCGAGAGGATGGAAAGAATTTCAAGCCTTGAAGAAAAGGTTTAGAGGGGAGCTGTAAGGACGACTTCAACCGCGAAGAAAAGCGGGGGTAACCTGAAAGAGCTTCAAGACCTGAAGAAAAGAGTCACCGAGAGCCCAGCGGTCCTTGTAGTAGTCGTGGTTATTTAAAATAATAATAAAAGAAAAGAAAATATTATGCTAGCCCCGGCATCTGCCATCGCTACGGGAAGCTCCCGAGAGAAGCACCTGCTGTCATTCCATACTTTCATAAGCTCTCCCATAATCTAAAATAAACAGTGAGTATAATCTGACGCTAGAATAGTTTTTTCAGCCCCAAATAAGTTGTGCTCACCTGTGCACCAAAAATGTGAAAGAAGGTAAAAAAGCGGCCAGCTGTGCAAATAAACATGGTGAAAAATTTGTCAGTTGCATTGAAAACGTTGTATATCAGCTACCAGTATGAACGACAAACGGGCAGATGCTTGAATGATACGCTTCGTGAGTATGAGCGTGACGTTAATAACATGTGTGGAAAAGGTATGTCAGCGCTCTTCCACGTTTGTCAATGCATACCCCTTCTCAAAAAATGTATGGTTTTAAAAGTGCACAAAAACAAGCTAACATGGGAACTATATAGAGGCTTAACGGATTGCACTTTTGAAAAATTAATGTGTAAGTAGCCCGTCTATTGCGCTGTTGCCAAAGGAACTGGCGCATCTGGATGATATGCTTTGCTAGTGCAATAAACTGATTGTGCAGCTGTGACAGGATGGTATAAAAACCACCCTTTCTTTGGGCAATAAATCTTGGTTAGAAGTTAGTGCTGTGTGCGTCTGTCTTTCTCAGTCCTTGCCTTTTCTGCGCTTCATTTTCCCCCCGAGTCATGAACCAACAAGCCTAAGCATCTACCCCCCATAACCAGTGTGCATTTTTGTATGACTCAAACTTTATTTTTATACTAATTAATTTAGTTTTCGAAAGCAATTGTTTAGTAATCTAATTTCATCAATTTTATAAGCAGGAAATTGCACGTGATTTATTTTTATTCGCAAAATTTACATTATTTTAATTATAGTGATGCATTTAATCATTTTTCAAAAGTAATTTTGCCGTGCGTGGTGCCATTCATCGCTTGCGATTGAAAGCAAGCTGTACAAAGTACTTCCGCTCAGGCAGTCCACGATGAGTGAGTGGCGATGACGATGGGGATGTAAATAAAATTTTGTTAAAATGCCCACAACATGATAATATTAGGACACAAATGAGAAGGGAGTTCACTGCAGTTAATCAATGGCATTTCGTCTTCAAAATCATTGTTGGTCAGTGGCCGATGCGCGCACTAGAAGAACGATCAGTCAATGCGCTGAAATATTTTAACGAGGACAGCGACATCCTTGGGAATTACTAGGTGTTACATAATTACTACCTGACTGACACCAGTGCTGCTCTGCACCATAATTCTTTTGATGTGCTTAAATCACAAATTCATGGCTGCAATGGTTCCCAGCCAACCAGCTTTGCATATTACCTTCATGTAAGTGTGCTTATGACGCTATTTTTACTTCCAAGTCCTTGTTTTTCTTTTAGCGTTCAATTATTGTGCTGATTGCTTATTTTCATTTACTGTGGTTATTATTACTCACTGCTTATTTATTGTGCCTTCCCTATTAGCATTTATGGCGTGTCTATTGTGTTCTCCGCGCTGTGTATTATGTGTTTCAGCCTTGTTTTGTTGTGCATCGTGTCGTCAGTATTTCTTTCCACCATGCGAAAAGACATAGCCGGCTACGGTATCACGCACCACCCTCTGCTTACATATTCTTGTAAATAAAAAAAAATCTCTTCTGAATATGCCACTGGGGCTACTTTAACGGAAGTTCTATGAAGAGTTATTCCTTTCACGGATATACGTTTCAATCCTTTTGTTTGTTTGTTTTTCACGCTAATTTCCCGACAAATAGTGATTTGAGGCACCTCCAGCCAACCTAATGCACTTTATAATTGACTAAAGTTCAGTGCTATACGCAGTATAATTTTCACCGCAAGAAATTTCAGCATACGATGCAAATAATTGCAGAAGCGCTTTGACGGCGTTGGCTTGGATTCGTATGAGACCTCCTTTCCCGATTTAGGGCGCGGACAAAGAGGTGCTTATAGGGCGCGGACAGAAAGACAGGTACAGACGCAGATACGGCCGGAGCCCTTTCCGTGGTTCATATAGGTTCTTGTGCGTTGTATGTGCATCAGAACGTTCACTGGATGCGCACGAAAGCCATTTCCTAAGACCCTTCGGCTTATAGCAAGCAAGGACGCGTAAACAGAATCGGAATACGCCTTGACACCATCGCCTCTATCGAGGCGCACGTGCTGCCGCATAAAGCTAACAAACTGCGCAGGAACAGCGCTGCCTTGCAGCCCAGATTCCGAACACGTGTCTTTGTGTTTGGGCAGCGGATCGCAGAGCCGCGCCGCCCGAGCGGCTCGTTCCTGTCAATCGTCTTCGAGGCGCGCTGGCACGATGCTCTAATTTTGGGATCGCGCTGCCGCTCGGCTCATCCAATATACGACGCGCCGCTGTAGCGCCGCTTCCACGTGTGTACGCGAGAGGGCGGTGTTCGCGCGCTGCGCGTCGGTGGTTGACGCTCGAGCGCGGGGGGCCTCCCGCTGCGAAGGCGGCGGCGCTCCTTTGTGAGCGCTCTGCCGCCAGTCCCGGGCGCGAGCAATTGTGCTTCGCTCGCGAAGCTGCAGTAAACGGAGTTGTCATGCGGCCGTAAACATTCGGCGGGCGGCATGCTTCACAGGGCTTGGAGCCCGATCGGCCGGTGTTTTTAAATACGGGCCTCGCGAGCGTAAAGTCTGGAGTGTGACTGACATTGGACACTCCGCACGCGTTCCCGTGGAGCGGCTAATGTACACTTGGAGACTTGAAGGTGGTGCGTTGCTTATTCTCAGCACCAAAGAAGGAAGCCTGACTTCTTATGCGGCACCTGCTCTATTTACCAATAGATATTTTTTTTTTATGATGAATGAACTATAAAGGAGTGAGGAGGCAATTAAATGATGAGGAAATAACGGAACCGTTAATTGCGGCACTCATAAGTTGAAATCATCCAGCAGGGAAACTTCTGATCGTTCTAGGAACTACTTGTAACGCTATTGCATGTAGAAGAATTAAGTTCCGGCAATTATTTTTAGGCTAGCGGTACAGAAATGGCATCTACATTATGTTTCTATAAAAGCACATCGCAGCCGGTGGCAACTTATCCAGACACGCACTATTTAATATGTATTGATAATTGACGTTTTAAGCGCTTGAACACCTTGTTAAAGAGCCAAATGGAGGTTCAAACAATTCGATGACAGGGATGATGGGAAGCTTTATCGAAAAAGGAAAACTTGCACAAGCGATCATATGATTAATGCGAGAAGTCAGCGTCAGCAGTATTGGTTGTACGAATACCGTCCTTGCCAAAAGGCTGCATGAATTACTTATCACTCACATACAGCTGAGCCCTTTCGGCTTTACAAAAGATCAAAGGGTCTTGAAAAGGGAGGCCAGAGGTTTTCCTCACCTTACTAGGATTTTGAGGTTGAGCGGTTGCATAGGCGCTCTACAGTACTACTGAGAAGCAAACCATGCAACCTGCATAGTTACGTTTGGGAAAGGTGGTACATTTCTCTTGTAAACTTAAAGCCTTCTCTCTGCAACTTTGGTTTCGATATTTCCGTGTCTTTTTCGTTCCGCAGCTGCGTGGGCTTCTGCTGGGTGGGGGCTTCTGGAGATGGGTGGGTGATGGGTGTAGCTTCCAGACGGTGTAGGTGGATGGGTGAGTATGTGGAAGCTCGTAGGCAGGAGATCTATTCCTGCCTGTGGATGTACGTCCGGGCATCCACCAGAAGGCACCTTCCGAGCTCGGACGGTGTTCGGATGGTGCCTCGATCTGCTCAGATCGTCTAAGGTCGCTGCGGGGCGAAAGCTCGGACGCGCATACGGAACGCGGCTAACGCAGAAAAAAGGTTACCATCTCCATCGCCACGCCAGGTAGCCACGGCCCCGCTAGGGCAGGCCAACCTGGACAGTATTTGCCACCGCCAGCTGGGGCAATGAACCCGTCACCTCCCATCTACAGGCGGCGGGTTCATTGCCCCAGCTGCCGGTGGAAAATGCTGCACAGGTTGGCCTGCCCTAGCGGGGCCGTGGCTACCTGGCGTGGCGGTGGAAAATGACGTCTTCCTTCGCACGGAGGAGCAGAGAAGTTGTCAAGAAGGGTGCGGTGACAGAAAGTGTGTGGGTGCGGCGGAACGGTAGCATTCGATCAGCGGAATTACGCGCGGCACCTCAGATCTCTTCAGTTTCTTCACGTTCCGTGTCGCACCTTCTGGTTGGTATGCACACATACTGCAGGCCTGCTTTGCTGAGAGATAGCGCAAACACCCCAATGTGTGAAGTGTGGTCAGACGACTCAGGTAACAAAAGTTGACATTCTCCAACGTCACAGAATAGGGGGGGCGGAGTCTACCATCGCCAGGGTACCTTCAGACACAGGCAGCGCGGAAGCAGCTGCCATGAGTACCAGACACAAAATAACGTAACAGCGCTATGAAGACTGGACAGGGCAAGTGTTTTTCTCGATTTCATGTCCCGTCTTCATAGGGCTGTTACGGCCTGTCCTGTCATCATGAACAAACAAGTAAACAGCTCGTATTAGCTCTCTAGAATATATACCACGTTTTGAACTCGCTGTGGCGTCACATATGCACGTCACGGACTTGTGTGGAAAGTTTGACGAAAACAGGAGATGGCTGAAGTTTATATTCGGTGGCGAAACAAGTGATGCTGACTCACCTGAATCGAAAATGAAAAGCGACGATGAATAGCGGAAAGAGGTCACAAATGCGTTTTCATGGCCTGGTAGCGGTAGTTTGTATGAAGTGAGCTCGAATCATCTTATATTTTTTTTCCCCTTTCGCAGCTGACAACCAGTAAAACGAAACTGCGCTCGAATGGAGTTTATAATACATTGTTGTCTCGAAGCAAAGGAATTCTTTTCTTCCTCTATGTCTTGAAGAAAATGGAGGAACCGTGTGCACCCGTTCAGAAGCTAGCTTTTTAACGAAAAGCTGAATGCTGAGTGAAGTGCACGGTTTAGCAAGCATGGCGTTATGACGGACCACTGACTCATCTAAAGACTGCGCCGATGAACCAGACAAAAACTTTCAAATATTCGACGAAGAGAACGGTTGAGTTGATTTTTGCGACCAAGGTAAGCTGTCTTCAGAGTTCAGACACCGAGGGACTTTCAGCCCGTTTTTGCACTAATGTCGCCCCGCCAAAACTTGCGTAGCTCCCAGCACGGCAGCAGTATCGCATATCGAGTGAATGTTCCCTCTCTGCTAGCATGGGTTGACGTTTACGTCAAAATGACCTCACATCGACGTGCGTCCCAGCCCTTGCACGATGCCTGTGGTGAATACGCAGGCGAGGACGCGCCACCAAAGCCCTCGACTACATTGTCTGAGCGGGGATGCTTCAGGGGACGGTGTTGGGGATGCAGTGACAAGCTGCCGAGGGTTCGGGGGGGGGGGGGGGGGGGGGGGGGGGATGCGCGGTCTAGACCCGATGCCGGCCACATCCATCATGCTCGCGACAGCGGCGTGCTGCAGAGGACGTCGCGGAGTTCGCCTCGTCGCTCGGCTGACCTCGGATGTCGGGGTCACTGAACGTGCGCGGAGGCTTTTTCCCGGGCCGTGAAATACGGTTCGCCGCAGAGAGCCCCGAGGGTCACCTTGCCTCCCACGCCGTGGTGAGACGGGGAGCGTGGGCACCGTGGTTCATGCGATCCCGAAGGTCCGAAGAGGCGGAGAGCCATGGCTCAGCGCCCGAGGCCTTTACGAGATTACTGTGTAAAGACAAAAAAAAAAAAGATCGCAGATACACCGAGGAGACAGCGTGTGTGCCACACTCGACTCCCCCCCTCTCCTCTTTACGTCTGCAGAAATGCGCTGCCCGCCGATTGCACGCAGAAGTCCCTGTATTCCACCGAGGCTATCCTCATCTTTTTCCTCTGCTACTTCTTCCTTTTTGTTTCCATCTTTCGATTCTTCCAAGCTCACCAGGATAGCACTATACAGGCAGCTACGCAGTCATGTGCGCATGCGCACATCATACCTGTCCTCTCAAGGTTAGGTCACTTGTAAACATAAATACCCCCGAAAGCAGAACATCTGACAGCCGTCGCCGTAGCTCAGCGGTAGAGCACCGGACGCGTGACTCGGAGGTCGTGTTCTGTTTCAACCGGCGGCATATGGTTGTTTTTTCTTCTGCTTTTCTAATCAATTATCTTTAAGCGATAACATATTCAGTAATATTCTGCATTGATCAACACCGCAAAATAAATAATATAATTAAAAAATCCCCAGTGTTCCTTGGTTTCTGTGCTGTTGGCTTCTCTTAAAAATGTACAACAAGCCCCTCATTCCCCTTAACTTGTCTGATACACACACACACACACGCGCGCGCGCGCACACACGCGCGCGCGCACACACACACACACACACACACACACACACACACACACACACACACACACACACACACACACACACACACACACACACACACACGCACGCACGCACGCACGCACGCACACACACACACACACACACACACACGCGCGCGCGCGCGCGCACGTACGCGCACACACAATGTATGCTTACAAATACGTGGGTGTTCTTTATTAATAATCACCCGTATGAACTGTGCAGTTCCGACGCTAAGTTGAGTTCCGGACATTCAAGGGATGTCTTCATAAAGATAAAGAAACCGAGAAAAATAGTGATGAACTCGGTTAGTAGCAGCAAATAGCGACATTGTGATACCGTCCGGCACGTGCAATTCATGGCGAGGGATTAAAGCGTGGAAAGTGGAAGTCTCTTGCAAGCTTGTGTAATCTGCATGCAAATGCTGAGAAAACATGCGTTAATAACCTCTAATGTAGCAACAACAGGAGTACAGCTTTTTCTTGGTGTTTACGAACTTAATTGTGTACAAGCACAGCGATTTGCCTGTTATACTACAGGCGGACAAAATTAATATACTACAGAGCCCGAAAAAATTGCTTGGTTGAGTATTTTCTAGATGTGAGGTAAGACTAACATAGTGCTGATTGGTAATTCATTTCTTGCCTGAGCCCATATTTAATGTAAAAATTAAAAAAAAAGTCAGAGAATTTTTGCCATCGAGCGAGGGCATCCTTTTTAATCAACGCGTTGAGACTCCAACGTTGCTCTGATGTGCACAATGAGAGCTATACGGATGGAAAGTAAGAAACTCGAAGGAAAGTATCGTTCGGTCTAATATACTAGGGGTGATATGGAATGAGATGGAAGAAAGTGCAGTCTATTTGCGAAATACGAACAGCGGTACCTCGCGTTGCTAACCTGCGTCGACCGTAATTAAGGCGCTACGGAGACCCTAATCAGAGATCAAAAGATCGCGTTCCTGGAATTATGGATGTTTATCCCATGGCCGGAAAATTAGAGCGCCCTGCTTGATTAATGAAATGGGAAGCTTGAAAGGGTCGGATGAAAGAAAAATGAGACCGCTCGAAAACTTCAGATGATATGCTTCTGGCTTGGGTAATCATGTGTTTTTTTTCATATCCGAGAAATAAAAAGGCCTCCTACACTAGCAGTTAATTAACATTTTCAGTGGGCCTAAAAATACTACGAAGTGCATAACTGTCTGAATATTTATGACCTCATGTTGTTTGCATAATAAGTTAAGCCACAAATATGATTGCAGAGAAAAACTACTGCTAAGCCCATCTTGCAAACCGTGTAATTAGGTACTTCCTTTTGATTCGTGATTACCGTCTTTTTGGTTATTCTTATAGGCTGTTTGATCGGCATTGAATGAGGAATTTTGTTGCCTAGTACACTGCCATGGACACTGATGAAAGATAATGGACATTGCACGGCTTTATATGTCGTAAGGCTGAAACTAAAGCGTGGCAGCTCTGGTGATACTTTTGTTTTTATATCGCGTTCCCAGTCGCGAGCTTTGGCCTTGACTTTGCAGCATAAGTTCTTATTATCTGTTTAAGTCATGTGCAAATTATCACGGCTGAGTAACGTAAGCCTACTACGGTAATGCTGTTTTTAAAGCTATGATTCCACTGGCTGGAATGGACGCCGTGAGAGCATTGTTATATTTTCGTACCCACTGAATATCTGTGCGATTAAAAAAGATGGAAACCTCAGCATTATTGTTTAATCAGCAAGGTCAAAATAAATTCAGGTGGCGTTCACTTAATGTGACGACAGTTGGCAACAACGAAAACAAACGGAGGAGGAGGAGGACAGGCGGAGAGGTTCATCGGGAGAAGAAACCGGTTTGCTGCACGGCACTGGGCGGGAAGGGATGAAAGGATATGAAAATGAAAAAGGCGAACGAGGGGGCGTTCATCTAACGTGACACTAGGTTAAGGGCCAGCTATGATGAGGGTCAGGTTGTGTAAGTGCATGGTCATGGGCCAGTCATGCATGTGCGATGTCGGCGATGTTGCCGTAGTTATGTGCGAGAGATTTAATGCGGCAAATTACCCATTAAGTGATCACTTACGACGCCAGTGATTATGACGCAATTTGATGCGAACGACGCGACCTTCGCACAACAAATCTTTAGGAAACCGAAGCCGCTAAAAGAAAACAAAAAAAGAGAGGCAATGTAATTAGGCATCCCTTTAAGGTAATTAGGCCAAATGCGGGCGGATATGTGCGCTAGCATGATGTGTTTTGGTTCTGCGCTGCTCTGCTAGGTTAAGGAAGTTGGTGTGTGTTTTCTTTGATGCAAAAGTGAAAGGAGGACATGGCAACACCTGCCATGTCGAACCCAGGTTGCTCTTCTCGTGCTGCCTCTCTCGATTAAATGGACTGCAGCCTGACGCGGTGGGCTGGTAACGAACCACACGGTTGGCAAGAGAGCAGCCTGCCACAAAACCGGCTTGAGGCAGGCAGGCAGGCAGGCAGGCAGGCAGGCAGGGCAAGGCAGGGCAAGGCAGGGCAAGGCAGGGCAAGGCAGGGCAGGGCAGGGCAGGGCAGGGCAGGGCAGGGCAGGGCAGGGCAGGGCAGGGCAGGGCAGGGCAGGCAACGCCCAAATGAAATGCGGGGAAGGGCCACTATAAGTGCTAGCGCACGAAATAAGTGCAGACGAGCAAGCGCTCGCAGAAAGGACCTCATTGCGCGTACAAACTCCAGGCTGGACAGGAGGCAGAAACAATGCAGTGAGGCTGGAGAGAGAGATAAAGAGCGTGGCAGGAAAGGCAGGGGCTGAGGAGGAAATGCTAACCGAAAGACTCTGGACAGTACTGTAGAGTGAACGACGGAAGGTGCACGCACCCTCAACAGCGGAACGCCACTGGCGACCATAGAGAACACTCTTGAAGACCGTTGCGTGGAGAGGTATAAAAGAACGCGATGTGGACACATGACCGTCAGGAGAGCCAACGAGCAGAGCCTTGCCAGGGCCTCCGCATTACTGATGTGCCCCGACAGGGGACCGCAATGATTCCGTACATCATTTGTGTAACTCCCCTGGTTGGCTCACTTGGTTAAAGTTGGAGCAATTCGACTTAGCCGACGTAAAGGTTCTCCTCGTGCAGTTTTCGTTCTACTGGTGCGGTTTTCCTTTCTGTAAACTTAGCGGTGAATCTCAAAGCAGCAAGCTGAGGCAAGTGGGCCTAGACATCGTGTAAAACGCTCTCTCGGCATCGTGTAAAACGATGTCCTTCAGCTAGGCCTAGTTTTACTATTTCGAATGGGCTAACGACGGTGCCACATATATATGCGTAACGCGTGCATTAATGTATTACTCTGCAATGCATATTTTCAAGGCGCAAGCGACGTAGGGGTCACGTAAAGTTGCGAAGGGCGTTTCAATTTGTTTTCTTACCTTTCTACTCATTTTGTTTGTTTACACGCTTTGCAGAGTGAGCTTATTAGAATGTCCTCGCCTTTATGACAGAAGTTCTTTCGCCAGAGCGCAAAGCATCGTCTGCGTTTGGATGCGTCAAGAGCAACGACCATAACGATCAATCGAATGAAAGCAACTATAGGCGCGCAGTCGAAGGAAATGCGTATGTACGCCCAAGACTCTTCAACACGACATGCTAACGTTGAAAAGGCATGCTTTCTTGTGCGGTTTCGCCTTGGCGTTTCACGACGCCATTCACTTTTGTTGGCGGAGTGGCTATAGTACGCATGCGCAAAGTAGGAATCGACAGCGCATAGTACTAGTAGTAGTAGTAGTAGTTTATTAAGGTAATAATTAAAACAGAAAATATTTTTGCTAGCCCCGGCATCTGCCATCGCTACTGAAGCACCTGAGCGGAGGCAGAGGGATAGAAGGCAGGCCAGATACATGAAATGAAAGAGGGGGAGGAGACAGCCACAAAGGATAGGGGGGAGAGAGGTGCTATATACAAGTGTTCTATTTACACCATAACATATGTACAATTCTAGCACGTGTGGTGTCCGTAATCAAAGAGGAAGGAGAGCGCGCGCACAACCCATTGTATACAGCGTGTCGCTATATTCTCTTAAACTTGCTTAGGCCGATTATTTATGGCTTATGAAAAGTATACAGATTGCGCACTTCACGTAGTTTCGAAATATTATCCCCTCCAACGACGCCATTATGCCTCTCCATTCCACTTCCTTTCCGTCAACGGTACATCTTGCGCCGACGAAGTCTTGACGCAACGAAATTTATTGCGTGCTTCGGCAGAAGAGTTGGTATGGCCGGGGCGAAAAACCGTTCGGCTCTGCGCGAGTAGCGTTCGCACCACTTTTCTCAAATTAATTAGTGCGAAGCCCCCCCCGCCCCCCCCCCCCCTTTCCAACTTCCCTTCTCCATACACCCCTCACCCTCTTCATTCTCTTCCTCCCTTGCTCGCTGTTTAATAATGGGCATGGGCCTTCAAACACGCCGCTCTCTCGCCTTTCTCCCTTAGCTACCAGCAGCGTCCAGAGTGTGAGAGGAAAAAAAGAAAAAGGCGTCACGTACGGCGCCGACGGGTCGACGTGGTTCGCGGAGTTCGATGTGATGGACAGTCTCGCTGGGCCGGCGGCGCGCAAGTCTAGACGGTCCCCAGGACGGGCAGAAACGCCCCGGGTCGCCCACATGAGCACCGGAAGTGATTTCCGAGCTGCTCGTAATGGGTTCATGATCAATGGCTTTTCGCCGCTCTGCGCTGTCGCCTACGCAGTGTGCTGCCATGACAGCTCACCCCCGCCCCCTCCCCCTTTCGTCCCCCTCTCCCGTCTCTTTCGGGAGCAGCTCGGACGGCATGCCGCCTTGCGCCCGAAAGCTTTCTTCGGGTCTCCCAGCTTGACGCTCCTGCAGTCCCTATTTTTGTTCGCTTTATCGCTCGTTTTCCCATTTACGTTTGAGCGAACGACCTCAAGGTGGCGCGTCTGAAGCAGCACGTGTTCCGCTATGTTCTCCAACTTCCGGCTTTTACGCCGAGGCTTTCTGCACATGTGTTACCTATAGAGGGTGCGCGATGCTGAAGCCGCGTCTGCGGCGTTCTGGGAGCAAAGGCTCTCATGAGCGCCCGCACAGAGGTCCCGGCCTGTTAGCGACGTAAATGGCGTTCTGTGAGCAATCAGCGACACCTGGAGCAGGAATACAATCTGTGTTTTTGAGGCTCCCGCGCATACGCAAAAGCTCTTACCATGACTGATTGGGGAAAAAAAATCCTGATAGGAATAAATGAACGCACCATTATTTTCTTTACATTTCCCCTGTATTCCTACTTGACTGCTATTCCTCACTACCACATTTTCATGGCACTGAAGAATATTAATGTTAAATCAAATTTTTATTGCTCTTTATTGGCAATGTTCACTAATTTGACGTCATCCCGCGGCGACGCCGTAGACGGTGAACTGTAGCCCCGCAAGGACCACCTCGTTTGTTCCGTTCCCTAAGTAGTTCGCTGGTACATTAAAATGAAGTTGTCAGAGTTTTACTGTAAAAAAAAACTTATCAGAAGCGCTGCTACAGGAACATTTGCACGATAACGAAATATAAGAGCTGCTATTCTTAATTGCGTGTTTTTTCTCGCGCCAGCAACACAGCGAGAACATGATAACAGGAGGTTTCTACCCTGCAGTGGAACGCGTGCAGAAGCATCACAGTGTAGTACTTATCTGGAACCGGGCCTACATTTCTATTATGACGATTTGCTTGGACAAGATTGAAGGGTGCTTAGTAGTAGTAGTAGTAAAAGACTTTTAATCGACCATAATTTACAGGCCGAGCATTTCGACCGCCTGGGCGACCAGAAGCCGCTGTTCTTCTTCCCCTTCAGCGCCAAGCCAGTCGAGCCAGGTGGTGATGGATAGAGAGGGTGGGGGGAAGGAACCCGACTGCTGAGCAGCCGGGCAATAGAAGAGGCAATGGGCCAGGTCCGCATAGATACAGGGGCAGTTGGGACAGGAAGGGTCCGATCGATAGCGATAGAGGAAGAGGCGGGACGGGGTGATAACTGCATATTATAGTCGGATTCAACTGAAGAAAGAAGCGCGAAATACTCCTCAAAGGAACCCATGTAGCCAATGGCGTCGACCGGTCGCTCCCCTTGACCGATTCTCCTCCTCTCCCCTTGAGTGATCCTTTTGGACCTGCCGTAGCCGATATCGCAGGGTGGTGGTGGCAGTTGAATCGGTAATAACCAAGACATAGCCGAGTTAACCTCGGCGTATTGAAAATCGGGCGACGCCATTGGCTGGACCGGGGTCTCCTTTGAGAGTCATCTGCCGCTTAGTTCTTGAGTTGTGTCCGAATGTAGTAAGTGCGAGGCACTTTTTGTTAAGAAGCATAGCGGAGCCCGAAATGACCGACGGGCATAATTCAAGCGCGAACAGTTCCGCGAGTGACTGTCTTTGTAATTGAAAGCCTAATTACGGCTTGCGTATTAACGGAGAGGGGGGAAGGATGATATGATAAATTCATTCGATTTTAACTTTGTTCATATTGTTCTTTCACTTTAAATGCCCCATATCCACGCTGTCGCCGATATCAGTCAGATAGATGGGTGGATTCCAAGGATCTAATATAATGGGGCGAAAAGAAATCATAGAGGTCTTGCAATCATTGGATGGCTTCCATACACTGCTTACGAACAAACTGAGTGCATAATCCGCAGTTAATCGCTCCTTGAAGACAGTGCACGGGAAAAGGCAACCCAATTGTTCTCGCTTTTCACCTGCACACAGGATTAAAAATCTATGTCCATATTTAATTAGCTCATGGCTAATAAAATTTATGAGCAGGAAAAAAAAGAAAAAAGGTGCATCTTTATCAGTTAGAACTCTAGAGACCGTGATCGAATGGAAAATTTTTCTAGTGTTTTTTTTTTTTTTTTCTGCGAAGCAGCATTGAAAATTGACAATCGCAAGGCCTCGCTTACCTTATCCTCTGGTTTTTGTCATTAACCTGTTGTCCAAGAGTATTCATCGCCGATGTCACTGATTTTAAGTTATCTCTAAAATGTGTATTTAGCTCCGCTTTCATGCCGACTGTTATAAAAGAGCAGACAGCAGTTTCTTTTTTGCCTCTCGTTTATTCCTTCACAACCTCGAGAGAAGAGGCTGTTTAGCACACACAAGGTGGCTACATAGACAAACAAGCGCAAGTTGATTGTGAAATTTCAAAACAAGAGAGATTTTGCCAAAGCTGACCCCGAAAGCAACCCTCTCTGACGCCACCATATTGAATCGATTGAGGCACCCCCTCTAGGTCATGAGAATAGCTAATAGTTTCGCCGCTTTCAACTTTATAGGCCCGGAAATTCACGGGAATTCAGGAGTGCTTCCTTCACCATGTCATGGTATTTGGAAACTGCAGGCGCTAATAAACTGTTGGATACGGGCGTCCGCAAATTTTCGGTGTCCGCAATCAGAAAGGTGACTCTTCATAAAAACTTCATAATTACACCAAGCTATTCGTAAGATGTTCGAATACGGGCACCACTAAAACACAGAAAGTTGCGGTCTATTTTCAACTATAATGAACAATCTTCTCGCAACGAGCACCAATCCAAATCATGCTTTCTATGCCGGTATGCCATGACACTACGCAAAGTATAGACTCATGAGCGCACGAAACATATACAGTATAGACCGCTTATAACGTGTGTTGCCGGGGACATGAAAATCTGCTCTATAAGTGGTATGCCACACTATAACCATATTTTTTTTTTCAGGTCAAAATTCATGCCAGATGGGTAGCTTTTCTTTCAAATGAGCTTCATTTATCACTGAACTTAAAGCAACCCGCTAAATATACACGACGCGCTTAGATTAGCCGCGTTAAATCCGGCCCCGCACAATAAGCGGTCAAGTTATAATCGGTCTCCACTATATCCGGCCCCGCACTATAAGCGGTCAAGTTATAATCAGTCATAATAATACTCTCTTTCGTATCCTCTCTCGACACCCTCCCGCAGTTTATAGCCCCTGTGTCTTTTCTTGCTTACCTCAAAGTTAGGAAATGCCGGCGAAGCTTCGACTGGAAGGACTCTTCCTGGAATAGTTTGTGGTCCGGAGTAAAAACAGTAAGGAACGACAAGAGATAAGATAAAGCAGTTCCCAGTTTACAATTGACGCTGTGACATTTATTAGTCAGGACGTGCCGTCCTGGACGGGGCAAAGTTTTCCGGGCGGGGAGCACATGAGAAAAAAAACAAAAAACTTGTCTATGCTCAACCACTGAAAATCAGTTCGCTAAAAAGCCTTGAAATATATCAGGGGGCATAGATGCCGCACCCGCTGTAACGAATACAAGCTGAGTGTGTGTGGCAACGCCGCAGTGTTTTTTTTTTTTCGTGCATCCGCATCCCCCGAAGTTTTATAGTCGACTGTGCATAGCAGACATGAAAAGATAATGGGGAAGACGGGACAATTAAAGCGTGCTTTATTCCGCATACACAGTGTAGCCGTAACGTATATATTCTCGTAATTATGTCTCTTCTTGGCAGTGTGCAGATTGTCACTACATCCTTTCGAGCATGCGCATTATCCTCTACTGACTATTCATACGTATGCAATAACTAGATACGGGTTTTCTCGAGGAGTCACACTGCGCTTACGAACTTGAGAGTCGAGAAGAGCATAAGACCGGTCATCGTCAAAAGCGTTCCCTATTGATTTTCTATGGCAGTATTAACTACCCGATGCAAGCGATGGACAAATTAAAAAAAAAAAAGATTTTGCTACAAATCGGAAGAATGGACCATTACCTTCGAAGTTTCCAAAACAGTACCTTACAATATTGCAATAATCAAAATTGATGTATATGAATTCTGGACTTGCAACCAATGGGCGGCTCGACACTGCAGAACGAAAATTGTCGGTAACGGCGCTGCCGGCAGTTGGCCGGCAATGAGAGGCCGGATGCACAGTCTGTATAACAACGTCTGCGTAACTTCCATGAACACCGTTCACTGTTTCAGCGTCCTTGCGACTGCGGTCTCAGGGCTGAAAAATCAAACGGCATGCGTCCATCCTACGACCATCACTTTTCGACCAAAGCAACCATTTACGACTGTTGATTTTTAATCAAAAAGTAGCGCGACCTCCTCGACTCGTGAGAGTGAATGCCAAGACACCGTGCATGTCGCGGGGCCTCCCAGCGGAGTTGAGGTCGCGTCGTGTGCAGCTGCCCCCATCTTTCGACGTCGCCGTCCTTCCGCGAACGCGGGGGCCCTCCGAGACACCGCGGGAGGCAGGGAAGCGTCGTCAAGCGGAGGAAGGCGTGAATTTACGGCCACTGCTGGCAGATGACAGCCGCTGCGACGCGCGTCTCCATCCCGAGGCGTCGTTGGTGGAGCCCATGGAGAGACGGACCATTTCGAGAGGCGTGCTTGAGAAATGGCTCCGTGAGCATGTTGAATGGGCCTGAAATTGAAATGAGAGCGAAATTTGCGCGTTGATTTATTTATTTCCTCGGAACGATAAGAACGCGAAGAAAAATTATATCGGCGCAAAAATTTACCTTCGGATTTTTTTTTTATGGAGTACATTCTGAAGTAAGGGAAAGTGGGGTAACGGTCTAAATCTCGATGGGCATCTAAACTCACGCATATACAAGGGGGGACCCGAGGTGGGGGGGGGGGGGGGGTTACCTTCCCGTCCTCCCCACGGAATGAATCTCACCGCCCCCGTCTTGCTATGGTTGGGCATGTACTCACCCGTGAAATTCTTGTATCGAACCCCCTTTAGGCTCGGCTCCACCGGACGTAAAATTCGGAGGTCATAGGTTCGGATCCCACCGGCAGCATGCGGCTGTTTTTTCTTGCACTTTGTAATCAATTATCTTTCAGCGATTAAATAAGCGCGCTGTTTGCGTCCGGTTTACAAACAACATAAATTAAAAAAATATATTCCCTAAGCTTTCCTTGGTTTCAGTGCCTGTCAGCTTCTTTCATTCATACGTAGAGCGCCTGTCAAGAGTTTAGAGGCCAGAAAGTTTGCTTTTAAGCAATGTAGTGTGGCTCCTCTAGCATTCGTGGGAGGCCTACCGACTGGAGGGGCTGGCGCAGAAATCTTCTTACCTTCGGGAGATTTTTATCGCTAAGGATGCATTACAAGCCACACGATGTGAATCAGAAACAAGCTCCTTGGTCTCCAAACTTCTGAGAAAGGCTGTACATTTTAACTAGCCCCTCACTTCCCTATCCTTGTCTGCTTAAAAAATGTAATATTTTATAAGACACATGCATCTCTGCGTATTGTGAGTGATGTAGTATTACAAATACCAGCATCAACTGTGCTGCGCAGTCACGGCCCCATGTTTCATAGTTCCTGCAGAAGGAACATTTAACACAGGTCGTGCCTTGTTCTCTTCGGTCTCTATAGAAAAAAAAAGCTGAAAAAGGAAGTAGAACAACCACAGCACTTGCCTCTCACCTTGGTGGACCGATGTCATGTTCCCGTTTTCCGAACGCCTGAGGAGTCTTCGACGTAAATGACATTTTCCGAAGGAAAAGATACACTATCGAAGCTACAACGTTATGAAGAAACTTCCGAGGATGATGACGAACCAACGCGATGGGCGGTAAAAATGATTGTTCGCGTGTTAATGTATGCGCTAACCACATCTTTTCTTAACACTAGTTTACTAAAGCGAAATAAGCGGATGTGCATTCAGTCTGCCACAATAACATTCTTCATGTATACGTTTCCTGTCAAGAGGTGGCTTCGCGCTAAGGAAATGTTCGCGCCGTGATCGGGAAACTGCCGCCTGTGTTTTGTTCTCTGTCGTGATGTTGTGTTATTTTGGGGCATACTATAGCGAACTTCCCAGAACAACATTGAGACGACGCCGCGTACTGTACCACATTTTTTCCTGCTGAGAAAAACTCCCTGGGACTTTTTTTTTTTTTGTGCTGATGGGAAGGTTCAGTCGGGAAGAGCCGTGTGATATATGGACCTACATGCTGATGAACCACGTTCGACGGCCAAGTTTGTTCCGAGAGCTGTGCGCTGTGGTGCGGGCAGTATAGACTGGTTACTTGAGCATGTGTGTATACATGAACCCAAGAATTCTGATGCGTATGCTCATTGGTGGAGAGCTGGGCGTATTGGGGATCGCACTGTGCGGCCTGATTAGTTGAGGCATGAACTGGTTGCGGTAGTTTTTTCAGCAGTTATTACATGTAATTAAGAGATAAAACAAAACAAAGCAAACGTGTGCAACCGAAGCTACTCTGTTTGCACCGGTGTCTGGTCGAAGCTTGCTTGAATGGTGTAGTATGTTTAGTTTTTTCTGCTTGTTTGCTACCATATTCTGACGGGAAATTTTGGAAGTTTTCGGATAAGTTTGGCCTCACGTACACCTTTATGCGCAGTCTCTCTGTTTGTCATTTTAGGAAACGGTACGATCACACAAACTTGCGCTGCACTGGCGAGTTGAGAAGAATGCCAAAGCGTAAAGCAATGACATTTTTATTGGCGAGTTATCAAGGCCACCGCCTACGTATTGTCCGTGGAGGAATAAATGGCTAATGATAAAGCGAACCTACATCTTCATGTTCTCTCTTTAAAGCTTTCATTGAAACCGCATGAGCGATCCTTCCCCTCCATATATAGGCTATTCTGGTGACACAAATAAAAGGCCTTGCATTTCATGCGCTGTGTGCCAAAAAGTGACTTTCGTTATTTTTTTATGTTGAGTTATTATCTGCTGTTCTTGCCTCTCTTAGCAGATTCCACTCCAACCGCTCAGATTTTCTATAAAACAAAGAGTTATCTTATCTCAATCAGGCGGCGAATCTCAAGAGGACACCACCACGCCAAGACCGCCTGCAGAGTCGGCACGCACGTTCAATGACCCAGAGTGAAGCCGAGCGTGAGCCCTGGGTCGCAACCCCCGAGTTCGTTCGCACCGGAAAATGCGCATCTAGGCTGTCCCACATCACTACATCGCAGAGCACGCCGTCGGCACCCTCAAAGCGCACGTCACCCGTGAGTATTCACCTCTGCATCCGCACACCCCCGTCGCCGCTCGCGTTCTCAACTAGGCGTGAGAATAAAACCAAGAGCGCTCTACTCGGGCGCTTGTCAGGAACTGGCCGCCAACGCACCGCTCTCTCAAATAGCAACCGAGCTCGAAGTGCCGCGTATTTTTGTGCTCGCCGAAAGCACATGTTTCCGTGAATGGAAGCACGCATACCGCAGGTGGCTTACCCACGGTCCTGGAATTCCTTTGCCTACCATACACGTGTATATGTTTAGTGTCATACGGCCCGTTACACTTCCGGTTGTCATACGGGCACTGTATATTGTGCACAGGGATTTCGCGGAACCGAACACGCGCGCCGCTGTCGCCTCTTGGACGGGCTTACATGACGGCCACCCGGTTCATGCATGACCTGCGGTGTCCACGCGGCTTCATTAGAGCCCGGCTACCACAACGACACCGCCTTCACGATGTCCCGTGGACTCCCCGAACCGAGCTTCTCAGCTTCCTCAGCAGCCTCGCGCTCGGTTCGGTTCCGCGGAAAAGATTGACGTTGACGCCGTGCCTGAGATGCCAGGCACGTCAATGGCGTCGCGGAGTCCGAGACAAGACCGGGAACACAGGGTCACGCTCGATGAACCGTGGTTCCTCGCCCCCGCCGAGAGCTCCCGCACTGTTCTAGGCCTGCGTGCCTGCCGCGTTTGAGGGCGTTTAGGGAAGTTATCAGTGCGCAGGGAGTGGGGCGAGTCTTTCGTCGGAGCAAGACCCGTGCTTCGGTGGCGCGCTTATCGGTACAAGGCATCGCTGACTCGTGAAGCTGTAGGGTGAAGCCAGGGTTCGGGGAAATGAATAGCCCTGTCGATGGTTTTTTGCGATAGCGATACCGTTCACTCTGCTGCGTGCGTGCGCGTGCGCTATATGCTATAGATACGTGGTGTGTTTTACTAGTGTACACAAGCCGTCACGGTACGGTGATGATCGCCAGTGGAGAGAGATACCAGCGGTTTTTTGTCCTAGGAAATGGCGAAGGGGAGCTTACTGGCTGAAGCAAGCGCCATGTGTCTCCCACTCTGAGCTTCGGCGTATGCGCTGTTCGGCTTACTTTGGGCGTTGAGACACCTTCGCTTAGCGGCGCCGCAGCTTACGTCGCTTCTGTTGCAGGTACACTTACCTTGGTGAAGAATATTTTGCAGCAAAGCTTCACTACGGGACCTCGTGCTTCGATCACCGGGTGCCTAGTTTTCACCTTCAAATGACCTTGAGCTTGGAAGGCAAAGGAAAAGCGCTTAACTGGCACCCTTAGTCGCGCTTTAAGCTACGAAACCAATGGAGCGGGAGCTTGGAAAGCAAGGGAAAGGCGCATAACTGCCCTCTTGGAACAGTGGACACCTCAGTCGTGATTTAAGCTACGTGACGGTGTGACAGATGTGCGCTGCATGCGTTGGAATTAACGTTGTGCCAGAAACGTGGCACTGAAGGCGGTAAGGATGCACTGACATCGCACAGCACACGGACGCAAAAGGCGCCCGTGTGCTGTGCGAGTTAAAGATCCCCAGGTGGTCGAAATTCCGGAGACCTCCACTCTGGCAACTCTTTCTCTCTTTCCTCTTTCACTCCCACCTTCCTCCCTTCCCTTACGGTGCGGTTAAGGTGTCCACAGAGATATGTAAGACCGATTCTGAGAGATGTGGGCTGCGTGCGTTAACACTGACAACGTCGTGGCAGACACACGGCGCTGCTGCAACAGGCCGCAGCGTTCATTGGGTGAATGAACTCTCGCGATCAACCATTAACTGCTACCTTCCAGGGTGGCAGGGTGGGCGCGCTGCCTATCGTGTCAGGAACGCACGCAACGTTACAGACGCCAAGCCGCTTATAGTTGCCCGATTTGCCATAGCTTTCGCTCTGTAACCAGGTTCAACAGTAGTTGAACCGCAGCTAATTTTTTCTCTGAATCGAACCGCAGAAGCCTGAGTCTTGTTATGGTATTAAGGTTCACGAGAATGTCCATCTAAAAACGGAGCGGCTATGAAGCCGGTGGGATTTCCTACAACATAGAGGAGAACGTAAAGAGAGCAAAAAGGGGAACAAAATGAAAAGGGGGGGGGGGTCTTTCTTTATTTGGCTTCAGCTTATCTAATTTTCCACTTAAATAGTAGGACACACGCTTGGAACCAAGCTCTTAAGATCCACACTGTTCTTGAAACCTTTAGAGTGCCAAACTTCCATCCGGATTATGTGAGGAGCGCTTTAGGTCAGGACGTCGGAATACTGTTTCTTCGTTTCGCCCCCATGGAAACATGGAATTCGATTGCATGGCTTCGCCCAGGAGACGAATCCGGGACCTCGGGCTTGAGAGCAGAACGTCTCGAAGAAAGCGATTACGAGTATGAAATCCAGAATATTTTTTTGGAACTTGAGTTCAGCTGCAAAATATTAATCGCATACAGTGCTAGAATAAAAAAATTACCGACGATTACGTTACTTCCTAATGCGAAATTTGAGCGCAGCAAATAAGCTGTTTCACCTTTTCGATAGATTGAGGCAAAGAAATCGAGCAACACATGTATGCGCTATCACAGAATTTTTTTTTTTTTTTCACACGTATTCGCAATTTCGGCTCGGGCGGTGCACATATACAGATCCGCCGCCACCCATCTGGCTCTCTGATTGCCACCGCACAGGGGTTGCATTGGAGGAGGAGCGAAGAAAGGAATTAAGTTCGAGCCGGCGCTTTGACAACCGGAGACTCGCAGGAAGAGAGGGGAGGGGGGCGGCGTGTACACCCAGCGGCAAACGATGGGGGCAGAAGCGCGCGCAGCAAGCGGACAACACGATAAAGGGAGGAGGGAAAAGATAGCAGCGACTGACTGATGCCGCTGACGCCGATAGCGCTGGGGGGATGAAAGGGGGGCGGAGCTGGTTACGAGGCCGACGACAACGCCGACGACGACGCGAAACCCAGGAACGGACGCCAAAGAGCTGCGCTCTAAAAAAAAAAAAAACGCCATGTTGCTCATGGAATCTGGCGAATGTTTCTATCTATTAACGAGTGCAGCGAAATCGTTAAAAGAGTTATCTCAGGAGAAAGCACACAACATTTATTAGTGGCGAACGGCTGCGACTATGCGTTTCGACTTGGGCGTGCGGAAGAAATGGCGCCAGCCTGGGGTGGTATTCTTCCGGTGTCGCCTTTTGCGACATGTCGCATTAGGGCGGGGCCTAAAAAAAGCGTACAGTTGCTCGAACAGAAAACGCCGCCGGTGCTTTCGTTGGCGATGCTTTCATTCACTCCGAGAAGCGACAATTTACCACTGCTGATTCACTAGCAGCGGTAGTTTCGTAGCTTTGATTAGTAGTTGTTAATTATAGCAGAGATGATCATTTTTTATTTCAAGCAGCATAATGTACATACTACAGTCAGTGAGTACTTATAATGCTATCTCGTCGCAGCGGGCGACGTCTGCTTCGTCGTCTGTTTACGACGGTGCAAACTAAGTTCGCATGGCGAGCGGCAGCCCGGCTCAGCAGACGGTAATATTTGGCCGCCGCTAGAATCCCTGCTTCACTGCTGCTCGCTCCGATTTAGTGCGAGGAAAGTAGACCCAGTGTTGTCGTGTGCCGACTCGCACGACAGCCGCGGCGACATCGAAAAGCTTCGTCGGTCAAAGCAAACGGGTCGCGGTGTCCCCGGAGACGGCACTTTTCTTCACGGCTCAAAAACCAGGCAAGGAGAGTGGGATCCATGGCGTCTAGCATCAATTTCCTAGCCCGTCGCCCGCGCGAATCACTTCAGCGCATTCCGTTGTTCGACTAAGCGTAGTAAATTGGGCGACGTCACGATGACGTAGCAGGAAGGCGGATCCGTGTCATCACGCCACCGTCACCGCGGCTCGAGCCAATCAGCGAAGAGCGAATGCGACATGTCGCAAAAGGCGACACCGGGAGAATACCACCCCAGGAGCGCGCGCAGCTAGAGCAACGCGCTGCCCCGGCTGCGGAGCTGGTTACGAGGGACGACGCCGACGCCACGAAACGCAGGAACGGGCGCCAAAGAGCTGCGCTCTAAAATGCAAATTTGTTTTGGAATGTCCTGCAGAGACAAGGAGGAAGAGGAAGAGGACGGAGCTGTGCTGACGTGTCTCGCATGGGCTCCCGCCTCGAAGCCACTTTTCGGCAGAAAGCGTCAGCCTTCGGGCTCGAATATTTTGGACGACATCCGGGCCATTGTCCAGTGCCTGCTGAAGCCGGATTTTGCCAATCTACGGACACCTAGGCATATTGCCGGCTGACTGCCGGCCTAGCCATCGAGCTCGACCTAGCTCGTCACCTCTCCGCCGGGAACTGAGCTCCCAGGGACCTGCAAAGATGGAGTACGCCGTGGAAGGCGAGAAAATATCAGCGTCGGAGCTCGAGGACGGAAAATGGGAAACCATTCTTCGGTACCGCGACCGACAACGAGGCCTGAAGAATAAAGGGCCCGCATCAACCGACGACGAGCCTGCGCAGGGGCACCGCCAAGGCAAGTCTAATTCCAATTTTCCATCGCGAAAGAACGGGAAAAAGCTACTTGCACTCAGCAAGAAAGCACTTCTCCCGCGCTTACCGACCGATGGCTACAAAATCGTCTGCCGACCACAAGGTTGGAATCTGAGGGACTTTGCGCCCGGACTACTACTCTTCTGCGCCTGCGAGGTGTCCAGGCTGTCGTATGATACGGTGAAGAATGAAGACATTATCAGAGTCAATACGGCCAACAACACCTTCACGCTATGCACGCCCGATCGTCAACGGGCGACTGCATACGCCAAGATTGAAAAACTGAACCTCCAAGGTAAAACCTACAACGTTACGTCGTACGTGGCGGCGCCCGAAGACTCGGTAAAAGGGGTCATTTACAACGCCTACGCGGGAGACTCGCCCGAAGCGGTTCGCCAAGGCTTCGGAAACAGAAACGAAGGAATAGAAGTTGTGGATGCCAGAAGGATCGGACAGTCCAGAACAATACAAATCACCTTTTTTGGAAAGAAGCTACCCAGCCAAGTAATCTATCAGTGCGGCGTCTTTCGGGTCCACCCCTTCAGGGAGCAACATGAAGTATGCTACAACTGCAGGAGGGTAGGACACCGGGCCGACGTCTGTTACAAACCTACAACGAACCTTTGCCGCCGCTGCGGAGAAAATCACTCGCCTCCACCTGAGGGAGAACAGCCAACCTGCCAACCCGTCTGCATCGTCTGCAACGGGGGCCACAACACAGGCAGCCGGAACTGCAAATTCCGGCTGATCAACAAGAACAAACAAGGAACGCCCCATGGCAACCAGGCACCCAAGCAAGGGGACAACGACTCATCACTACACGGACACCAATCTAGGCCCAGGAAGAAGGAACAGGGTGCTACCGGAAAAGGAGGCAGCCACAGCCGGAACAACTCCAGCTCCTTCCCGCCCCTGGGGAACCCTGCAGGGAACGACAAGAGAAGCTCGAGCCGCGGACGCAGCGATAGCCGCTCCAATAAAAAGGTGAGCTGGCCAGCAGAGGCCTCCCAATCTATTGACGCTCGAGAGAAGGAGTTTCAGATCCAACTACAATCCCGAGACAGAGAAATTGCCAGCCTTAAAAAAGAGTTGGCTGACATCAAACGCCTGTTACAAGCGCATCAGGTACAGAATGCCACTGCGGCTAGAACGCCACCCATCGCGTCCCAGGCTTCGACCAATAATGCGATGGAAACAGACGCCATTTGCCACACTCCCTCCACCGCGTCCCAGTCTTCGGCCCATAACGCGACGGACACAGACGCCAGAATAGCAACTAAAAGACCGCTTCCTACAAAAGAAGGTGAGGAATCCAAAAGAAAGGCCGAGGCTTCGGAAGCCGACACCCCGCAGCCGTCGAAAGCGCCTACCAAACTCAGGGCAGACATCAATACTCTGTCAGAGAGAACTAGCGCTATATCAACAGAACAAGCAACCTTCCAAGGCCTCGTTACTACCAAATTTGCAGAGATAGATATTCGCTTTGCAACACTAGAGGGACAGGTATCCCAAATAGCCACGTGCATGCAGCAAATAATGGATAGGCTTACAACTATCGAGGCCAACCTACCCCCCATCTTGGATCTGTCCACGACGCCACAACCATCTATAACCCAACATGGCACCACGCCAAAAATTTGAAATTTGGCAGTGGAACTGCAGAGGCTTCCGCCGCAAGCGGGCCCACTTGCAGCTCCACATCCAACAAGCACCGTCTGTTCCAACCCCAGACGTGATTGCATTGCAAGAAGCTAGCGGCAGGGCTACACTGCCAGGCTATAAAGCATATCTGCCACCTCATTATGATACTAGTAACGCAGCCGGCTCCTTCACAGCCACTCTGGTACATAGAAATATCACCGCAATTCAACATTTTATAAATGATTCGGAAGAAGATTACACCCTGCTTGAAATAGTACCAAGGCAAAAAGGAGACTCAAATCTCTTCATCCTTAATGTATACAACCCGCCCAGAAACAAAGGCAATGGACTCCCACACTTGTTGATAAACACAGTAAAGCTGGCTGCTAGGGCTCAACTAATAATTGTGGGAGACTTCACCGCTCAACACCCAGCATGGGGATATACCAAAGCAACTACGAAAGGGAACCTGCTCTGGCAAATCATACAGTCACTAGGGCTCACAACGCTAAACAACCCGAGCGACCACACACGCATGGGTAACAGTGTATGTGTAGACACATCTCGAGACTTATCCCTCTCTAAAAACGTCAAGTACGCAAAGTGGGTCAACACCGGGCAAAACCTTGGTAGTGATCACTTCATCCTTAGCATCACCTTCCCCACGACAAAACTTAAAAACAAAGCAAAAGAAATACGAACCACGGATTGGGACAAGTTCAGGCAACTTCGCGACAAAACAGCTCCAAAGGAGATCTCTAACCTTAGCGACTGGGTTATCTCCCTGAATGAGGATGTCAGCTCCACTACCGTTGTGGTGCCAGTTGAGAAGGAGGAGCAGATTGCAGACTCAAAACTGTTACACCTGTGGCAGGCACAAAAAGGCCTCCAAAAACGCTGGAAGAAGCAAAAACACAACAAGCGACTACGCAAAAAGATCGCTGAAATCGAGAGGCGAATCGAGGAACATACACTTACTCTCCAAAAACAACAATGGAACCAAATATGTGAAAGCGTCAATGGGCAGCTCGGAAATAAGAAGACATGGCATCTTCTAAGACACCTGCTCGACCCAGAACAAACACGTCCCGTGCAACAAAGTCAACTGTACAGACTCATACATAAATATGAGGGTACAACTGAAGACCTAATCAAAGAGCTAGCAGAACGTTATCTAAACACGGATGATGGTACCACTCAACCAGACTACCGGGGGACTCCAAATCCAAATTTAGACGCAGACATCACAGACGCAGAGGTCTGGTACGCAATTGGAAAACTGCGGACAACATCTGCGGCGGGACCAGACAAAGTAACAAATAAGACTCTCAGGAACTTAGACGCAACGTCGAACGCGGCGGTTACAGACCTTATGAACAAATACTGGCATGCAGGCAACATACCACCAGAGTGGAAACACACGAAAATCACTTTTATTCCTAAAGCGGGTAAGAAACTCAGCACTGATCATGCCTAGGCAAACTCATGGAGCATGTCATCCTCAATAGGCTCCAAAACTATGCGGAGGACATGAACCTCCTACCTGAAACAATGTTAGGATTCAGGGCCCAACTATCTACCCAGGACATACTCTTGCAGCTTAACAAGGACATAATTGAAGCTGACGAGGGAACAGGAACGAAAGCAATATTGGGTTTAGACCTTGTTAAAGCTTTCGACAACGTCACCCACAAAGCCATTTTGACAAACTTGTCAGAAATCAACCCCGGAGAAAGGACGTACAACTACATCCGATCCTTCCTCACTAACAGAACAGCAGTGATAACGGTCGGAACAATAGAGTCTGCCCCAATCACACTAGGAAGTAAAGGAACGCCACAGGGCTCCGTCCTGTCCCCTTTCCTTTTTAACCTCTCCCTCATCAAAATTCCCCCCAAACTGGCACAAATACCAGACCTACATCACACGTTCTATGCAGATGACATCACACTTTGGGTAACCAAAGGATGCGAAGGCTACATAGAAGACACACTCCAAGCAGCAGTGGACATCATTGAGGCATGCGCATGGGAATCCGGCCTCACTTGTTCTGAGCAAAAATCTGAACTCTTCGTGATCCGTCGTGAACAAAGAGGTAGGCGTACCACGACATCCCTCCCGCAAATAAACGTCTATGTTAATGGACGATCTGTCAAAGAGGTACAGACCATGAGAATACTGGGGTTGTATTTACAAACGAATGGAAAGAATACTGACACACTCACTAAGCTAAAACGCACGGCAGAAGCGACGGCGCGATTAATCCGCCGCATAGCTAACCGCAGACAAGGGGTGAGGGAAAGAGATTTATGCCGACTAGTGCAGGCCTTTGCGCTAAGCAGGATACTCTATGCCACCCCTTATCTCAAATTTTCGAAAGCAGAAAAGGACAAATTGGATAGTATGATACGGCAGGCCTATAAGGCTGCGTTAGGACTCCCACTAAATGCCTCAACCGAAAGGCTTATGAGGTTAGGAATACATAACACCTACAACGAACTGAAAGAAGCCCATTTAATGGCTCAAACAGCGCGATTAGCCAATTCCAGAACTGGCAGGAGTATTCTTACCAGGCTCGGAATTAACTTTCAACCTACGAATAACGATGCTAAAGTAGACTTACCCCGCGACTATAGGACGGCCCTACTAATCAAACCACTCCCCAAAAACATGCACCCCGTACACCATGAGGGTAGAAGACAAGCAAGAGCCAAAGCCTTACATAACAAATACAGACAGTGCGCTGGAACACTTTATGTAGATGCGGCAGAATACAAAAATACCAATGCCTTTGCAATTGTGGTTGTGAACGAGAATGGTGACCACATCGTCTCGGCGACATTCAAAACGAAATCCTCTGAAACGGCAGAAGAGGCGGCTATAGCCCTCGCCCTAGCGCATACCCAAGGGAGCATCATCTTCAGCGATTCCAAAATGGGTATCAATAATTTCGCTAAAGGGCGAATTACAAACACCTCCCTTAGAATCCTTAACGCAACCAAATTCTCACCAAATTATTCCCAATTGATATGGGTCCCAGCCCATTCGGGGAATCCGGGGAACGAGGCAGCCCACAATAAAGCCCGAGGTTTCGTCGACCGGGCAGTGGATGAGTCTGGCTCCCTGAATTTCACGAAGGACTCCATGATCACATATCATGATCTCACCAATCATTTTAAACTAGAGAGGAGAATTTTCCCCCCTCCAGACAAAAGACTTACTAAAGAACAAGAGGTTACGTGGCGTCGTCTACAGACGAGATCGATACGCACCCCATCACTCCTCGCGCACATTTATCCAGATCTTTACAACCCAAACTGCAAACACTGTGGCCACCGTGCTACCTACGATCACATCCTGTGGGACTGCAAAATAGAGCCACCTCCGGGTGATCTAGTTACAGCTCCTTCTCTCGAGCGGTGGGAGACCGTGCTGGCTAGCTCTGACCCCAGAACGCAAGTTTTGGCGGTGGAGTGGGCTGACAAAGTCGTCGAGGGCTATGTACTCTCGACCACTTAACGCGACCTCTTGCCAAGCTCTTCCCGGCGAATAAAATGTTTTACAATCAAGTCCTGCAGAGGACACTGAAGAACTTTTATTTGAGAGTTAGTATAGACGTCAGCTCATGATGATAATGAACCCTTCAGGATGATTTTTCTGTTTCCACCCTTTGGACTACATATTTTGTAGAAAACGCGCATATTGACTGCAACGCTGGACCCATCGTTTCCCCGAACTTACATTATACAAGCGGTTTTCCAGCTGAGGAATGTATTGGCCGAAGTGACTTCTAATCAGAGTTGTTATGTGTTGAGTTATATCTGACCCCCTTTCCGTTGAACAAATTCTGACGAGGCTCCTCCAGGCCTCAAGTGCTCCGCCTGTAGGCAATAAATACCATTACGCTAGTGGATTCGCTGGGCCACAGTGGATGATCGCTCTATAAATAGCCGGTCAACAATCGTGCCTCGTTAATATGTAAACTTTGGTTCCCAAGCAGAACTGTCCACAACGCGAGCAGTCTTAATGACGACTCATGAAGAAAAAAAGATATTCAGAAAATAACACCTCTGTTGTGTCTGCTTCTCCGTGCAGTATGTAGTGGTGGGCGGTGAAGTGGTTAGTAGACAAAATGAGCTCTCAGTCAAGCAAATAATATCTTGTATACTATTCTCCGGAACATCCTGGAACCACGATGGCTCCCGAAGTTGAATGGACAATATTTTCAACCTGGCTGCAACACGTCAGGAAAGTGCACATAAGATTTTCTTTTTCTAAGTCTATGCTGTTATATCGTCTTTAAAATCTGGGACACGCTTTCTCCATTCCCATTCAGAGCGTCAGAAACGAACGTCGTTGTTTTTTTTGCCGCGTATATACAGATCATTCTCGCATCTCTACCAAGGGACTTTCATTTGGCCGCGCATCAAGCCGTATCAAGCTGCTCATCTCCCCGTTTCTTTTTTTCCTACAGGGCGGGAATTTTTTGTCAAAGCGTTGCCGGCGTTCGACTTCCGCCGCCAGGCTTTTGAAGTCGCGCGGGGCTCCTCACTGGCATATATCGGCGCCGCTAGCTTTTTTTTTAAATTTAGTTGTTTTCGTTCGTATGGCTGCATTATTATTTGTCGGCGCGTGCAAAAGGTCACGATGCTTTTTCGAGGCAGCAACGGAATTACGTTTTTGTTTCGAAGCATCGGATTGATTTCTTTTTTTCTTGGCTTCTATTAACTTGGTGCAGTGGCTGCGACTATACCCAAGAAGCGTTATCCATAAATATCTCAAATATCAGGCAAAAATAAAATAGCTGCGAATATCCTCTTACACGCTGATATTAGTGTATCTACTACGTGCGGAAATAATAGGGAGACGAAAAATAAAACAAGCTCCAAAAAGGTAGGATAGTAGGAAATTCGATTCCAGTCTGTTTTTCGTTCAGTGTCAATGTATGTGCCTCGCAAATCTGTTTAAGGTCCCGCTCAGGGCGCTGGGATCCTTCATACCCGAGGTAATTTCGCATTTGCAGTGGGCGTGGTTTGAAATGTGACTTATTCTGTCGTTACTCTATAGTGAAGTTTTGTATATTAAGCAATTTTCGTTACAAACAGAAGAAAAAAATTAAAATGGTTTCAGACGCTCTTTAGGCATCTACATTTCATCCAGCCGTTCCTGCTACTATATTTAATTTTTTTTTTCAGTGTGATGCTCACAGTTTTCGTCACATAATCACAACAAAAATTATTTAAAATCTTCTGCACGCGCTGTCGGTTTCCACGTCGTCAGAATATGCATACGCAGCTGGCTAGCCCATAAGCTTTTATTTCTGCACGTCGCTTAAAACTCCACGTCCTCCCGGTCTAAATTAAAGCGCTAATTAAATACAGAAGCATAAATTGTAGTGCGTCCGCACAGCCTCGATCCACCGTTTTTAGCCAAAACAGGATGCACGTCCGTTGCGGCGCAGACAGAATATCCTTCCGAGCCGTAAGTTCTGGTAGGAAAATTACGACTGGACGCATTTTTAATTTCTCCGAGTTGAGCGGCATGTGCCCTGCTCTCTACGTCCTCCCTTTTCCCTTGCTCACCTCTTCCCTTTTCCCAGACCGCGTCCGGCGGCACGCACGCAGCGTTTACGGTCTCAAAGAGCGCTCTGATCTCGCCGCGCCGTCAGCACTCCGCCGCCAAAGTGCGCAGCACCGCGATAGTTCCGCCAAACTCGGGGGAAAAGGACCTACAGCATGCTTTCAGCGACTGTTCCCAGTGGTATAGAGAGCGCCCCAAGCGGACGAGCCAACGACTGCGCGCCCGTTCAGATATGGGGGGGGGGGGGGGGCACACGGCGCGCGTGCGATGAACAAGAAGGCCCGTTGGTTTATGTTCACCCAGAAATGACACGATTCCCCAACGACGCCATGCGCGGCACAGTTTTAACGGAGTCTGCAGGCACTTTTATGTGCGCGGGCAGGGGCGGCGCGCAACGAGCAGTGAGTGTTATAGCGGGGGAGCATACACGTGCTTGTTTCTATACGGCTCCCAGTCAGATGTGCGCGGACTCGCGTCCCTTATAACGTGCGCCCTGCGCGCCGGATTTATGTCGTGCCGCTTGAAAGGGATCTGTGCGTGTGTCGGCGTGTGCGTCTTTTACGTGTTTCCTGCCGCGCATTTACTTCGGGACCTCACAGTGCGCGACTTTATTAAATATTTATTTATTTATTTATTTATTTATTTATCTATGTATTTATTTGACTCGCAGAAAAAGACAATAGATAGGGCAGTGGTTACAAAAAAAAACAATAATACATTACTGAAACAAAAAGCTCTCCTGATTATTTTTATTTATTTATTTGATACTGTGAGACCGATCAGGGAGTGTGACAGGAAGGGCTCTGAATAATACACACAACAAATCAGTAAATTGCGTGTGTTGCACACATTGATAAGTACAACAACTTAAACAAGAACATAGGGCAAACATAGTAACAAAATTGGTTAGGCAATTCAGGAACTAGGTCAACTTTGAAGTACAAATAACAGGCTAATTATTTACCGATATTAGCGACTGGAATTGCGAAGAAGCTGGTTATCAACGACGAGTACAACTGCAGCGGGAAGGGTTTCATGTACGAAGTCAGAAAGGGATGAAAGACTGAAAAAAAAAATAGCTGTTGCATTGCAACGATCGAGATGGACCTTGCGAATGCGGTCAATACAACGCGATGTGAAGGATAGACCGGTCGACCACTTAGACCAACCTGCAGAGCAGTGCAGCAGCAAAATTTTATGAAATGAAAGTGAGCGGGAAATTTTACGGCGAGACAGCAATGTCTCGTATGAGTTCGAACTTGTTTATCGACGGAGCCGCCGCGGTGGCTCAGTGGCTATGGTGCTTGGCTGCTGTCCCGAAAGACGCGGGTTCGATCCCGGCCGCGGCGGTTGAATTTCTTTCGAGGAGAAATTCGAGGCTCGTGTACTGTGCGATGTCAGTGCACGTTAAAGAACCCCAGGTGGTCGAAATTTCCGGAGCCCTCCACTACGGCGTCTCTCATAGCCTTAGTCGCTTTGGGACGTTAAACCCGATAAAACCAAACCAAACCAAACCTTGTTTATCGCGGCTTTCTCTCGTTATTGGATTGATTGATTGTTTGAATGAGACACGCCTTTTATTAAGAGCTTTCACGCGCACATTGCTTGACACATCTCTGCGGGTTCAAGAGTTGTCATGGTTCCATAGGCGGGTGCTGATTCGGTCGTCGCCGACTGCCGTACACCTTGGTGCTAGGACTTTCTGCCGCAAATTCCTCGAGCTTTGCCCAGAGCGGAGCGACGGTCGTGATTTCGTAGTTTACCGGCCAGACGCTGTACGTGGCCGGGCGCGAAGCAGTAGGGCTTTCTTCTACGAAGCTCCGAATATTCATGGAATGTCCGGAGGTTTTAAAACTTTTCGCGGGCGAGAGAACGAGGACAACGGCTCGACTAAGTGAGGGCGTTCTCACTGTTCTATTTCAAAAAAGAGACTGCTTGGGGTCAATTTCTTAACAGAACATGCCTATATGCAAGCACCGGGAAAAGTTTTGTGAAGGCGGCCCTGGCGTGAAAAGTCTGTCTTCTCTTGCCTTGACGTGTGCAGCATTGGGTACTCGGATGTGCAGAGGTATTGTCAATCAGAACTGTGCATACTGATTCTTCCCATTCTTGGACTGAAGCACTCTACTGGCGTCTATATAGCATCCGGCGTCTGTAGTATGGCATCCGTGCGGCAAGGTCTCCTGCGGCCACCTGCAAGTTACGCGTCAACTTCTGGAAAATTTGTGCGGAAATGCTAACCCAGCTTTCTTCGTTTACAGCGGATTACCAGATCCCAGTTTATGATTCTTTCTCCCGAAGACATGCACCCTTGAATCGACGCTCTTCTCTGAGGAAGTTACCCACTAAATTTCATTTTGTTTCTTCTTCGCCTGTGTTGCAATGCAGTGCAATGGCCTGAATGAACTTATCCGCATTCGCGAACAGGCAATGCATATGCAGCATTTACAGTTATTTATACAACAAGGGATAAGAACCCTCCGCTTGTCGACTCAAATGACCTCGCATGCCCCACACGTCCGGATTGGTCCTCGAGTCAGCGCAGACTACAATGCAATGCAAAGCAATACAGTGCAATGCAATACTCTACAATGCAATTTTTATTGTGCACAAAGGAAAACAAAACACAGGTGGCAGGCCTGTCGAAGCCTCAGAGCGCTGGACTGCGCCGCCTTGTGCCTCCAGGCGTCCAGACCCACCGGCGACCCGACCTGCGCGGACAGTCTTCCGAGGTGGCACGTGGCTTTCAGGGCGCTGATAAGCTTTGGAGGGGCAAGCGTTGCGCACAAAAGAGCACGCGCCAGCTTTGCGGCGAACTGCACAGAGGCGAAGGGGGCAACGCCCGTTTCCCATGCCATTCCCGAACTATACAAGGGGTGGGTGACCTCGCGCGGCCCATCCTAGCCCTTAATTAGCGTCTGTGCTAAGAAAGCACAGCAGTCCCCAGCGTATTGTGTACTCGCAGATGCTAGCGTCAACCACTTAAAAAAAAAAAAAGGAAACGTGAGAGAGGGCGGTGAGAGGATCGCTTAACCACTAACAAGTCGTGCCACCACACCAGTTTCTTCAAGCGCAAAGACAAACCTGAAAGCTTTGGCACTCACGCAGCCGCAGTCTGGCCTGAGTGGTGCCTGCGGCGGAAAAAAGAATATTGCGAATTCGCGAGCAAGTTGGCAATGCCGCTAGTGCGCTGGCTCTTTGCAAAGCCCCGCTGTTCTTGTATAACATCCTCCTTGCAAAAACTGATGGAGTAAAAATTGGTCTACCTGTCCTTGAGGCACTGTATAGTTCCCACCGTAGGAGATGGAGTTGGCTGGAGATCAAGCGAAGTGAACCTCAGAAAGGTGCCGCCGTTCTTTGAGTTTGTGCGGGAAATACGTGAGCTTGCCACCGCATACGTTCGCATTCACCGAGCTAACGATATTCAGACACTTTTTTTTTGAGCGCGGATTATTTCAATACGGAACCCGCGACGAGTTCTCTATCGCACCCTGCGCGAAAGATTTGACGCACTAGGCACCGACCCAAACCACGCATCCCTGTAGCGAGCACGGGAAGTGGTTCCTTGGTGAACTCGTTGCTAAGGTTTAGCGATTACTGCACTGGCTTCATTAAAACTTCCTGTTGGGCGAGTTGGTAGTTCATCTTGAATTAGAAATGTTATAGCGCAAATAAATACACGGACAAGAGAGGCGAAATAGCTCTTGTGTGTGTGTTTCGTCTCTCTTGTCCGTGTCTTTATTTGCGCTATAACATTTCTAATTCAAGATGCACTGGCTTATCTCGTTCAACAAAATAGCTACAGGCGGACGAGTTGCGGATGCTTTGTTATGCAACAGCGAGAAAGATGTAGACGTATACATGCGGGACCAAAGGGCGGTCTCCTTCTCTTTCCTGCCTAGCCTTGGCTAAAGAGCCACTGAAAGCTGACCGGGGGTAACGGTAGCTTGCATGAACGCCGGCGCCGCTATGAACTCTGGTAGTCCGCCATGTTGCTGCCAAGCTATAGCTTGGCAGCAGTGGACGCAGCGCAGCCAGGCTTCAGTGAATTGACCGAGTGCCGCGTAGTTTTCGACGGTCCCCCAAGCAAACACAGGGTTGCTCGTGCGCCACCCCTATGTGTGTGGAAGATGTCAGCAGTTTCTTCAGGAATGTATGCGTGAACACTGTGCCCGAAAGGTCGGGAGTGCTATGAGGAAAATGGCAATCACTTTATGCGCGGATGATTGCGCTATGGTACTTGCGGCCGCCTGTCAATGTCGCCGATATTAATGCGAGCTTTCTTGACAGTATAGACTGAATGGGCAATGGGTTCGTGCTTTAAGGCGATGATAGAGCGATTGATTTCGGCATAACCAAGGTGCAGCGATGGGGCACAATCGGCGTTGCCATCTTCGAAAAGTTTCGACTGCTCACCTGAAAAAGTACGCGCGTAAGCAGGAATGGCCAGTGTCGGCAGAATTCCTAACTTTCAAGTACATTCGAGATGCAGGTATACAAAAAGCTATGTAAGTGCCTCGCCAGGTACCTGCCAACGTCAGAACGCAGATGATTCACCAAATTACTTCATTATCAAACTCGCTGTATGTCACATATACGCACCTGACACGAAGTCGCAAGGATGGACTTGGTACTTGTATGGATTGGCGTTGATCTCGCACGCTACTAAGCTACGTGGACATCACAGAATACTGTAGGGTGAACAGAAGAGCTTTTCACATACATAGCAAGAATCTCAATAAGAAATATACCCAACAATTCTGGAAAAAAGCATTTTTGAGCGGGAATATGTTTACGAATGTAATTTTTTCACATAAAGTAAGATTTCACTATAACAATCAATATATCCGCACATCACCCGCCGGCAATCTGGGATTCTTTTTTTTTTCTATTAACGTCTTTGCTATCGTGAAACGCGTTCCTCGTTGGTTTTCTGTGACAGTTTTAACTGTTCGATGCGATCGATGGAAATACCTAAAAAAAAAATATGTCGCTCCATATCTGAAGAATGCAACATTACCTTCAGTATTTCAATGAGAGTATCTTACAGTGTTCCAATTTTCAAAATTTTTGTCCAAGGATGCTGGACATCCTGGACATGCTCAACATGGGTGCTGAACATGCTGGACATCCTGGGATGCTGGACATGCTGGACACCATAGAATTAACACACAATTAGGAGAATACAAACTAACACTCTGCCCAATCCATTCACTTTGAACGAACAATACCCCGACATACATGATCCGGCCTGACACTTATGTGGGGAACCGGGCACAATGCTTCACATGGCATGGCTTTGCCAAATAAAATACAGCTCGAAAGAAACATTTCACACAACCTATGAGCGTCATGAAGCCATTCTGCGCAGCGAGGACCCCACTGCTCATATGAACCTGGGGAAAAGGGGAACAACAGCGCTTCAGGCTATTGGGCTCACGGACCGAGACCAACCAACTAGCTCTCAATAAATGTTTTCCTCCTCTTCCTCTTCTTCGCGTGTGTTAGTTCGTGCGAGCCATTCACGTCGGCGCCGCTCTGAGGGCACCTTGGCCTTTTCGCACTCGTGCAGGCGTACCTTCGTAATCGTGAAAAGCTCGCAGTCGGTCTGTCCTGCATTCAGTTTCTGCGCTTTGCTTTGGGCTTGGCTATTACAACCCACGGCACAACAGTATACCACCACGCACTACGCGTAAACTTGGTTGTGTTGTACGTGTGGTGGCTGTGTCGGCTGCAACCTAGGACGACAATATGGCGGCCTACACACCACAATGCGTACCGTTACCAGAGTTCGCGAAGGAGCTGGCATCAGGAGGCTCCTGCGTGGCAACCCTGTACCCCTCCCCCAATCACCATACTGTTGCGAGGTTCGAAACTAAAATCTCCAACTGATGGGTGCTCGTGGGCCCAAAAGACGCTGCACAAAATGAGGAGGGAGGGTAAAGTTTGAGGGGCTGTAGGAGAGGGGGCAGCACACCCCGCTCATTCGACACACCTATTAAGGTGTGTCGAAGGGTACTGACAAAAGTCCCCTCCTCCATGCCATGTGGTAGGGATCATTATCTGATTTGCTGGACAACAGGATTATCTCGCATGTGTGGCCGCATGACCCTCCGTGGGCAGCTTGCATTTTTTTTTTTTTTGCTATTGACGTTTTTGCTATCGTCAAAAGCGTTCCCCATTGGGTTTTCTGTGGCAATCTTAATTTCTTGATGCGAGCAATGCAAAAACGTTAAATGAAAGATTTTGCTTCAGATCGGAACAATGGCCTATTACTTTCAATATTTCCATAACAGTGCCTTACAATTTTCCGATAATTCAAAATTTTGCCCAAGGATGTTGTACATGTGTTGCTCTTCGCCGGACCAGGTACAGCGACTGGGTCCTGCCAGCAACCGACGACAGCACGACCGTAGGTCTGCTCTGGGCAAAGCTCGAGGAATTTGCGGCAGAAGCTCTAAAGCTGCCAGTTTTACGCCAGTCGGCGGCTACCGAATCAGCACCCGCCTCGGCCGCCCTCACAACTGTGGGGCCGCAAGCCCGCACAGATGCCTCGAGCAATGTACACGTGAGGGCTTTTAATAAGGGACGTGTTTAATCAGTCAATCACTGATTGCTTCGCCCGACCGCACCGAAGTAATTTTTTCTCCCGAACCCGCATTTCGCAATCTTGTGTCCATGACTGTACGAAGTCCTTACGGATAGCCTGATAGTAAGCTACTATCTATTAAAACCTCATCCTTGATTCCTCACTAACGCAATTTAAAGAGAAATTTACTGTGCGACACCTTATCAAAGTCTTTCGCAACATATACGCAAATAACATCGACATGCTGACGGTCATCTAAAGCTCTGAAAAATTCAAGAACAAAGCGGCAGATGCCCTTCAAAGGAGCCCCTCCAGCTAACTGCGTCGGCGGATTCTGCTCCTTCACCGATTCTACCTACAGAAAGGATGTTCGAATAAAAATGTCACACCACCACCACCACCACCCCTCTCCCCCTTGGCAGATCTTCTTGAACCCCCGCTAGTCAAAAATCACAGGGAGTGGCAGATGAAAGGTTATGAAGGATCAATAACCGTGGCTTAATCGGATTAATCGCGGCGTCGTGAAAATCGGTCGACGCCATTAGCCTATATTGAGGGACATCTACTGCTTCGTTCTCGAGATCTATCCGACTGTAGTAATATGCACTGTCGCTATAAACCTCATTGAGCCCTGCCTTTTGTAGCGGGCGATCAATGAAGTTAAAAACTCGGATCTGGCCGAAATAACAAACGGTAAAAAGGAAAGAGTCTGCACTGGTATTTGCTCGGCGACAACACAGGCACATCACCCAGTGCCGAAGCCTTGTTTTTTTGCTGGTGTCAAAAGCATTCCACTATCGGTGCTCGTTCGCGGGCCAGAAAGGCAAGGCCGTCTGTGTGGTACGGGTCGTCGACACGCGCCTTTTACTACGCAGCCGTGGTCTTCCGGTCGACGACCTCTGTCCTTGTCTTCCATTCCTTCGAATTAGCGCTCCGGGTCGCGTGCGGGGCGTGCCCAACGAGCTTCCGGTCATTCGTCCCGCTATTCCACTGGGCAGACGCACATGGATTCTGTTAGCCACCGACAGAGTTGAAGGACTATGGCCAGACTGAGCGGAACTCGTCAAGTGTGCATGGCTTCGAACGACCAGGCGGCATTCCACAACTCGTTCGCTTATCTCCTCTGCGCGTCGGCTTTCGGCGGAATCAAAGGGTTTAGTTTTGGGTGCTGCCGCACTTTTCCGATGCACGGATGGTGAGTGAAAGTCGGAGGGAAACGGATTGCCATTAGTTTTCATGAGGCACAATGGTTTAGCGTTTACGCCTGCTTTCCTACTCGCAAACAGGCGCAGTCGAGTACGGCCGAAGGGTGGGGAGGAGCATAAGAGGATGAGAAGCGAGAAAAAACAAGAAACGACGTTCTCTGTAAACCTTGTTTTTCTCGGTAGAGAGGGGTCCTCGGTCTCTCCCGCCTATTTCTAACCACCGACAAATGATTGTGAGCATTCTGCCGGGTGGTCTCTTCAGAACAGAGGCGAGGATGGGGCCTCAAAAGCGGAGATATTGCCGCAGGCGTGCATTTCATTTCTGTGTTCAGCATTTTGGCATTATTCCGGAAGCTTGTTGGGTGAAATATATGCTCGATCATCTGGGGATGGCCTTAAGTTTAGTGACACTACGACAACTCACAGCCAATATACAGGGTGTTTCACCTAAGACTTCCTGCAATTTTTAAAAATAAGCTATTTGAATTAGATGCGCGATTTTTCTGGCATAGCATTGTCAGTGGTGTAGTGCATCATAATGCAGCTAAGATATGCTAACTAGAAGGCTTGTTAACCAATATTTAATAGTTAACTTTTAAACTATTATAGTTGGGCTCCTTAATTATTGAGAGGCATGTAGCCCACCGTAATTATTGTCCATATCCGTTTTTAGAATTTCGAGAACGCGATTATCCTCGGCGCTGTGGCCCGACAAATTTTGGCTATTTCGACGAGTTAGGTTCACTGGAGAGGTTACTTTGCCTGCAAGCTTCTCAAACCGCATGTATTTTGGCGCGATGTAGGCGAAATTTGTTGGGCCACAGCGCCGAGGATAATCGCGTTCTCGAAATTCTAAAAACGGAAATGGACATTACTTACGGTGGGCTGCATGCCTCTCAATAATTAAGGAGCCCAACGGTAATAGTTTAAAAGTTAACTATTAAATACTGGTTAACAAGCCTGCTAGTTAGCACATCTTAGCTGCATTATGATGTACTACACCACTGACAATGCTATGCCAGAAAAAGCGCGCATCTAATTCAAATAGCTTATTTTTAAAAATTGCAGAAAGTCTTAGGTGAAACACCCTGTATATAGAGCGCTCCGTAGAAAATCCACGCTGCTATTAACAACACGCGCTCATGTTCGACTACGAATTATTAATGCGAAAACATTATAGAGCTCATCCACAACGAAACTTGGCTTCGGCGTTGACCAGCAGCAGTTGGTCCCAAAAATCTTAGATGACGTCATCGTGGTATCCAAGTAAAATAAAATATCTCCCGAAGGCGCGGGAAATTGAACCAAGGACTTTCGGTTTGCGAGGCGAGCACGCAAGCCATAGGCCACAAATCTTTTTTTCCTTTTTTTTTAACTTTATTGCCTGTAGAGCACTTACATACATATTCTAGGCCACAAATCCCCCTTGCTTTTTGGTGGACAGAGGTGAACCTAGCATATGCGTTGCCGTACGACTGCATGCAATGAGTAGGTCTCTCATTAGAAGAGAAGAAAAATTTAAGAATAAAAATAAAGGAAATAAAAATCTAAAATCTTTCGCATTCAAAGCCCGTAAGTAGTATTAAGTGCCCTCCGTAATTTTTTTTTTTATTCAATCGAATTCAGTCGTCAGGAAGAAACGCAGTTTTCTTTTCAAATCTGCTCGAAAGTGGTTCTGGCACTTCACATGCCTTCCTCACTGTCTTAACTGAACGGCGCAATGTTATTCACGAAAGCTATACAAATACAGTGAAATACCTAGGATTATACTTTGACAGTGCTCTTTCATGGAATGATCATTTGTCCCACGTTTGTAAAAAGCTCCGAACCGTCTCCTGTGTGCTTTACAACATCAGGTACTACATGCCGCTTTCAATACGCAAAGTTATCGTAAACGCCCTTGGTTATAGCATACTGCGCTATGGCATAACGATTTATGGTCACTGTGCAGTTCGCTGGAAGTGCAGGATTAATTCTCTCCTACGATCTTTATTAAAAAATAACGGCTATGATTTAGGCCTTCCCTCCAATTCTGATCTCTTTAAGGTATTTTCTCTACCTGATTTTGATCGCCTTTTGATGGAAACGATCGTCCTGAAACATTTTTGGCTTAGTGACTATAAGATTCCGTATGTTCCCACACGGTCTCTTCGACCGAACGAACCTTTTTGTATTCCCCGACGGTCTACAAGATATGGAAGGCGTTTAAGAGATTATTACGTTCCCTTTCACTTTAACAGGTTACCTCCAAGTGTTCGCCGGGCAAAAACTAAATACAAAATAAAAAAGATGCTGCGATACATTAATTAGAGGGTTTACGACATCATGCATGTGCTTTACCACCTGTCAAGTAAATCTTGTGATGTCATTGGTCACTGCTGTATTTATTGCACTGATCTGAGGTATTGTTATGCCACTTTGGTTTTTCTTCCTTGCGATTTAATCTGATGAGGATTTTTTTTTTCCTTCATGTAACATGAGTCTTGTGTCTATTTTGTTCTCACCGTCATACTAATTTGATGTCCGTTATTTTGAATGTGTTTTTTTTTTTGCCTGTGTGTATGTCTGCGCGGTTCCGCTGCCTGTCGGGCTCTGCCGCTCAAGCCCTATGAGGCTTTGGCAGGCCGGATTTCTGTACATTTTTTTAAATATTTGGCGCAATAAAGAATTATTATTATTATTATTATTATTATTATTAAGCAGGCGTTGGGTTCACCCTGGGCTGATGCATACGAACGTCGTGTAGGCTCTCTGTTGCAGACTGGCGGCCAACACCTCTTATACTCAGTTTAATGAATGCGACTGGTTTTGAATGCATAAAAGTCCACTGAGGAGACCTCCATCGATTTTTTTTTGTGACTGTGTTAACATTCGTTTGGCAGCGCAATACGTTTTTAAGGCAGATATATTTTGAGTTGAAAATGTAGTTATTTTCCTTCTTAGGCTACTGGAAATGGATAGCGTTGTGGTTTTATACCACAGACGTCAGAGATCCACAGACTAAAAAAAAAAGTGCTCTAATCCGCACTGCGCCTGGAATGACTGCGTAAAAATGCATGCGCGTTGTTCCGCGTTTTGTTGTGATGCATGCTGCAAACGTATGCTTGAACAATATACAGAGAACGAATACCGAAGATATATTCTGCGCTTTCCAAAAGGATGAATAGCGAATTTTTCATTGAAATGAAACATACGCTGTTAATTTCTTGCCATTTCAGTATTCTTGTGGTATGGAAATCCAGTGCCAACATAATCAGTTCTAATATCACTTTGCTCACGGTGCGTAGTCTGCCTGGTCGGCTGGTGCCATTTAACATCGGAAGTGATGGTAAGGGCCCGAATGGTGCGTGTAAACGCTGTGGACAAAGGGTCTTTACGGATAGAGGTCACTGCCACAGCTGGCTCCTCTACTTCGTTGCCGCAGACGTTGGAGAAGGCAGCGGGACCGGTGCAAAGCCCACACAGCCTCCGTTACTGGCAACCTCCTGCACTTCATTTTCCATCTTGAAACATTTGCGTCCTAAAACTCATCGGGACTTCGAGTTGTGAGAATGACATGTGGAAATGTGCTTGAGGCTGCTCGGCCGAATCCCTCTTACTCCATCTGCGCCTAACAAATTGTTAACACTCCTTACAAATTCTAGCAACCGAGCGTTTCACAGCTTCAACCATGATTCCTATAGTTATATGACTTAGTTTTATGCCGCTCTCTGTTTTCGTCCAAACACCCGCCGAGGCTTTGAGAAGAACGAATGATACGTTGCGGAGTAATACGGCTTTGTGGACGCACTACTTCCGCAGCCTCCGAAGCTTTTACCGCTATGCATCCTTAAGAATGGAGGCTGCAACCTGGGAAGAATTTCCAGTGAGCTGTCAGCAGACGCACTGAGTCAAAGAAGCGCCAGCGGGAGGTCGTTTTCCTGAGCACCTCCGCGGCGGCTGCGTCGGCAACGGAAGAGTTTTCCTTTGTGCGCGGGATAAAGGGTTCCCGGAGCTGCAGCTTCGGCGAGGCGGGTGCTCCGTTGCGTGGCCTCTCAGGACTAATTGCGTCGTTGGGGAAAGAAGCCTTCTCCGCCTGATGGAACGACGGCGGCGAAAGGAATTGTTTGCCAAGGTGGACCGACCTGTCTGGAAACGACTCCTTCTTTCCAGAAGTGATCAGCAACGGCGGCCGTCCTCTCCTATTTCTAAGAAGCGCCGTGGTTCGAAGATGGTGGTCTTGCTGGGTACGGTGTTTCCAGTTAACCGTGCTCAATGACCGATGGGACCAGGCCATGTTACTCATGTTGCTGCATCTCCGCTACCACTGGTGTTGCTGGAAGGCTACATGGTCGACATCGTCACCGCAAGTGCGGGCCTTCCCCTCGCAGCCGCTGGGCATGGGCAAAGGTGCCGCCTTCTGAGGTGGGCGGCGCACCAAGTCATCAAGAGTGACCACTTGGTTGGACCCTGATCAAGTGCAAAGTTTCCCCAGCTAGGGATGTGGGGACGCCCAACCGTATTTAAGCGGCCGGGCGGCTTGCGTAAAGAACCTTTACAATGTTCTGATTTCTTCTTGCATCCAACGAACCTTGTAAATATGTAAAATAAACCTTTTGTAATAAAGAAAAACTGTAGCGCTCGAGACGAGGACACAACGAAGACAACACATGCGCATGTGTTGTCTTCGTTGTGTCCTCGTCTCGAGCGCTACATTTTTCATCATGAGCAACCAACTCGCCCAAACATCCAACCTTTTGTAATATCCGCTCCTGAAAGCCCGTCCCTCCTTGTCACATCAGAGCGGCAGACCTCCGAGACGGGACCCTTGGACAACGAACTGGCTACATCGAACTGGTTGAGAGGACCCCAGACGAACCAAGGGGCCACAGCTAACAGTATGAAAAAAAAAAGAGTATAATCACATTCTACCCTTCCTGTCCTCTCTTTGCATGTTGTCCTTCTTGTTTTTTATTCTAGAATCATGACAAGTAGCCGTCAATACAGCGCTTACCAAGGGATCAATCGTTTAGGTAGAGTCACCCGCAAGAAACACTGGTCGCAATTTTGGCGTCCATTTAGCACGACGAAAGACTACGGCGCGTGTCAAATCGACTTATACCACATTCCTCTGGCTTGCGCTGCTGAAGCTGGGCGTTAGACGTCAAAATGGCTCCCGTGACATACCGTGAATGCCACCTATAAATACGAGCAGTGCCCTCGCCGTGATGGTCGAGTGATTAGATGCGACAACCTATCACCCGAAAAAGCCGCCGTGGTGGCTCAGTGGCTATGGTGCTCGGCTGCTGTCCCGAAAGACGCGGGTTCGATCCCGGCCGCGGCGGTTGGATTTCTTTGGAGGAGAAATTCGAGGCCCGTGTACTGTGCGATGTCAGTGCACGTTAAAGAACCCCAGGTAGTCGAAATTTCCGGAGCCCTCCACTACGGCGTCTCTCATAGCCTTAGCCGCTTTGGGACGTTAAACCCAATAAACCAACCAACCTATCACCCGAAAAGCTTTGAGTTCGAATCCCACTTTTAGGTATACACATTTCTCCGGTATATTTTGTTTTCGCGGGTTTCCTAGTGGTATGGACGGACGCACGGACGTGCAGAACTGAAAATGCTGCCGTTAAATGCATTCCTCTTTGAAAAGTATTGGACGTCACCACGCTGTTACCTTGTTAGAACGGGATGTATAAACGCAAAGATACATTTAAAGTTTCTGGCCTTTTCTAGTTTATAATAGCTGCGTTTTGAGCAAAAGAATCCTATCGTTAGGACTACGTAATCAACCGATACACTTTAACCTGTCCTCAGTGTCCTCACAGAGGACGCCAGGTTGTTTCTAAGTATATTATGCAATATATAGTCCTCATGCTCGTGAAATAATGAATATACATTAGTGCTATCATAAACCTTCTTGCCCTCTAGTTCTTCCCCTGGAGCGAAGTGAGAGCGATAGCTTTCTTTAATAGCGCCTTCATGAAAACGAAAAAAAAAAATTTGGTTCGAGTGGGATGCAGCACCCTGTATACCCAGTCAGTTCGGTCTCGCCAAACGTTGTGACAAGGGCGCCGTCGCATATCTGACACGCGGGCCACTCGAAACATTTCGTCACAATTAACTCCTTTGAGGCGCATACCTGAACATCCGGAGGCGCAGCATCTTTTAAGCTGTCCCACCACACGCGACGCCGTGCCTCTTTCTTCACGCCGGAGGCAACAGCACCGGCTCGAGCCTGGCTCAACTCTGGATGCACGACGACCTCCGGGCATGCGAGGCGCCTCGCTTGCTCGCCCGCCAGCAACATTCGGAATCCACGGCTATTTTAGAACGGCTGCGCTGCACCGCACCGCGGCGCCCAATGTCACGGAGCGACCCAGTCGCATGCAAGCATGGCTTATTCGCCGTCAGGCCCCGTCTTTCATTTCTACGCTCTGTTTCGCTTCTTCTTCTATATCAGGCAGGCTTCTTGCGCGTCTCGCTCTTTACGAATGGGCGCTTCTTTCTAGCCGGTGCTCGGAGGGCCTTCTCGGAAGAGGTGCTTTTGGCTTCGCTGTCAAGCCGTTGCGAAAGAAAGCACCGGGGTTTTGATATTGTGAATTCGTTGGATGCCGACAGGGTGGCCTGTTTTCGTTTTTACTTTGCTGGTCAACAACGACGCCTGCCTGAGTACGTCGACTTTTTCGCCGAACAATTTGCGTCCTTCGGTGCACATGTTGGGGCGTTTTGAACACCGTGGTCCAGTGGTAGGCGATTGCGAGCATTTGCTTGCATGGTGTCTTTGTGAGTGAGCGGTGTACACGTATTTTCTTGCTCGCAGTTTCTCAAGCGCAGCTATAAAGAATGCCTCATTTTACCGTTTCTTTTTTACGGTCCAGCAGGCAGTCTAGCTAGGCAGCGTCTCCGGATAACCTTCCATCCCCGAAACTTTCGTTCTACTCGAAACTCGTACGTTATACCTAAAACCCCTCATATAACTGTTTTAGGGACTTTAGTTATACCCACTGGCACGGGTCGGCTCATTTATTTTTCTTTTCTATCCAAACACAGTATTATCTTGCTATGCAATAACTAGAGCACCTCCAACCGTGAAGCTCATTAGTGCGGATGTAGATATGTTTTGTATGACATCGTGTCGCACCCTCGTTTATTGGACTATAAAATGTATTCACACATGTGCATACATATAGTAACGCCAAGATTATGTCATGCGAATTTAGACCAAAATTCGAATCTTTACTGTTCTTGCTTCCGAAAGCACCTGTTATCATTGGCTATCAAAAGCGCCCCGCAAAACTTCGCCCTTTACGGCGCCTTAACGAGAGTGGATGGGCCTGCATGCTTCGTGACATAAAGTCCACCACGCACGTTGCATGCGAAGAAAGACGGCATAAACTCTATTTCTTGCTAGACAGTTCTTCTGCGGGCCGTGAAGAACGCACGCAGGCCTGCGGCTCTAGATGGAGAGCTCCGTCTCGACGCACGCAGGCCGCATCTTCTCGCCGTCTACGCGCTACAGCGGCTTCAGCAGCAGCACCCCGGTGTGCAGGCTCGCGCCCCAAGCCGTAATAAAGTGGGTGCGGAGGAAATATTTTCTCCCGCCGCTTGGCATAGCTCCGTTTCTTCTCTCTCTCTTCCTCACTCTGCCTCTCTACGGTGCTTCTTCAACTTTCGTTCTATCTCTTTTCTCCCTGCCTCTTGCGTCGCCCGTGGCCGCAAGTCGCGTCGGTGTTCCCAGGGTGGCAGCGAGCACGCGGGTGCCTTCAAGGTCACGAGGTCGAAGATCTGAACCCCGCGGTGGGCCCTGGAACGGCGCGCTGTCTCGAGTTCGCGCAGTCCGGACGGACCCCGCGAGTTTGTGACGGCTTGTCTTCCTGTTTCCTTTCGGGGCTAAGAAATACTTTAATTCGAGATAACACGGCAGGCAGCGGTGCATGGCAGTTTTACGGTCGTTTCCAGGCCTCGGTGGAAAGCAGGAATTTCATTTTGATGCTCACGCGGATGGGGCGTTTGTGGTGTGGGTCTGGCAGTTTAACTGCGCGGGAGCTCTGGTCACTATAGTTCAGGCGCCGAGGTATACAAAGACGCGCGCCACTGTACGACATAACGTGCTGCGTATCCTCTTCTTTCGATTTATTTTTTTTTAATGTGAAAGCGAAATGGTTGTTTTTTCAAACGTTCACAACCGCTGCCATATTTAGTGTTTCATCTAACAGTGGGACTGGCTTAAAGCGAAGTGCGGGTCATCCATATATCTCTTGTGTCCATCGAGTATTTCGATATATATGATCAAGCCCGTACGTAACTTTTGTCGACGGTTCGTTATGGACGAGTTCACTGCCACTTCAGATGTGAAGTAAATTAAATTGCAGTGACAAAGAATAAAAAAACTAAAACGCAAAACCCATGCGCTACACTAATTCAAGAAACAAATGATGTTGAATGAATGCAGATTAAAATTATTTCAAGGGATATTCTGCGAAATATTACCGTTCAGAATAACAAAGAACAAATACTTTTGCGTCGAGATTTTGTCATTGAAATAAAGTTTTCCGATTGGGATCATTGCGTAGATTACCTTCCTGATCCTCCATGGATCTGGTGGTCACGGTCAAAGACGATAGGAAGCCGCCGCCTGGCTCAGTGGTTACGGCGCTCGGCTGCTGGCACGAAAGACGCGGGTTGGATCCCGGCTGCGGCGGTCGCATTCCTATAAAGGCGAAGTGCTAGAAACCCAGAGGTCGAAATTTCCGGAGCCCCTCACTACGGCGTCCATCATAGCCTGAGTCGCTTTGGGACGTCAAAACCCGCACAAACCGAATCAAAGACACTAGGATTGCATTCAATCTTGTTCACGCGGTGGCGGACGCCACAGTCGGATACAACTCAAGAACGAAGCGGCAGATATGGCTCTTAACCCGCTGCCAATGGCATCGACCTATTCTATCCCGTTACCAATTCTCCTTATCCCTTTGGCCCGAACAACCTCGGAGAACTTCCGAATTTCTCTAGAGGGTGTTGTTGGAACTTCTAGCCGATGAAAGGGAATAACCGCGGCTTATTCGGATTAACCGCTGCGGCTTCATTAAAGGGGCTGCGAAACACTGCCTGGGGTCATAGTGGCTATACTTCAGGTGGATTCTTTATGTCATACAGATGCTGACTTAAAAAGAATTACAGGAATCGATGCACAGGAACGGGAGTTATTCAGTGAAGAAATTTCAAAATACAAGCAAACAAAACGCTGCCCTCAACTCAATTTTGGCGGGGCTTCCCACTCCTGTTTCGCTCTCCCAATGACGGCACCTGGCGCAACCAATCAAAACAGCCAGCCAGAGCACGTCGCGGAAGTTTGTACTCCATGGTTGCCTGCTCTCTGTAACTCATTCTTGCTGAGACTGGCAGCGTTGTTTCCATGCCAGAGCACCCCTGGTGGTGTATTTTTATTTTACTTGCTTTGCAGGGCTTTTATCTAAGACAAGCAAGTTGTTTTTGTTGATCTAATATAAAACGCAGACAGGTGACAAAATGTCTCTATTTATTCACACAATTTGCAGTATATTTATTCTTTGTCCGGTCATCAAGCTCGCGCCAGGTGATGTCATATCCGCTGCTAAAAACCCGCCACTGTGTGGCGACACCATCAGAGCCATGAAGGAGTACAAGCTATGCTATGATTGGTTTTCAGGAAATGAAGGGCGTGGTAGCTGCCTCACCTCTCGGTGGACATCGCATGCGTACCGTGAGCGAAGAAAAAAAGGTGGGAGTGAAAGAAGAAAGAGAGAAAGAGATGCCGTATATAGTGGAGGGCTCCGGAATTATTTCGACCACCTGGGGATCTTTTAACGCGCACTTACAGCGCACAACACACGGACGCCTTTTGCGTCTCGCCTTCATCGAAACACGGTCACCGCGGTCGGATTTACAGTTCAATATCTATACTCAATACCTGTTGTGATGAGGACAAGAGAGAAAGAGAGATAAAGAGGAAGAGGGAAGGCAGGGATGTTAACCAGAAGGTTGTTCTGGTGGTCTACCCTGCACGTTATCGGTAAAGGTAAAGTGCTCAGTAGCTCACTCACTGCATGGAAAACTGTGGAGTGCCCCAATACTGAATTTAATATTAAACCCAGTGAATTCTGTTTTCAAGAGAAATTATCTGCGCAAAGAGCGGGACGTTACCGCAACCAGCTGTCCATTCTCATTTTCGAATTGTATAAATGCCATATTTAACGAATAACATCTTTGCACAAAAAGTTTGATACTATCGTTCCACCCTTTATGTAATACCCCTTAAATGAGGGTCTTGAAGGCAATAAAGTGAAGTGATGTGCAGAGTCGGAAGTGAAGGCATAAACAGGCGCTAATTATCAACCCTCTTCATTGCGAAGGTATAGGAATATATAGGACTGTTGTGAAAATTTAAGCAAAACAATGCGAGACTACAGAAAGATTACGCATTGTTTTCTTCTGGCTTGAGAGCGCATCCACATTTGGTGCAATTGACTGTCGAGTTGTTGTTTCGATTCTGTAATCATAAACATGCTCACGCGAACTTCCACTGGTGCATCTTCCAGGCAGTCCAGCGCAAAATCAACCGCACGACAGGGAAGCATCTTAGACAACTTGGCTGAGGCAGGCTATGCATTTTCGAGCATGATTATGTCACGGTCTTGTTTTCGTGGTTCCTCCTAATCATTATTTTTCACAACTCGCCTACCTTGCCTTTGGCACAGAACACGGCTCACATCCCCTGTCCGGTTGTCATAACTTTGTTATTATTTTGTGAGCCGTTGTGTACGCACGGGACGGCAATGACATTCCTGTCCCGCTTTGATTCCGCGAAAGCTAAATTAACTACCAAACTTTGTTTCCTTATGGTTGTTAGTCGGCGGCTGTGCATGTCTCCATATCCGTTTGGTCATTTGTTCGCTGCGCGGTTGATTTCCTTTAAAAGCAAAATATACCAACCAGCCAAAATTGTTTCCATCTTTCAATATGTTCCGCCCTGAAAAGTATGTAGCACAGTTTCAGGTGTTCTATATAGAGAGTGGTTCTTTATATTCGAGTTCATTGCAAACCACCCTTTGGTCCAAAACGTGCTATAAATTGTTGCGCACTCGCAATTGGCTCATGTTGTGTCTCTGGTGGTCATTTAGGCACCAGAAAAATTTAATTGAAAGCCTGCTAACTTGGATTTCACGGGGCCATGAAAATGAATGAACTAACTGAACATTGAATTATAGGGGAAACCGAAAGAAACCTCGCATAACAAAGCGTCCCACATAAAAATTTTCCTTGAGAAAATTTGTAACTGGTGACCTATTCGTGCCAGAAATTTGCATGGCTAGAACTATTTTCCGCAGCGTCGCGACAAATGATACTGTGAGTGCACGCTGTCGGATGAATGCGCACGACGTAACGTACAACAATTGCAGGTTCCGCAATAACACGGAGAGTGCTACGCACGTACGTGCACGCAACAAAAACAAACACTCAAATGGTGAAGCAACGCACAATACGTAAAAACACCCCGTCAAACATTTTCGAATGTTGATTACAGCGGTCAGTACAGCGCCTTTTGAGTTGAACGCCAGCGCCACTCAAGCTATATATACTCTGCTTGTCCGAATTAACCGAAGCACGGCCCATTTCCTCCAAATTATGTTTCACGTCACAGATTATAGATAGGCGTCACGGTGACCGAACGACCTGGCTGAATTATTCAGTGTTCTGAATTACCCGGAGTCTAATTAAGTAGACTTTACTGTACGCCTCATTCATTTTATTTCTTCCTTTCTCTTTCACTGGGAACTATGGCGCCAAGCGGTGCAATAACTTTCCTTAGTGAGACGGCGGTCATGTAACAAACACCTCTCTTTCCCCTGACACCGCAGACCAAGAGAAACATCAAAAACGCGTCCGGGCACTTCTGTACACAATTTTTCGAGCCGGTACATTAAAATTGCGTGCTTTTGCGCTTATTAAATCGCAATTAACCAGGAATCCTCCAATACGTTGTACCTTTCAGCATTCGCAGCTTCGGGCTACGATTCCCACGTAACGTGCCGTACCGTGCCGTGCCGTATCGTACAGTGCCGTACCACAGCATTCCACATACAATTCGAACTCGTTATAACGAAGTTGAAGGGGCTCGGCGATTACTTCGTTACAGCCCGTGTTACAACCCGTGTCAACCAAGATTCCAAGGGAAATCGTCATTCCTTCGTTGCATTCATTATTTCGTTATAAACTATTCATTATTTCTGTCGTGTTCGTCGACCAAGCGACGCAAGGCCGTTCCAGCAGCCCTTGTCTCCTTCGCGCATACAAGCCAGCCTCTTCCAAGAAACTAGCAGGGACGACACCCGACCCCTACAGCCTCGTCGACCGACGCATTTCCAATTCCCTTTGAATAGGCACCTTACTGTGACCGTCTGCACTCCCACAGCACAGGAAGTGCTTTCTTTTACACTCTCCCTCTCTCTATCTCTCCCCCTCTACTGCAATAAACCTTCTAGTCTCCACCCAGCAACTGTGTTGAGAGGTTCCTTGCATGCGGGGCTCCCACACGAACCTTTAACAATTTCGTTTTAAACCATTTCGTTATAACGAGGTTCGACACAATTCCATATATATCATTCTATACTTTCGTAATGAAAGTGCGCATTGCTGGCGAGAAGACATCACAATCGACGCAATCACTCTTTGAATGCGCTGCCGCGAGCCCATCGGCTTTGAAGATAGTCTGTTTTTGTTGTTGGAACCCTCGAAAAAAAAAAAATAATGTCCTCAGAACGGAATAATTTTTGTGGCTCCTGGACCACGACGACGCGAGCCATTAGGTCGGGTCATCAGTGGCTAAATCGAGAGTGCCGGGAACGCCTAAGCCTCGACTCAAGGTCTGCACCTCGGCCTTCCATGGTGGCCGGGTAAGGGTAGTTCTGCACGCAGTGTACGCTATGGTTGATAGGCGCTTAATGAATGCGGATGGCGGCGTTTTTTGCTTGATCAAGAGTAACTACCGCGCTTTATCTCGTATGCCCGGTAGGCCGCTTTACGCGCACGCTCGATGCCTGCCATTTACAGGCACGCGTCGGTAAAGAGGACGCGCGCATTATCGGCGTCTTCCCCTCTTTCTCCCCTCGCTCTTAACTACGCCCGCTATTGATTGTGCCGCAGCCGCTCTCGGCGCGGCCATCTCGAACGGCGTGCTCCTTAATAAGGAAGCGTTACCGCTGCATACTGTTCACGGGATTTTTATGTCTGCCCTGAAGCACCGAAGTTGCCTGCGGATTTATGACGCAGGCCGAGAAAGACGTGAAAACAACAACAACTAAAAAAAAAAATGGATGGAGCGCTTACATCGTTCTTCAGAAAACAGGGAAAAAAAACAAGCATTTTTTTTTCTGCCATCGTATTCAAAGCTGCAAGATCTTTGATTCCGATATATCATCTCTTTATTTTTGTTCTTCATTCCTTAATAAAAATAGTCGTTTATTTACTCTCAGGGTATGGCGATCGGTCAGAGCTAGCTAGTTCGCTAAATAATTAGCACATTGACGGCGCCATGCCGGGTCACGTACGGCCATAAAAACACAATAACCGCAGTAGCCTACATGCATAGGGTCTGCTGAATTGGTGGATGTGGGGAAGTATAATTTGATTAATGGTCTGGGTTAGGACTCGTCTTGGATACGGTTGCCCCAGCTTCGGCGAAGGGTGGATACCAGGGTAGAGTAATCGTTTCACTACGCCAGAAGCTTTGTACATATGTATACAGTTGTGCAAACAACGACGACGACTCGACTGGGGAGAATCCTTTTTTTTTTTTTTATCAGAGTTTTCTATACGCGACGACTACAAAGCGGGTTCTGGGAAACAAGGCTGATGCGCAGCTGGCGGTGAAAAGAACTTCAGCTTTCCCTGCCAGTATTAAATAGCAGTCACCTTCATGGTTCAGATCGATCCAGGGGATTAAAAACCATGCGTAGTTCTGTTGGGGAGGCGCCATTTTTGAGCGAATGTATGCCGTGGGGTACGAATAAGGTTTGCGTAAGTCTACCTGATTTAAGACTGCGACGCTTGGAAGCAGCATTGTTTAAAGCATCTTGGCGCACAGGGTCAGAAATACTGCGTTGAGTAATAATCGCTGTGGTTCTTCAAACACCGGTCAAGGCTGAGGCACAGGTGTCTCCAACCTGAACGACGCTGTTCGTTCGCCATCGAGAAACGTATAGGAGGACGCTGGCCGGAATACGGCCGGAACACTGGCCGGATACTGGCCAAGATACTGGGCCGAAGGAGGATACTGGAAACGACGCTCTTCCACTTTCCACGCACGGTGGCTCAGAGGCTGCGCTCTTGGACAGCTCACCTCGAGGTAGCAGGATCGAATCCAAGCCGCTCAACACGCACTTCGAAGAAGGTGAAACGCAAAGTGTGCCCGTATGCTCTGCCAAGTCACTGAACATTAAATAACCCCAAATAGTTGGTATTAACCCAGAGCATTCCCCTACGGGGACTCATCCACTCCCCCTTTTTTTCATACCTTCCTTCGTCACTTCCTCCATGGCCTGGATTAGGTGTCCAGACTGCGTCATCCTTGTGCAGAGCGTTCGAGCAGTGCACGTAGGATAATAAAAAAATGGCTGTGGCTTAGCTTGGTTAAGCCCGGTAATTGCGAAAGCAGTATCCGTACCTACGCCATGGTTCAGCTGGTAGTGTAGCTGGTGGTGGTGCTTGTGGTTAGACTTGTGGTGATGCATCGGTTATACAATCCAATCCAATCCAATCTCATCGAATGCAATCCAATTCAGTGTAATGCAATCCAATCCAATGCAATCCTATCCAATATGATAATATGGTAGCTACCGGCCTCGCTACGCGACGGGCTGAAAGTGCAACTAATATTGCTTTCGCAACAAAAGTGAGATTAGCCAGCCGTCCATGGTTTTCGGGCAAAGTATTCGCTCACACCTGGCTTGTATATATGCCTATGTGGTTCTACTTCCCTTCAACGTGTTCCTTTTTTGCAGGCAAGTGCGCCGCTCCAGTGTTGTATACAAGGGTGTTGCAGACTCCACTCCGTGAGTGACGCAGGTACTGCGCCCTTTATATTTGCAACCTTTTCTCCCTTCCACTTCCAGCTTCTGGAACATGGGGATTATTGCCATCGCTGTTAAGTGCAGACGTAATTATAGGTCTATTAATAACCGAGAGTTTAGGCTCAGCGGAAACATAGTAGCATTGGGGCCTTGGGGCAGTGGATCTGCAACGGCTGTCAAGCTGCGTTGAAACTTTACAATAGTCTCGTTTAAAAAACGACACTTCCCATTGAGAACGTGGAGTAACGCTACTTCTTTCGCCGTACGCACGACGTCTGCGTCGGTGCCCGGGCGGCGCCAGGAAGTCTCGAGCGCCGCGGAGAGCGCGTCGCTAATGCTCCCTAATGAGCCCGCGTCTAGTCGCCGTCCCACGCTCTCACCGTCGCCCCGCGCTCGGCCCACGGCGGTTCGAGTTGCTCCCGATTTGGACGTGCGGGACGCGCTACGTGAGCTGACCTCTTCCGGCCTCTCCCCCTCGCTGACGCGTTCGTCCGCACACAACACGCCCGAAGGTTTTTCTCCCTACAAACGCCCGTCTACGTATGTACATACACATCGGTCTTCGGCTCGGACAACTAATGAACGGTTTCCGCCAGACGCGTCAGACAGGCAGGTCAACTCGACGCGACCTGTCACTTGCAGCGGCGCGAGACACATGCGGTGCCGGAAGCCACGAACCCGACGAAAAAGCAGTGGAGTACCACGCAGTGGTCGTGCATTGCGAAAGCGGAAAGAAAGAAAAAAAGTGGGTCAGGCAAAACATGTCGAAAAACCGCTTACTGGATCAGAGAAGCAGAAAATATAGATTTGCTGACGGAGTTCACGAGCGGTACACAAGCGCTTGTGTGTTTTTCGTGCCCTGCGTGTGGGCTGCTTCGAAAGAACACAAAACATTAAAATACAGTGTGTGAGCATGTTAGTACTAACAAGCGGCTGGGCGAATGTCTCGAGCAGCATCGCATACAGTTCACCGCCTATCCGCGGCCGGCTGCAGAACTGGAGAAGGTTAGCAAGAAATTGTAAAGTTTTGATTTTAGCTCCTGGTAGTGCTACATTTACTGCACACTTATTCTGAATTCTAATTTTTATGCTGCGAGACAAAAAAAGTGCTTCACTCTGTTGCTCTACGGCCCGGAAGACGTGCGCAGTTGCTCCACATTGCAAAAACACCAATGTGCTGTTTGTGTTCATTCCTAAAATCCTGCAGAATAGCCGTAAAATTGTAATGCGAACCCGCGGCTTACATATTCCACTGACTGAACAGGAGGAGCATAAAAAAAGAACTGTTCCTCAGCCAAGCATATAAAACAAGTCATAGAACCGCACCGAGAGTAAATCCTGCGGGACGGAGACCATTGTGGTAGAGTTTCTGATAACGCCTGTGTTGAGTAATAAAGTTACCTTTTTCTCGTAACGACGACGCTCCGGATCCGGCAAGTGCCATCGTAGCGTCCGTGCTTTCTCATCCTTTCTTTTTTTTTTTTTGCTTGCCGCTCTTTCTTTGTGCGTTATGTATCTAACAGTCAATCCCTAGCTCTCCTCTGCTTTTCTGCCTCCTTTCTTCACTTTTATTTTTTGAACATTTCTTTTCCCCTTACTTCGGGGCTCCCAGCCTCCGCGCATGCGCCGTGACTTGCCTCCTCCCTCCCCGTTCTTCGTCCGTAATCGCGTATCAAGTAACACCGGCAGCTGAAAGCCTTCGGCCGTGCGTCCCGACCCTGACTCCGTGGGTCTTCGCCGCCGTGCCCGCTGCAACGAGCGCGTCCACTCTCTCCCTCCTTCTTTCGTCGGCGATGATGACTTCCCCCGCAGAGAGGATCGGATTTCCTGCCGCCGCGAGGACGGCGGCGACGAACGCGCAGCATCGACGGGCCCGCCCTAATCCAGCCTCCCCGAGGAGAGCGATGTTCACGCCCCGAGATCCCGCCGCCGTCGTTGTTCCCGGAGGCGCCGCGCGTCTCGAAGGAGCCGGCCCCGTGGCCGACGCTCTTGACTTGTTATCCGGGGAGAACATACTAGGTGCTTGTGTTTTTGAAAACGCAGAAATCCCTTGTGGGGCTTGCGCGCTAGGTTGATCCAGTTTTTCGTCCTCAGTGCAGAACCCACCTGTCAGCTGCGCATTCACCCTGCCATGACTCAGACTCTGAAGCTCTCGACTCTCTAAACCTCGGCATCACGCGAGCAACGAACGAGAAGAACGCCGCAACGCGGCCGCATACATGCGCACTGCGAAAATACCATGCTTCGAGCAAAGACATTACCAGAGAGACGATATGTAGTGCTCATTATACTGACATCTTGTTCTGATTTCTTGAACTGGAGCATCATGAGCTAATTCATTTTTCTTGTCTTTGTGCTTGCTGACTCTGTAGCTCGACTCATGCTATTGGCTATTGTAGTATGCTATAAATAATGTATACCACCTCATCCCTCTAGTGCTTAAGGGCCTTTATAAGGGCCAATAAATGATGATGATGATGACGACGACAACGACAACGACGAACGTGAGACGTGGCCGAACGAAGACGCGACAGTATTTCCGCACACGCTACACACAAAGTCCCAGAACAATGCATCGTAAAGTCTTAATAAACGAGTTTGCTTTATACTTGCATGCAACCTTCTTGCTGACATGGCGCAGGTGACACACCTGATAACAATCAAGATCCTAGCTCGGCAGGATATCAATGAAGAACATCCGTATCTTTAAAAACGTACACTGAATATGTGGCCACGTAGGTAGGAGAATAAGTCAGCCAAGGTATCCGTTTGCGCAAGGAAGAAGAGGAAAACGAAGAAGGAAAAGAAACAGTACAGGAAGACAGTCGCAACGGGAAGCATCTGTGCAGCCCACTCGCCCTAGAACGCAGTAAAAAGTACCAGCGTCTACATATGTGTGCACTGTGCATATTGTCATGTGTAGAGTATTCTGTGCATATAACAGCTCAGGTAGAAAAGCCTGGTTTTCCAGGCTAGCCTGGGCGAACGGGGAGTAGATGGTCTCGATAGAGGCGGGTACAACAACAACGTGCGCTTCTACAGAAGCTGCCGTATACGGCAACTCCCGTGCGAAGAAGAGCAGAAAAATATGCACGCTATTATATCGGTCACCAATCGCAGAGACAGCGGCTCAGGTGTCCGCCGGGATATGTGAGACAGATAGTACGCCATTTCCTTTCCTCAAAAACCAATTTACCAATTTATTTACGTGGGGATTCATTTTTACAGCATAAGTTCATCTTTCTTGGACATTACTTTTAATTATTTTAATTGGGAGATAATTGTGGAATATTAATTGTAAGATACTTTTATGAACATATATATGAGAGTGGTCTAACATTCTGAAGTTGTGCAAGAAACTATGAGAATATTGTTCAATAGGCGGAGGTGGCAATAAGGACAGCATTTACACAATGCAGGCGCAGATTCTGAAATGGTTCTTTACTAAAGGAGACACCACTTTTATCATGTACTTATTAGGTATTCGATCTTCCTTCTATCCTCCAGAATCCCTCGTTCTTTTCATAACAGCCCATGGCTATTATTTTCTTTGTTTTAGTCTTCGACCTGACCGTAAGTGTTCTTGCAGATGTGCGTGCGATTCTGTTTCTTATCATGTTGGTGACTGAGCTTTAACGTCACATATTACTAGTAAAATCCATTGCATCCCATCCACGTACTCTGGCGCATAAGATTTGCAACTCCTCAGTAATTCATGTGCATGCGCCATGATTGCGCCCTGACTAAACAAGCGGTTGCTATAATGAGTACCGCATTGCCCGACTGTCGCCTCACTGTCACTCATCCAGGTGACGTGTAGTTTGTTTCTTTTTTCCTTTTCTCTCTTCTCTATCTTGACTTCTGCCCTTATCACACCACACGTGAGGCTACTGGTCCTATGCTGCAGGGCCCACAGACACAGGTGAGGGTGTTAAACACGCTTTTTCGCGTAGTCTGCTGCCGCAATGCCTCCCTCCTTCCGACTTTTCCCCCTCTCCTTCCTTTAGTCCTTGCCCCCTTGCCTTCCTTCATCTGCCCTCTTTTGTTATATTGTTCTTCGCGTGGTTTTTAGGTGTCATTCCAATTGACAACACAACCTCTCTTTTCATTCTTTTTGTAGGTTCATGACGCTTTGTTTCGCCGTTTTTTTTTCCTAATTTCTTTTTTTTTGCACTGCACTATAGTGGGATAGAATTGAAGAGTGAAGTAAGTGGTTTTAATGACATACTGAATGGAAGGACAAAGATTTTTGCTTGCCGCGGCCTCTGCCATTGCTGCTGGAAGCACCTGGGGCAGTGTGTAAAAGTGAAATGAAAGGAGTGAGGGGATAGTAGAAAGGACAGGGGATAAAGCGAAGCGGCAAATGCCCCTCAAAGGAGCCCCTATACAGCCAGTGGCGTCTACCGATTCTCCCACTTCACCGATCATCCCCCTCTCCCCCTTAATCCATCCTTTTGGACCTGCTAGAGAGAAATCGCAGGGGTTTGCAGATGAATGGGGAATAACAGCGTCTTAATCGGGTTAACCGCGGCGTCGTGGAAATCGGTCGATGCCATTGCCTGGAGGGTCTCCTTTGAAGGGCATCTGCCGCTTAGTTCTTGATTTGTATCCGACCACGTTCGCCTGGCTTTAATTTTTTTCGCATCAGTTAACATCTTGTGCACGTCTCCTAGCCCTCGCTTTGTCTTTTGATTTGAAATTGCAGTTGGAGTTTGCTTTCTTTAGTCCATGTTCATTTATTCTGGCTGTTTTACGCCTGCAAAAGAGGTCCCACTGCACTGTCAAACTTTGGGATATCTTTTTGTAACCCTCTGTATAAACATAGCATTTGTAATTACTTCTGAATAAACTTTCAAACAAAAGCTGCGCTATGGCAGGGATTCCCTTTGTTTATTTATTCTTTTCTTTGGCTTTTGCTTATCAGATAGGCTACAAAGTGAGGAAATGAGGTACGACATAGATTAAAGTGAGGAAATGAGGTACGACATAGATTAAAGAAATCTAGCACACAGTTGATCCGCCCCAAGATACAAGAATAGTTATCCCGAGACTCTTTGCCGCGAACTGCATATGGGCTTGGTAGCGGGGAGCTTGCCGTTTAGTTCGATACATGCAGCACTTTTTTAGGAGGTGGTGCGGCAAAATTGCAACATTTTCTTTAGTGGAGCTTCTAAAAAATCATGCGACATTTCTTCCATGCTTGAGCTGTAGCCGTAGTAGCAGTTGTTTGGAGTGGGTGACTTCTTTTTTTTTTTTTTTGACGGGAGAGATATTTAAAAAAAAACTATCTGCTGCAAACGTACTGCATGCCTTCGCTACGTCTCTCAATTTCAGCGGACATTAAAGGGGCGCGAGCAACCGTCGCAGTGATATTGGTAATGAACTGAAATGTGATAACTGATATTTTAATCACGAGTTTCAAAGTCAGCGTTGCAATCACAGTTTTTAAAATAGTCGGCGTGGCAAGAGGTGAACGCAATTTTGAGAATTTAAAGAGCTCATGCCCCATCTTCGGAGTTTCTCCCTTCAAATTACGAAATTGGTCGCCGGGAGTCCTGACCACGTGTTAAGCGCAAAAATTACACTGTCGCAGCTTGAAACTCGACGTCAGCTTGCCGCTGCTTCAGATAACAAGCCTGAACAAGGCTGCGGAGTGGCATGTCTCGCGGAGTGAATCGCCACGAAGAGGATAGCGGTGATACCAGATCAAGAACGGCTCATTTCCCTGGCATTCCTTGGGCGAGCTTCGTTAGATCAGTTCAGGAACCGAACTATAGGCGGCGAAAAGCAAGAGATTGTGGGCAAGTATTTCAAGAACGGCTGGCTTTCTTCTAGTTACACACTGCAAGGGCCACTTTCTTTACAAACTTACTACATTGCAACCTTAACCCCTAAATTCGGTGCATTTAAAAAGCGAACTAGCAGATTTTTGTTAATGATGATTGCTAGCCGGTCTGACGATCAAGCATTTCAGCGAAGAAAACACAACGGCCGTTGTGGTTAGATGGACACCCAATCATTGTTCATAAAAAACTGGTTACCGTACTGTTCTGGGAATGTTAACATTTGTTTGGCAAAAAAAAAAAAGACGATTGATTTGCGTAATTGGGCCAAATTCGAATTAGGTGCACTAGCATGCCGGTTTTCACCTCTGTTCCGGTGTTCCGATTGATTGTTTACAGATGAAAGTTGTTCGGACCGAGGTAATAGGTTTGTGCCCATATGTGCGGAGTTGGCCATTCTCTACTACATATTCACAGACCCCCGGGAGTCCTCGTGCCACTCCTGGCTCAGTGGGGCAACAGTTAAGCGATGTGCCACTGCCCTGCAATGGCAGGTGCTCCCAGCGGTGGGGCTTGTGAGACCCAGGTTGCCCTTCCCGAGCTTCAACAGGCTTCAGCAAGGCTGATGCGCAGTGCCAGGGTGGGTAGGTGGCAATGACATTTATTTATTTGAATTAATTTTATTGCCGCCTGCCACGTGTGCAGAATGCTCACAACACGGTGAGCAGGTTGGCACCTTCCCACCGTGTCAGGGGGTCTCATCTGTTTTTCTCGAGAGGCCAACACCGTCGACCCCGGATTTTCCGCTATCTCGGCTTGAACTATCTCGCTATCTCGGCTTTCCGCTATCTCGGTTTGAAGGCTATCTCGTATTGAACAGCCCTGCATACCAATTCTTCATACAGGCTACCTTAACCTCTAGAGACAATGTCAGATCAGGTGTACCTTCCTTTACGGGTGTCCCTTTTTAATCCATTGTGGGGGTTGTCCATGGGAAGGCTACTGCTGGACCTTGGCGACTGCTGGATAGGTTTTTTTTTTAACTGGTTTCTTCGATTGAGAGAATAGAAAGGTTTAGCGTACCGAAGACGTACTACCGGAGACTCATCCTGGTTTTACGTAATTGAGCTGCGCATGAGCAGTGGCGAATGTGTAGCAGGGTAGGGCTACTGGGCGTGCGCAACAGGCGTACGTAAAACCGATACACGTCTCCGGCATGCTAAACCTCTCTAAATATACAGGCATGCAATCAGGATTCGCTAGGTCGCCTCTCTTTTGCTATGCTACGTTAATTACGCCACATGAGGTGGACATTCGCAAAAGCCTCTTTTTTTTCTATGAACACACTTACCATTTTTTTTACCGTGGAGCTCCTAGCATTCCTAGTCGTCTCAGTACGTAATGTAGTACCTTTTTCAACAATAAAAATGTCAACTGTTTCGCTACTGCGCCACACAAGGGGGCGCTTGTGGCATCTATCGCGTTCCTAAGGGAGGAATATGCACTATAGTGCATAAAGCTCACCTAACGTGTGTTGCGTATGGAGCCCTGGCGAGGCAAATCACGTTACACTGGGCGCACAAGAAGCAAGTCTTCTGGTCCGTGTACCTATGACAAAGGCTGTACGTTCTTGGCCGTCAGCTTTCTTTCACGTACATTTTAGCGACTTATAGAAAGAGCCTTCGTGCAGCAGAAGCTGGCATCACTACAAGAACACAAGAACGTCCTGCTACACTAATTGCTGCCTTGATTATATCGTAGACAAGCGAGGTGCCTGTAATTTAACTAGTCACGAGGACCGTGTGTGATATGAGCTGGTGATTTTATACTATCTTAAAAATGGCTGAAATTTTTTTGATCTTAGAACACGCCTGGGGAAGAACTGAGAGTTTGATTGGTTTTGCAAACTGTCTTGACTTGCGGCCACCGACGCAAAAAAAAAAAAACCTTGAAAAAGGGCGAATAGATTTTAGGGGTGGGGGTATAATCGGACCATGTGCGACACATACGTCCCCATGGATATATACAAGGAAAATACTAGGGGTATATATGTATACAACTGACACAATGCAATGTGAAGGCGGTCAAGTATGTCATGCAATCATATTGGGCATGTTAGTTCGCATCCAATCCTTGAGCTAGCAAGGTGAACGCGGTTGTCGGCATTCAAATGAAATGACACGTACACCTGTAATTTTCATTTGCACGTATAAAAATAGTACACTTTTATTCAACTTTTCGCGATGACATGAAAGGAAAACACGGGTATTCACGAACATGATTGTATGTACACAGTAACGCGATATTTCCCAGTCAAAGGCAGCATGGATGAACAAGACAAATGAAATAAAAGCTTGTCAGAGCGAAATATTTTTGACGCACGCAGTTCCCGCGTAAAAATGAAAGAAAAAATCTGAAGCGAAAACAAAGCATGTGGTATGTACACAATCCGTTGAAGTAATTCAGTATTTATACATTTCAAAGGCGACTACAAAAACTGTCTAGTTCATTCGTTTCATGCTGGCAGCTTTCTCACAAGCAACGAAAGTGAGGCAACAAAGCACGGGGAAATTGTCTCTTGTTTCATTAAATAGAAACATCGAACACCGATTATTTTCATGCACCGAATAAGTTGTACGGTGTCAGTACAGAAAAATGTAACTGCATTGACAAAACGCTTATTGAGAGCTAAAGAGAAACGAAAAAAAAAGAGGTAAAAGCTGACTAATATTGCACATTAGGAGAATTTGCCTGAAGCGCAAGGCTCCTAAGCAACGGTAGAAAAAGTACCTATTGCACTTCAAACTAGGGCAGTATCACAACGTCTTTGGTGGTCAACACAACAGTTCTATCCTCTTTGGTGTTTCTTTGGTACTTTAGAAACTGGCACTCGCTACATAGTATACAATCATGTTTCGTGTGAACATTCGCTAAAGGGGCTGTCGCCTATTGCCGCATGTATTGTGCATTATTATAATTGACTAAATACCCTGTTTTTCTTCATATTGCACATGTTACCAAACGCCTTCTGTTTTGCGTGCGTATCATCAGTCGATAGATGTTACTGAGACCATTTCTTATACCTGTCTCTAGGGCTACCTGTTCAGATCGCTTAGGACAATGAGTGAGCTCCAATGCAGCAATAGGCATGAATGACATCTCTTGGGGCCTACAAAACGAACTCACTGAAGGCAGCTACAGTCGAAAACAACTCTAGAACGAAGCGACTTTTCCCTGCCAAAGGACCCCTTTCCGGACAGTGATGTCCGCCAATTCTCCTGACCCATGCTATTGACAATGCAGGGAGAGGCAGGACAATTTAAGGAGGGGACTATCCTTGACCATGGGGGGAAGGGACGATCTCATTATAGAATAGATGCCATTCGCTGGAAGGTGGCTCTTTGACAAGGAAAAGCCGCTTCGGTCTTGAGTTGTAGCCGGCTACAGTTACTTTTGTTTCTTTCAGTAGATAAGATTCGGTGGTCGATGTACATGAAGAAAATGTATTTTAGTTTGCACCTGGGGAATTTCAAAATGGAATGACTGCAGGATAACGGCATGTGCTGGTCTTGGTTACACATCTTAATTTAAATCAAGGCTGATCGAAGGGCAGTTCTTTTGTAAACGCAGGTAACACTTTTGTGACCCACTTGCATATCTGTCATGAGAGAGGACACTTGTTAAGGCACTATGTTCAGAACACCGAGAAAAAGTGAAAAAAAGTCATGCCGGGACCAGTAGAAAGCATTTCACGTTTCCACTTTCTGGAAGTCGCATAAGAGAAGGCCACACTAGGCGATGGAGAACAACAAACATGGGGCATCGATGGGCTCTCGAAGGAAGGACAGGGGTCATCATTGTAGGCACGTGCTCTTTGGTCCATTGTTGGCTTGCGCGCTGGATGAGTTTGGCTCGCCGACGCACTGGTCAGCAGTGTCCGCTCGCTGCTTGGAATTACGGAGTGTCAAAAGATGGGTTGTGCGGTCGGTGAAGCTCCTGCGCAGAAAAGCAAACGACACACAAGGTTTAGTACATTGAGGGAAGAATCTTGTGTAACGCGTCTAAAATAATTTATGATTTGTAATAAATTGCATTTTCTTCAATAATACGTTGATTACTTTTTGCAAGATGTTGCGTCCTTGGTAATGAACTTTTTTGTTTTAGTAATCATTTACTGGTAATTTGTTACATTTGTATCCCCCCCCCCCCCCCCCCCCTCAGAAAAAAAATAACCAGTGGTATAATTTGAAGAACCTCAAATCAGTGGCAAACGCTGTGTAGCCCCAGTGGTGGTCATAGGGAGGGGTGTGCTGAGGGGGGCAGTCGACGCCCTAAAAAGACGTAGTCGACGACCAAAAAAAAAAAAGACGTAGAACTCAAAAGATTTTCAGTCTGCGATGCGTCCAGTAGTCCCCTATTTTGTACGTTCAACCGTATTATCGGCTGTCTAATTTCAAACAATTCTCCATTCTACTGGTTGGTAGTTGTACGAGTGCAATTCGTAGGGATTGTCCAGGTATCGCGGTCCTGCCGTGCCCCCACCGTTGTCTTGCCTTGGCGCCGGCGCGGCGACGACGGCAGCGGCAGTGCTATTCACTTGAGGTTAGCTGTGACCAGCAACCTCGTCGGGGCGACAAGGAGCCACCCATTCATGACTTTATCCCACCGTGGGACACAGCGACGCCAGCGAGTGGATCATCCCTTCTGTTGGCTTGACAAGGAGCGTCGACCAGCTAGCTCCCTTTCGGAGCGGACCGAGGCCGGAACAAAGTTCCTTCCCCGAACTGAGTAATGAAGACTGCTAGCCCCACTCGCCAAATGCCCGGGCAGGTGCTTTGAACTTGCTGAACACGCCGCGTCGGGATATCTCAGCCATCGGCCTGTTTTTCCCTACTATCGAAATGTATATTGCTCACTTAACCGTTGACATTCGAACCATGAGTTATAGTATAGTGTCTATATCGTTCTCCATTTATTTTTCAACAATGAAGCACACAAAAATTTTTCGCTTTACTCGCTTTATCTCGTTGTAGATGGGGCAGTCCGGGAGAAGGGCGGAAAATTTACTTTTCACTTGTAATTTGCATTGTTACAAATTGAGTATGACCACAGTATGACCACAAATTGAGGAAGACCACAGGAAAGAAGCCCTCCAAGAAGAAGAGAGCGAATGGATCTCGTTAATCACGAAGTACCTCTAAACAAAGCCTTGAAAAGAAGTTCGAATTGGAGCAGGAATTGACTCCTGGATAGCAGCGGATCGCGCGCATATCGAAGCACCCGGAGGATCTCGAAGGCGACCCCAAAGGCAATTGGCGGCAGGTTTCTCATGGCATTGGAGTTACTAGAACTTTCGAAAGGCTGCAAACAGTCCGTTATAACTCATGGTAGTCCATAGAACCGGCAGTGGTTTCCATTTTTTTGTTTGTGCGGGCAACTTTTTTGTAGCCGCATGCCATAACTCGGTACCCTACGGTAGCATGTGACGGAGGAATTGCAGAGAAGCCCGCGGCAGTTACCCACGTTTCTTATTTGAACCCAAATCCAAACTATTCGTCTGTGTTGAAATGCGATGTAAGACAATAATAACAAATAATTAGAATGGAATGCCCCAAAATCGAAGCGAGCCATGCATGGCGACTAAGCATGCTCAATATTCCCTGTGCACCCTGCAGTGTGTTATAGGCACTTAACCGCGCACGCGCTACGGTTCATGAGCATAGGTGCGGCCTCTTTCCTACGCGTCAGACCAAACAATTTCGCCGCCGTCCACAAGTCCGCACCCCGGGAGTCGACAGCGCGAAAGCGATACATTCCCATTCGCGACAATAAAGCCTCCTCATCCCTGGACCTCTCTTCACGCGTCCGATGCGTCTGAGACTCGTACACGGACACGTACTGCGTACAAGCCCGCGGCTCACACACTCGCGCCACTGCTGCGGGGGGAGTAGCGGTGATTCGTATGTGGCGTTCTCGCTATCAACGCACTCCATCTTTCCGAGCGAACGGGATTGATGAGAAGGACGCGTATCACGCGCAGCCCGCTCCTGCGGCGGCCCTGCCCGAGCCGTGGACTAAGATGAATGGGCCCGTTTGCGGCTTGGCGGCCCACGGGGAGGGTGGCGCAGGCTTCTTGAGAAAGCACCGCTGAGCCAACCCCCCTCCCCGCAACACTCCCTAGCTGTTATTTTTTTCTGCTCCTTCTTGATGATGCCCCCGGGTGCGCTGGCGCCGACAGCGTCGGCGGTGACGATGCGGCATCCTCGCTCGCACGGTCGCACCCTCCGCTTTTACGCCGCTACTTTTGGTCGTTCCGCACTTGAAGCGAGATAGCAGGAACGTTGCTGACACTGCACCGTTGACTGTTGAGCTTGCGCCCCGATGAAATATAGCTTCCGGCTGACCTGCGCGGTGCTCGCAGCGTAAAGCACTTCACCTCAAGAGCGTTTTGGCTTTCCAGCCGTTTGAAACGCGTATAAAACATACGTGAGCTCAAGCATTGATCCCGAAATGCGGTCGTTGGACCACAGCCGCGTGGCATTCAGTTGGCTCAGTAACCTGACACAGAAAGATCGACGCGTAATGTTTGAGAAAAGACGGCCGTTGAAGTCACCCAGATAATAGTGAAATGAAAATGAATGGAAGTTTGGCTGGTTTAACGTGCTATGAAAAACTTGATGGAATAGGTCGTCCATTTCACCTACGCTCCTTGGAAGTTCACAGCGTGCATCGGGACGTCCGTATGCCTCTGCCAGAAGATGTATGGCGACTACGGCAAGTAAGTAGCCTATTCCGAAAGCGCTTAAGTAGGCCAGTCGAGAAACAGCGGCGGCTTTACACAGCCAGCTGTCGGAGGGGGATGGAGGAGATGATGTGGCTTCAAAGAGGCAGGTTATAATCTTATATCTTGACGATACTTCGCTGGAAAACATGGGGGACAATGTGGTTTTTACATAGAAATCTTCTTGCTCGGAGGAAGAGCATGGCCGTTTGCCCCCCTCACGTCTCCACCGTCTGCCCGCCCGTGAAACTGGAAACTGAATCTGGAGAGGTCGGCTGGTGGTAACATAGCCCTGGCCTGCTACTCACACAGAGGAAAGGGAAGGGGAGGAAAAGAAAAGTGCAAATGCAGGTTGATGATGGCATAATACATTGAGTTTCACAGGTGATGTCGACGCGCACACACGCACACGCACGCACGCACAGGCTGGCACGCACACGCACGCACGCACACACACACAGGCTGGCACTCGCATCGCGGTGAGTAGACGCACATAAAACTGGTGTCTGCAACACAAACACCGACACATGTCATTAACCATGTAGGTAGTGCACAGGCGGTCACAGACGGGCATCCAGGCCTGTTTCACACAAAAATTTGAGCACGGCCTTTGTCACACGCCACCAATCAGAACGTCTCGCCCTGGCGCCCAGAAGTGTTTCCTTAGAGAGAGGGCGAGAGTCCAGTTGTTTCACGGTCGCCTCTAATGTCCTTCCTTCAGCAGTATAGTTAAGGCCCTCGCAAAGAAGGTGTCCAATAGTCTCTGGAGTGTGGCACTGTACGCAATTTGGGTTACTTTCGATGCCGATCTTGTGAAGATAGTGTCTGGTGTAGGCAACGCCAAGCCGTAACCGGTGGAATAAAGTCCCATGACGTCGCACCACCATAGATGGCAGATGAAATCGTGAGCCAGCGTCAAGCTTAGAGACGCGGTCCTGAGATTAATGAAACATGCAGCGCCTAGCCAGTTGCATGTGCACTTCTCGCAAAAAAGCCTGAGCAGCCTTGCCAACCACAACTGCAGACTAAACGTGCCTACTGCGACCTTCTGAAATATGTGCTCAGAGACTCAGCACGTTCACAGAATCAAATTGGACACAGGTCATTCGCAGGCAGCTTCGCAGGCAGGTATCCCGCCGCGGCGTGTCCAGGAAGGTCAAAGCACTTGTCCGGGTATTTCACGAGCGGGATTAGCGGCCTTCATTGCTCAGTTCGGGGAAGGGGCTTTGTTCCGCCCTTGGTCCCCCTCCGACAAGGCGGCTGCTCGGCGCTCTTTGTCAAGTCAACAAAAGGGATGATCCCCTCGCCGGCGTCGCTGTGTCCCATGGTGGGATAAAGACATGAATGGGTGGCTCCTTGTCGCCCCGACGAGGTTGCTGGCCACCGCCAACCACAGGTGAATGGCACTGCCTCCGCCGTCGTCGCGCGTCGGCGCCAAGGGAAGACAACGGTAGGGGTACAATCGCTACGATTTGTAATCGTACAACTACCAACCTGTAGAGCGTAGAATAGTATGAAATAAGACAGCGGCTAACACGGTGAACGTACAAGGTACTACTCGACGCATCAGAGACGAAAAAGTTTTTCCAGTTCTACGTCAAAAATCAGGTCTTGCCCTATGAGAGCCCGAAAATGGACGTTCGGGAAGATGTGCAAAGGCTTTATCTTTATTTTTATTTGGGGGGGGGGGGGGAGGGGGGGGGGCGACCAACCCCTCCGCGCCCCGTCCCCCTCCCTTAGGACTGCCACTGGCACACACACACAGACACACGTCGCCGGATTTTCTCTCAATGGGACTACTAATGCTTTCGCATAAAAAAAAAAAGTTATGATGGTAAATACTTGTCTGAATTGAGTAGCCTGATATCCTCACCGTAGCGGCTGAAAAATGATGGCAGTAAACAGCAGAACAACCCGTGTACAAATATTCCGGTGTACGTTAAGGAACAGGCGGTTAAAGCAATCGAAATCCGGCTATAGCTTAAAAAGCAGCTATACACTCATTAATTATCTTTTCATACATTATAAACGGTTAATCAGATAGCAGCGACATGATCTCTCCGAGCACCGAAGCGTCCATATTTATTCGACGATCTACGAACTCTTGGCCGCGTTCTTCGAAGCAAGAGCAGCCTAGCATGACCTCTTTATCGATGCACAATATTTCAGTGCGTTATGCAGCACGTATAACCAGTATATATACGTGTCAGTCAACATATATCCCGAAAGCTTCAAAGATACGGCTTTGAAATGGCGTCTTGGAATCACAGAAGACGCTATTAATTTCGCAAAGATGTTCACGACAGGAAGATTTTAGTGGCAGTGAGTTCTATACGTGTGACCTTTATTCTTAAGCGTGTTACCGAACCGCGAAGCACGCCATGACACTCTGCAGAACTCTGCAAGTATATAAGACAAGGCATATCTTTGCATATCAAGCACTCTTCCAAACAAAAATTATAAACAACACAGACACTCGAGTGTGTGTGTGTGTGTGTGTGTGTGTGTGTGTGTGTGTGTGTGTGTGTGTGTGTGTGTGTGTGTGTGTGTGTGTGTGTGTGTGTGTGTGTGTGTGTGTGTGTGTGTGTGTGTGTGTGTGTGTGTGTGTGTGTGTGTGTGTGTGTGTGTGTGTGTGTGTGTGTGTGTGTGTGTGTGTGTGTGTGAAAGAGAGAGAGCGATATTGGGATCCGCATCAGATTTGGCGCCATATTCGTCGAGCGTTCTTCCATTTGCCCCGCTACTCCACTGGGCAATATACACGCAGTAGCAGGAGCGTCGGCCGTCTTCGGCGGCGCCTTTCTCAGACGAGCCTCATGCAGAATAGTCTGCGTCTGGACGCCTCGCGCTGTGCTCTCGGCTCGGATGAGCGTGCGTCATTAGGGGCTTGCTCGAGCCGGGTGGGCAGCCGGGCGCCGAGATCGGAGGACGCCGCCGCCGGTCGTCGGCGAACGACGGCGACGGGTGACGACTACGACGACACCCGATACAGCGTACGCTGGGAGCCAGTCCCCATCAGAACCGCGACCGCAGCCGGGCCCTCCCGTTTACGCCCGCGCCGAGGGAGGCTTCCGCGCTCCCGGCTGTCCTCGCATTTCTTCGGTTGAAAGGCGCTCGCTTACTTTTTTTTTGCGACTATTGTTTTTATTAGGCTTTGCCCTTTCTAGTCGTGCGTTTCGTTAGCCTTCTTTATTTAACGTAGGTTAAATATGTTTTTTTTTTCAATGCGCCCTAAGCTAGGGAGCGGAGCTTCACTACTATGGCTTTTACAGAGCAACGACTTAACGTTCCTCGTCATCATCAAGGGACCCTCTTGTTTTTCTTTGGTTCCTGTCAGTCTCGCGTCAAATTTCCTTTTCTTTCTTCTTTCTATATTTTCTTTTCCGCTCCTTCCAACTTCGACTTCGCGCAGAATGACTACGCGTCGTGACATCGTAGCACTACACGGACGGCTGACGATCGTGCTGGGTTGTGTGACGCTTTGCAAGCGCTCTGTTTAGCAGCTGTGTGTAACTGACCGCTTTGCTGTGTGCTCTCAGCTGATGAGTCGTGCTCGCAGTCGCCGCATTGCCCGTCGAGGCGTCCCTCCTCCTTTCTCAGCCTTTCGGCACCTCCCTGTATGACTGTGCAGCAAAGACAACCGCGTAGAGATTTTCATTTTGTTTCAACGAGGGAGTTGGGTGCGGTCGCTTCGGTGGCGGGCGCGTTGATTTGATGGCGACAGACGGTCTCCGTCACGATTCTTCATCCGGATACGATTTCCAACTCCCGCCTCTCTGCGGGACTGCGTACGCGTCTACGCAAGCGACGGGTTCATGTCTGCGTAGCCGAGGAGGTCAAAAGTTCTGGCTTAATTAAAAAAAATAATTTATATTTTTTTAGACATACGAATGAAGCCAACAGTCATACGAATCAAAAGTTTTTTTTTATTACTGCCACTAATTTGTAGGATACAAGCAATTCACAAATCTAGAATATATTTGCTTGAGAGTATTCGTTATTCGTTGCAAAAGGCTCTCCGTTTCATGCCCTCAGCACACAATGTTTTCCACTTGTAGTATATACGATGCCGCACGTGGTTCCGATTAACTGAAGGGACAAGTCAGCGCATAATATTCCAGGAACGTATTTCATATGCAACAAAGAGTACAAGTATTCTAGTTATTTGTATAGGATGCTAAGCTGCGGACAAAAGTAGCTCAGACATAAACGGGTGGCAGCCAACAGTACACTAACTCGATTTCCTCTATGAACGCTAGCTCGGCTGCATGGAGCATTGAGTAGATTGCATCGGTTTGTGCCCGTCGCACTGAACAAACAGAAAAAGAAGCACATATAATAATAAAGGCTCCCCGACAGCGGAGCTAATGACTGGCCCGTGCTCCATATCAACTGCGTCTGTGGCCATGCGTTCGGCTCCAGAGCAAGAAATCGAGAGAACTGTGGCCATGGCGGTCGCAAACCGATTGAGGTGGAATGCCAAGACACTCGTTTGAGATCTCAGCGTATATCAAAGATTCCTGGTCGGTCTAAATTAATCTACCACTCTACAAAACAGCGTGCTTCGTAGCTTGTGCACAGATCTAAGACAATTAAAAAAAAAAAAGAACATCTGCGCTGTTCAGACGATAAGTTCACTCGATTTGCTGCAACAATAGATTGCGACTTCTACACGAGAGTTATTCTGACAAGACTGCCTGATTTGACTAACAGTGCTTTAATGGATTAACAGGTTAAACGTTATTTGCTATTAACCATTAACCGACCTGAAGTATCCGAAAGTTTATCCGTCCAAAACCGCACAACCTAAAGTATAGACGCGGTGTAGCTTGACCGGAAAGTTGATTTTTCCGCAACAACAGCCGACTGCTGTCTCTGGAAGACATCGCAGCTGCTCCGCTTTCGTCGCGACGCTCGAGTGCTCGCAGCGACTCAATACAGGCAGCCCTCGTCTTATTTACGCCGTCGCCAGGGTTTAGGGATTTGGGTGCTCACGAATATCCGCGAGCGCCTGGCTTCGCGTAATCCCGCACGCCACTCGAACGTCGCTGTCAAAACACGCGTCTCCACTGGTTTGTTTTCCTTGCGGTGTGCCCTCCTCTCCACAGGCCTCGCTCCCCTTCGCTACTCTCTTTCCCTTTCTCGTAGAATGACGCGATTGAGAGGGTGGTCACTCCACTCCCATTCCCTGGCACGTCCCATATATTATTAATATAAACACAGTTATACGATGTGGCCACTATACACACTTCAGTGTACGTATAATCCCATGGTTACGAAAACCGAGGGTCCAGCTCAGCTTCCGAAGCGAATGCCTCATGGTGTGCACAGTCGGTACAAAAGTATCTGGACCGCGTACTGCGTAAACGAATCTGATAACTCTGTTGCTAGTCGCAGGCTGGAGACCACACTTGTGGAGGTGGAAGAAGACCTCCACAAGTGTGGTCTCCAGCAGGCGGCTGATAATAAAGCTATCGGCTTCGCCTGCGGAGCACGCGGTCCGGATACTTTTGTCCCTGACTGCACGTATGGAAAACTTCGCTTCATAAGTACCGGGAATGCAAGAAAAATAAAACAAATAAGAAATAAAATCATGGGAACAAAGGTGTACGCTACATCAAGCCAGACTGCTAATTTTGACGCAGTGGCTTTAGGTAGTTTATTTTATATTAACTGAACATTTTAAATCGGCGTGATATATTTAGAATCTCAATGAAATATTTCACTCTTCGCAACGAATATTGTGGTTGGGTTGATTTTGTTCAAACAGTATAGTTACAAAAGTGGTATTAAAAAGGCGTAAGGGAGAGGTACACAGGACAAGCGCTGCGTATTTGTGCAACCGGTTGGTGTATAAAACGTGTAACCAGTAAATACACTGACGGCTTTTGAGCAGTAATACGCGACGAAATCAGCTAGCACGCTACTGCGTTCTGAAATAGAGGAATAGGTGCTTTTTTCAGAAGTAAACAGTGCGCGCTGGCGCTTTGTATCCTATATTGCGTGTATAGCCTACACGGAAATTCAGAAGTCTGGCATGAGCATGCTTATAGTGACTTCTGGTAGTTTCTCATGGACGCAGTGTTTCTAGGTTCCTTCCACCTATAGACAGGCGTGCTAGCACTCCGAGCACAATAGCGCTTGCCACCTTCGCACTTGTTCGCAGTTATGACCGCACCTGTTCATGCGATGCCACTTTCATTTCATGAAATTTTATAATCCTCAAGCGCATAAAACCATTACAGAGCTAGGGGAGCGGCACGTAATACGTAACGAGAATAAATTAAACGCGATATGCTTAATAAGCCAAACAAAACGCAATACAGAACATCATGTAGAAGCGCAAAACAAATAACCAAATACGCGTGTAAAAGCAGACGAAACAGAAAAAGAGAATGAACTGCTATAAAAGACACCGTTACAAAGCTGCTCGAACAACAACCACAAGGGGGGCAAACGTATACATATCGAAACGCGAGAAACTGAAACGTGACAAGTGGTTAGAAGAAAAAGTGCCAGGGATCAGCTTCGAGTTGTCTTACGAGTGATGAGCGAAATAAGTTGTGATCTGGTAGGACGAAAAGAACGAAGAATTTAATTACTTTACGTGCTGTCATTTACATTCTTTTTTTGGTGGATGCGGGGGGAGCTATATAGGATGGCTTCATAATTAAAGCCTGCTTGAATTGGTAATGACGATAAGTTCTGTGAAAATGGCTAAGGCGCCACACTTTCGTGCAGAGTTAAAGAGGTTAAAACCATAGATTTATTTTTATCTACACACATCCCGAAATATGCGAAAATAACTTTTGATATAGAAGGAAAGAGGATGGGATTTGAGGAAGAGGGAGAGGGACGCGCTGTATACCCTAGGAAGAGAAAGTTGCTGGCGACATGTAGTAGCTTTGATTGGCACGGCCACAATTGCTTCTCCGTATCGCTCTAACCTCATTTCCTGTTCCGTTCTTTCCTGTACCCCGAAATTCTGCGCTTACGTCCGGCGCTCAACAAAGCTGTACTGCATTGGCGTTCCAGGCAAAGCCGTCCACCATGGCTTCTATGAACTCGCACATAAGCATGTTGTAAGTAACGCATCGGTCCACTCTCCTGTCGCCGGGGACGCGCGCTCCTGTTTTCTCCCATCCGGCGCGTCCGTGTTCCCATCACTTCGCATCGTCCCGTGCGTGAGAGCGTGTTTGCTTTGACGCGTGCGCGCGCGGAGCTGGCAGGGACAGCTCCCCTGCAGCCTTTTTGTCTCCGTTCGCGAAGCGCTAATGGGACGACCTGTCAAACGGTCCGCGATGGCCCTTGGAACTTTTCCAGGAAAGCAGAGTCGCCGACGTACACCGGATTCTCCTCTTCTCTTTCCTTTTATTTTTATATATTTTTGCCGCCATGTGCTCTCTATGCTTTGTCACCCGTTCTTCTGCGGAAAAGGGGGCGAACTGCGATTGATATAGGCAAAGTAAAAGGCGAAAAAAAAAAGGCCTCCTTGTACGACGGTTCGCGTTTTGCTTTGTTCTCCAGAAGAGAAGGAGCCACGCCGCATTTGAAGTTCGGACCGATTTTTCGCGGGACGTCTGTTTGTGAGTAGAAATCGCGCGGCAATAACGGGAACGAGGAACAGACGCGCTTCAGCGTATAATACAACTACACGTGTGCACTATACACCAGCACTGACGACGGCTGGTGGGCCATTTTCAGTGGAGAGATGAAAAAAAGAATAAGAGGGAGCAGGAGTTGGAGGCGGGGGATGCCAGTAGTGTCACGTCCTCGTTTCCTCAGTCAAAACAACAAGGCGTTGGGAAAGCAGCCCAAGGCGTGTATAAAGCCCGTCGCTGACACGACAAGCTGTCGCCTGCAGACTACGCTCCTCCGTCTATTGTTTTTTTTTTCGCCCTTCCGATGTAAGCAAGCTATATTTGCTTCGCCCTACCACTCAGATAGACGTGTGTCCGCTTGACTTCTGCGCTGATGTCAGTTGTCGCTCTTCCTGACAAGTCGGGAGTGTTGTTCTAACAATATTCTGCCGGATATTGATTGAACTATAACTTCCTCGTTTCATCGGGGCGAAGTAAAGCTCCTGAATTTGTGCGCCAATGGCGCACGTGGGAGTTCATTTGACTTGCTTCTGTTTCCAATGAGAACTCCGCTTCCATTTTTTTCTGTTTGTTTTGTTTTTCTTAAAGACATTAGGTAAAAAAAAAAGTCGCAATGCCCGTGTCGGGCACCTCTACCTCGTGGCTTGACATTTTACGTTTGATGACTTCTCGTCCGGCCGTGATAGCACGAACATAGTTATAATAATAGGCATTTGTAAAATGAGCTGAGGAAAGTTCACTTTTTTGGCATTGTTGATTCTCTTGCCGCTCTTTTCGCAATCACAAAATAATGCATAGCTACTCAAAGCCTCCAAAACATGGTTGAAGTTTTTTGCTCTTCCCTCATCAAAGCAATGAAATTACGCGTATAAAATCATTAAGCTTCACTGATGTCCTGTGTGTTGGGAAATATCAGGAAATTGAGCGCACATTAATTCACGAGCGGGGAACGTTGTTAAATGGAGTCTGAGAACAGCTTCATCTGATTATTGTTCTCAGTATAAAAGACCTGATGCTCTTGCTCTTTCTCGCTATGTTGACGTCTGGCCGGCAGCAAAAGACGAGTTTATTGGCGAGAAAATTGAATTTAAACATCTTCCCGCTAGTCGATTCAAACTCGTAGCGTCCTTACCGAAAACGGTGGGCTGCCACCGGGTTGAAGTGAATGGCAGTGTGCGTAGCCTCTGAGATCCGGGAAAAATATCAGTGTCGACGCATGCATTCTACTTGTGAATTTGGAGTCACTGATGGCAACACCGGTATTTCGTTTTCGTTCTTTTTTTTAGCTTATAAAAGCTCTATTTACGGCTCTATTTAAAAGCTCTCTTTGTGACTTGAAAACAGTACCCTACCGACACAGGCCAATTACAGTCTGTTCTGTGTTCCTTTTACCTGGTCCTTGTTTTCTTTTTGCATCAAACGCCGTATCAGGTGCGGTTTTGGTGCGTTCAGGGAACTGTAGACTTGTGTCAACAGAAGGCATTAATGACGTCACCCCTCCTAGATCTCGTGACCACCTTCCGACCAATGATAATCGGGCACAGCCGTGTTTACATGCTTGTTTAACAAATGATAATATGCATCAGGACTGATTACCTCCAAATAAAAGGAGAACAATAACAAAACACGCCACAAAGCAATTCAGTAAGCAGCGTAGTCAAGAAGAACTAAAGGAACACTGAGACCAATTGAAGTTTGCCTTTAACGAAAGAGTACTCCGTTACGTGAAAAATGAGCTGGTTAAACCGGAAACAGTGCTTTTATAAACTAGAAAATACGAAAAAATAAACCACAGGTGTCGCCATCACCAATCGATTTCGAAAGCAAAATGCGGTGCGTCGACAAATATTTGTCGCGGATCCCAGATCGTACGCTACACCGCCATTATTCACTTCAAAACGGTGTCAGAAACACTGCCAGAATCAACAGTGCCAGAAATAGCCAAAGACTCAATTTTCAGCGAGAACAATAATTGGATGGAGGCGCCCCACAGTGTCATGAACGAATTTTGAAACTGCGAGAGCACAGGAAAAAAAAAAAAGCCCGTTTATCGCTACGTGAAGTTCAAGATCGGAGTTTCGAGACTGCATTGTTTCGTACGCCCCATCCCCCTGGCTTCTCGTTGCAAAGTAGCCCTGCAGCCTCCCCCAAAACACTCGCGATCGATTCCTCTCGGTCTGCGCTGTCTCCCAGGAACCAGCCGCTCTGCGGCGTGGCAGTTGTTCGACCGGGCTTTCTACAAGTGCGCAGCCCGTAAATGTGTCCGTGCGCGTGGCCCCTCGTCGCGCAGTGTCGGGCTCTGTTGTTTATGGGCTGTCCGAAACGATCCCCCGTCCCGTGTCCCCGGCCACACGCGTTTGCGCGCCTGCGCGATCCTGGTTACGGCACCGCTGACACGCGAACTGCAGGGGTCCCCCTCCAGTGTTGTCCGCTGCCTCAACGGGCGCTGCTTACTGTTCAGAGCTGCAGGAACACTTCGAGGGATCGCCAACGCTCCCCCCCCCTTCCCCCCCTTCCCCCCCCACCCCCTTCCTCCTCCGTCCTGCTTTCTTTTCTCGCTCCGTCAAGGGCCTCTTTCCGATTCCGTTTTCCCGGCTCTAATGAAGCAAAGGGAAGAGAATAAAGGAATAAAAGGGAGAGTGTGGGGAGGGGGGGAAGCTTTCGCCCCTGCCCTACCGATCGTGCACGAAGCGAAGACGTGCACTTCCCGCGTTTTTGTGGAGAAGCGGCGCTTTCAAGCGGGGCTTCCAGTTCGGTGCCTTATCGTGCGGACATGTGTCTTCCGCGGACGAGCGGTGGTAGACAACGGAAACTGCCCTGTTGACGGCTTTGGTACCGTGTTTAGAGGGTCGTTTCCTCGAATCGCGTGAGGCGGGTAGCTGAGAGCGTGGCGTTGCGGTGTCGGGCCTGTGGGAAGCCTCCGATGCGGCCGGCATTCGTTGGACAGGAAGAACGCGTCCGGGATTTTGTCAACACGCGTTCCTTTAGTTTGTTTCTTGGCGAAGTGGCAGCACAACGAGCAAACCACAGCCGAAGTCGTCTCAGTCTGGACAGTCTGCAGAGTTCGTTGGACAGGAAGAAGTGGTGAAGTGTGCTGAGCGCCAAAATCCACCCAGCCTTTAAAAGGATATTCTACCGGACTTTTCCGAGCAACTGGCACTATATAGCATACCAGTGTGGAAGAATGGCTGCATTGTGGAAAGGGAGCGCTCCAGAGAGGTGCATGTTTCTCATTGGACAAAAGAAACTTCGGAGCTCGTAGCTCAAATACATCATCGATGGGTTCTTGTCTGTGTTAGGCAAAATTATTGCAATGATGCAAATTTTAGTGAAACTCTTGATTTTAGTATATGCAGTACATACGGAGCCGACGAATGTCGAAATTTTTATCCGGAGCCTTCCACTGCGGCGCTCTCTCTCTTCCCTTCCCTCAAGACGTGTTTCAGGTGTCTACTTACAGTGAGACAATTGCTGCGCATTTTCACTCATCGAAACCGCTTACCATGAAACCGAGACATCATAAGGCCACGTCTGGGTTAGCTGTCATGTGTGCACATGCACTTTGTGTACCTACTTCTTTCATGGTTGCCCCAAGTACTTACATCGCTTTGTTTCCCTGAGTCCATTATATGTTTACGGATAAGTAAATAAAACTATCGCTTCGTTTATCACTTTTCAGTCAGTGCGGCAGAACGACGCTACATCGGCTTTGGGTTCCACGTAGGCGGTCGTCACAATGTTCACCAGGATCATAAATTGAGGCTACGTTTACACTTTTTTTTTATTGCGGCAGTATGTTTACTATAGTGCTCTTTGCAAAAAAAAAAATCAAGCCTTGCGCTCTAATTTAGGAGGGCATCAAATTTAATTACTTAAACTCTAATTCTGCACTAAACAGCCAAGATGTATTACGCCAGTCATTGGCGTGCGAGCAGCTGGCGTTGACAGCCGCTTTTCCTTTTCGTTGTGGGCGCAGATAACCTTAACCGCGTGGCTAAGCTCTGTGAGGGCTGGCGTCGAAGACCGATCGAGTTCCACGCATAATTGCCCAGATTCTATCCGTCGAGCAGGTTTGTGAATCGGCATGTAGTACTGGCATCAAAAGATGCCACTCACGATATTATTCATGACAGAATCAAGTTTGTTCTTGGCCATGCGCACACCTCTAAATCAACGTGTATGATGCCTATCCCCTTTGGCATTTGCTGCTCTATGCATTCAATCAAAACAAATATCGGTAAGTTTTCAGCAAGGGCACAACAGAAATATTGTCTTCATACTGTGTCTTACATGACATGTCGCGCAAAACTTTGAACTGTGCGGTTAAATTACAGTGCGCTGTGATCGGGTAGATCGGGTAGGGTGCGGTAGATTATTGTTTACGACGGACGACCTAATGCAGCCCTATTGATGAGATTTTAAAGGAAAAATAACAAATTGCGCATTCATGTACTTGTGCTGCGCTTTACAACCACTTAGAAGTGTTTGCCAACGAACAAATTGACGGTGTATGTGGCCGCATCACCCGGCAGCTTTTTTATTACCAATTTTTGGTTGCATGAACGCTGCAAATGCTGTGTCAGCCCCTGCATTCACGCTCATCGCGGACAGCGCAGTAAAAAGTGAACATGTGAACATGGAGGCCTTCGACGTGTCGAGACTGTGCGCTCATCCCATTTGTATATGCGCAGAACGAGAGAGCTAAAGTGAACAAAATTCAAGAATAGTGCTCTTTTCTTTCCCGGCGTGAAGGCGTATCCGTAGCAACGTGGCGTTACTAAAAGTCGGTACCCATTGTGACATTTTCTCATAGCGAATTTGTCGCCTCGGAACGTTTAATCCTTGCCACTTTTCAATGGTCGAATACAGCGGGTCACTTCGCGTCGCTTTAGCTGTGGAGCTGGAAAACCGTACACGTGAAGTACTTGTCAGTGTTCAGGACAGCTCTTGACGAAAGGGGATGACCGTCGGCAGCGGGCATTGATTCCATGCTTAGCGAAGCTGGCAGACTAGGTCGTATATCAGAATCCATGCACGTACTCCCATTTGCCTTTTTTTGCGCGTAACTGCGGCAGCCCATATTATCGGTGTCCTCTGTTGTGATTTCGCTGAATGGGACAGCGACGTCTTATACCAGCTTGCTGCACAGCACGCGGTGACCTATCGGTGGTTGTGTACAGTGGCACATGATCGTCCGTTACTCCAAACCGCCAACATGCGGCAGTGAGCGTAGAAGTGCAAATTACGTTTTATATACAAGTCCGGCGTGCTATATTGTTCGTAAATAATTTTTAAACCTGGGGTACTAAAAGGGATGCGTATATCAGTGCCCTTCTGAAACGTGAATTTCTGACTATTTTATATGTGACGAAGATGTATATCGGAGTGCTTTTATATCTGCACGAATGAATTTTAAACATATGTATGTGCGTAAGATGTTCTGTAACCATTTCTTGTGCAATTTGCTTTTGCCCTTCCTGCTTGGACCAAAAAGGTCTGCAGTATCATGTAAATAAAAGACGCGGTGCCTTGCTAAGGAACCTGCAATCTGGCATAAATTCATGTCAAGCTCTTAGCAACACACGGGTTAATCATATCGAGTGCTGAATGGAGCAGGAGATGGCTGCTATAGCCGTGGTAGAACAACATACCCAACAATTCTGGACAAAAGCATTTTTGAATGGGAAATAATCTATGAACGCAATTTTTTCATTTATTGGAAGATTTCACTCTAACAATGAATATACCCGACTCTCTTTTCCACAGGCCTGCATTTTTTTTTTTGCTATTTACGTTTTTGCGATCGTCGAAACCGTTCCCCATTGGTTTTCTATGGCAGTCTTAACTGCATGCTCCATGTTAGCGATGGAAAAACTTTAAAAGAAAGATTTTGCTACACGTTTGAAGAAGGAACCATTACTCTCAGTATTTTTATAACGGTTCCTTACAATTTTCCAGTATTTAAAATTTCTGTTCAAAAATGTTGGACATGCGCTGAAATAAAGAGCACCATGCCTGATATACTAGCCTTTAGCGCGAACAACACCACCCACCCTAACAGAATTCAGTTACAGTATTTTGGGCCGCTTGTAACGCTGATCTCTTCTACGCCATGTTCGTGCTGGTGTCAGCGATGAATCCGTGCATCAGAGAATCCTTGGTTCAGACAATCACACCTCGACCAAGTGAAATGATCCGTGCTGTTCCTACGCTACCGCGTGAACTCGCCATCACTGGAAGCCACAGGATGAACTCCATTGCGCTGTATGCAGGAGGTGACGTCGCATGATGCATTTCTTAGCGAACAGGGGTGCACAAGCCCCCATCTCACGGCCTTCAATCCGTTCCGAAGGATCCGTAGCGAATTGCGTAGCATCGCATCCAATGCTTATTTCTCGCAAAGGCCTCATGTTCTTCCAGCTATTCAAGACGAACATTGAACAAGCTGAAGAGACGTACTATAGTCGAGCCCGACCATAATGGCTATATCGAACACAGAGATGATCCCTTGAAAATCATGTGTAAAAGTGTAGAAAAGTGGTGCTGTATATCGAACTGCAACTGCGCTATCATTCGATATATCGAACTGCGCGCAGCGCCCCTGAAAGTGGCGCGCTTTTCCTGGCGGAACTGTTCGATCTCTTGCCGCGTGCACAGACATGTCGCCTGCGCGGTCTTGGGCGCCTCCATGCTAATAGCGCTGGTGCTGTGAAACGAGGTGAATATGGGGTGTTCTTGAGGGTGACCTGCAGTGTCCTGTACTCATTATCCGCGCCACATCTCTGTCATGTGGCAAAGCCAACGTAACTACCAAAAGTTTAGCGTAGGCCCTCCCGTGGCGTGCTTCGGTGCTGAAGGCGTTGCGGAAACCTTTACAGTGTTGTTCCTCCTTTTTCCACTGGCCCTGCCGCACTGCATGACAGGCGCTTGCATGGACCAAACTCCGTCGCTAGGGACGTATCACCTTTATCGCTGTTCACCGGGATGATTGTTCATCACCCATTATCTTCAAATATGTCAAAACTTAGTGCCATTAACAACGGAGAAAAACGACTGGCGTGTAGAATTAAACTTCAGAAAAAGTTAACCCAGTGCAGGACACGTGTCGTCTATCAACTTCCCCTAAGTTCTGGTCTCATTTCAATCTGGCGAACAAATCGAATTGTCTCAACGAAGGCGCAGGAGGCGATCACAGCCAAAATCCACGCAACAATCAAAGATGCTCCCTTGTTGATTATTGCAACAATTACAAATTTGCCGTCACGAATTCAAATAAACTAAATTTTTGAAGAGTGCAAAATACATAAATGAGCAACAGATTGCGGAAGCCCATTTTACCAAGAAAGCGAGAAACAAATGCGTTAACAGGACATCCATTTCGCGTAGCAAGGCGGATACCGCTTTTCTAGAAGGATTCGTTTTGGTCCCAATTTTCTCTCCGTTTCCTGTCGTTTTTTCGTCCTTCCCTTTCGTCGTTTTAGACGCAGCTCTTTTAGAATACCTAACGCTGAAACGGTCGTTCTTATAGAATTTACCTTCGCCCCGCTTCCTTGACGCTAGACGCTGTTCCTCAGATCTCGTCTTCATTTGGTCGTCTGCTATCACTTTTTCTGCGGTTGCATATCATCATAGTCTTATTCTTTAGGTTTTTTTGGTTTTGTCTTGGTCATGTGTGCTCATATGCTCTGCTGTTGTAGCGTAGCTATTCCAATGTATTTTTTGTTTTGTTTGTAAGCTAACTGTCTTAGAAAATGGCTGGCGTGCCGCAATATACTACGTTGCAAGTTGGCACTGGTCTTGTCGTTTATGTGCAATCTCTCTCCTCGTTGGCCGAGGCGTCCTCGTTACAACATTGGGAAATAAACTCAAACTCAGCTTTACCTTAATTTTAATGATCGATTATTCAATTTATAGTGTACTGATAACAGGATTAGACATCTTATGATAGGCAGTTGCTAGCTCCAAAGCACCGTTTTCATTGGCTTCGATGCTAAGCACGTTGCGCTGCGAGCACGCCGGCGGCCAGCAGGTATCAGCAAGAGGCGCGTCATTAGCGTTGGTGCAGTGTATTCTCGCTTCTATGTGGCCGATAAGCTCATCTAAAGCCATTTTTGTATATCGAGCTACCGATACATCGAGCTATTTCGCGAGCCCCTTCAAGTTCGTTAAGTCCGGGTTCGACTGTATATGAACTCAAGCGGTTGACGTGCGATCGCAGTGTTTTCTTATAGGAAGGAAATTAAGCTGGCCCCTCACTTTGGGCCTCCTCAGGCACTGATTAAACAAGGCCAACTCACTCGAAAAGTGCTCATGGACAAAAAACTCACCTCGATAATAAGTTACGTTGCCGTAGCGCCTTGCGGGGCTGGCCACGATCACTCGCCCGACCACTCACCCATCCTCCAGACGGAGAAGGCGTAGCTCAGGTGTTCGTTGGCGATGAAGCTGCACTGGCTGCTCAGCTTGCTCTCGGGCTCGTCGCTGTTGAGCACCTCGAAGAGGAAGGAGATGTACATGGAGGCCAGCTTGAGCGTCTGGATCTTGCTCAGCTTGTCCGACGGCATCGTGGGGATGATCTTGCGCAGGGACGCGAACGCCTCGTTCAGCGACTGCGTGCGCTGCCGCTCGCGCACGTTGGCCATCATCCGCTGGTTCTGCAGCTCCTCGAAGCTCTGGCAGGGCCGCTTGCGCAACCGCGAGCCGTCCGACGACTCGCCGTCCGAGTCGCTCCTCTTCAGCGCGCCCGTGGAAGGCTGCTGAGGCCTGCGCCGCTTGACGACCGCGTGGAGGTCGACGCACAGCGACGACTCGCCGGGACTGCTCGGAGACGACACCTGCCTGTGGTGGTGGGTCGCGTCGCCGTTGGTCAGCAGCTGTGGAGGCACCGGGTGCTGGATGATGATATGCGGCGGAAGGCCGCGCTGCTGGAGGTGGTGGTGTTGCTGATGGGACAGGCTCTGGTAGGGCCCCTGCAGTGCGGCGTAGTGACTATCCGGCGGCGACGGGAGACCGCATTCCTCCTGCACGTTGGAAGGAAACGCGCTCGGAGTGTGCTGTGGCATCGCGCGGGAGATAGCGTGGATAAGCTTGAGGCGCGCTGGTGCCTGCGAGGCTTGCGGCAGGAGGAAATGACAAGCAGCTGACGGACTGCCGTCGCCTTTTTATAGACGCGAGGGTCCCCTTGGGAAGAGAAGCGGATTTCGAGGGGGGCTGGGCTTGGTTGGAGGTCCAAGACCAATGGGGTTCCTCGGGGCGCGGCAAACGCGAGGCTGGGCCCGCTCCCCGAAAGGCTCACCCTCGCCCTCTTCCTCAGTGTCCTCCCCCTCGAACTCACTGCCGGCCCGCGCGATTGCGCTGGTTCGCGCGCGCGTGTACTCGGCGGCGGTTGCGGTTTCAACGCTAGTTTCTTGCAACTGGCCGTGGAAGCGCTCAGAGTGGAGCTAAGGCGATACGCGCTCTGTGTACACCGATTTCGGGGCTGGTTTTGGCAGCGGCTTGTGGCAAAGTAAGCGCTTAAAGTGCCCGATAAAGGGTACTCGTGATAAGGAATGACAAGACGCTGTTGTATTAGGGTGTGTTTTAACACTTCTTCTAGAGTAAACGAGAGGAGGAGTTTGCAGGCGAGAGTAATAAAACGCATGAGGGCACTGACCGACCCTCCGCTGATTCGACTCGTCTAATCTCGCAGTTTCGCAGCGTGAAAGCAATCGAGGAGGCACATTGGAAGGAGGCGGAAAAAGAAGAAATGCCTTCTTGACGGAATCGATGTCTGATCAGAAATGGTTAGTCATTAGCAATGAACATTATTTAATGAATGCAAGTTTAATTTCAACCTTGATCCCTGTGAGGACATTTACAGCAGTCTTTATTCGAGGACGAACGCAGTCATTCTTTAATATTAACAACGGTTACTGCGCACGTTATATCATCCTACGGGTGAAGTAGTGCTGTAGTGTAGTAGTAGTAGCACCCAATATCTCCGTGGTGTTCAAGCGCCTATGCTGCTGGGTATTGGGCTGCTTTCTACTTTAGCAGGGACACTAAAGAATAAGAGAATGAAAAAGAATCTAAATTTATTATTGCTGAATATTTTGCCTGGTTATCATCTATTAGCTAGAAGCATACAACACCCTCAACTGATTTTTTTAGGCCTCCGTAACAACTCGTGTAGTCAGGTAATGTTATTCTCCTGGTCTAGTCACCGATAAGGCCTGCAACTCAGAAAATTGGCGGTCATCTTCAATATATCAAAATCATTTTGCATGAATCGATTTCTTTCGGGCCACTACCATTTCTCTCTGTAACACACAAAATATATGGTCATTAGTTAGCGGTTTTCGAGGAAAGAAAACGGCGCAGTACCTGTCTCCCTTCTCGGCATTCACCTCAACCACGTCGTGAGGGGAAAGGAGATCATGTTCGAGATCGCTGTATACTACTAGTACGTGAGATCACTGTAATATGCTACATTTTTTTAAGCAGTGCGCCCCCTGTACCATAATGTGCGAGCAAATAAGAAAAAAATCTGAAGTCGTTCAGAGGGAAAGCAGCTAGCTATATCCAAACGACCATGTAAGCCTTTAATTAACGACTTACCCTATTCGTCCCGGTGCTTAAATGTTGCGCACAAGCATGCAAGTAAAAATAAACAAAAACCTTTCTTGCTGGTCGCAGTGCACGTGCTGAGCAAAGGCGCTCTCTGTCGGTACATAAAAGCACAGGCAGAGTAAAAAAAAAATCTGGTGCCGTACTAGTCAGTCAGGAGCACAAACCTGGTCAGCGCGCCATTTCTAAAGGCAGCGTTAGGGGCTCTTCGGCCTGTGCCGAGAGGCATTCTGCGGTCAATGAGTCGACCTTTACAAAATGGTATTGCTTTATCACTCCGAGCCCAGATCGAAGCGCCTCAGGCACCTGTTTATGGTCAGACAGGGAGAGTAATATAAAGAGGTACAGTCTCTTGTAATCTTAACATATCGTCGTCTGTGAAATGGGCCACCGCTTCTATCGATCCTAGCGGTAAGAGTTCTAACAGCAGCTCGCGGGTTTTGAGAGATAAGGACAGGGAATTCAGGAATATATAGCCCAGAAGATGAAATGGTATAACGCACAGACTGCACGGGAATATTTTTCCGGCAGAAAGAGATGGGACCAGAACAACGGCTTAAATCGACTCTCAGCCGTGTTCCAGTTCTGTGACAAGCTTGAAAGATAGCTTTCACGCACTGGTGCTCATTTACATGCGAATGCGAGGCTCAGAAATAGACACGGCAGGAAACTTGCTCAGAAGCATCCTGGCGCTATTACTCTGAGTTTCCCAGAAGTTGCCTCTTCAGTAGGATAAGCATGCTCAAGGAGTTAGCCGTGAAGAAAATATTCGATTGGACGCATTATATACTCAGTGAAAGGAATAATAAAATACTGAGCCGTGGTTAGAATCACGTGTGTTTTTGTTTTTTGCCCCCCCCCCCCCCCCCCCCCCCCCCCCGCTCACGAGCGGGAAGTGAGAAGTGAGGTGAATAGCGTGACCCTGCAGCCCGTATGGAAGGATGAGCATGCGATATAATTTTGCTCAAGTGGAAAACAGCACTCGCTGATTGATAACGCCCGTGAAGAAAGGAGCATTCCTCTACTGCAAGTGAATGCACTGGCGACAACCGGGTTAACGCTTCTGACATTGCTTATAATGTGCATGCCCACGCACGCATATGCGGGTGTGCGTGGGTGTGGGGGGGTTGGGGTGGGGGTGCTCCGGGGGATGTCGCATAGCGGAGAGTTCCGGAGTAATTTAGACCACCCGGAGATTTTTACATACACTCACATCGCACAGCACACGGGAGCATTTTGCGTTTCGCTTCTATTGAAGCCCAGATGCCGCCGCAGGGTTTAAACCCATGTTTACCGGCTCACTAGTCGAACACACTAACCACCTAGCCAGCGGGGCAATAGGGGCTGTGTGCGTGTGCATGATTGTTTGTGTTTTTATGGTTTATGGTTAAGGGGCTACGTCCCAAAGCGACATTAGCTATGAGGGACCCCGTAGTGAAGGGCTCCGGAAATTTCGACCACCTGGCGTTCTTCAACATGCAATGACATCGCACAGTACACGGGCCTGTAGAATTTCGCCTCCATCGAAATTCAACCGCCGCGGCCGGGATCGAACCTGCGTCTTTCGGGACAGCAGCCGAGCGCCATAACCACTAAGCCACCGCGGCTGCTTTGTTTATGTTTTTGCGTGCTTGCCGGATACAACATTGAGAGCGGTTTGAGCACTGCTGCGCATCACTTCTGCTAGCAAGAATGCATGCTTCTCTCCTCCTAATCTCCTCCTCCTCCTTGCAGCGCAACCGAGCTCGAGTGCCCAAGTGTAACACGCCTTTCCTCTGCTCTCATAACCTCCTCACAGCGCGCCTTTCCTCGCCTCTAGAAAACCATGTAATCTGTCACTCGCCCCCATGTCCCAGTGGCGGCGGCGCCTAGCTGCTGAGCCCGAAGTCGTCGGACTGAATACTGCAAGCCGCGTTTCGATGGAGGCGAAATACGAATGACGCCCGTGTTCTGTGCGATATCAGCGCACGTTAAAGATCCCCGGGAGGTCGAAATTGGTGGACCTTTCTTGGGTTTAAACAACGTGGCTTCAAAGAGGCGTGGCCTGGTGGGCAAAATCATCCGCTTTTGCTTCTTTAAAGGATTTGCTGCATGTGTCCAGCGTCACACCCGCCTCTCGTCTTCAGATTAGAAACGGCTGAGTACGCCTCGTAGCTTTTCTTCTCCCCATTACAGCCGCCACGGTGGTCGTCGCTTCTGCTGGATCACCCTATAGCAGAAGTCGCATGTTTTACCCACCAGACCAGAAACATGTGCACTGATGACATAGGCCGGGAGAGGTCTATTCGCACGCACATCGACTAAGGAGGCTCCTGCTCTCTTCTTTCATTCCTGTCTTCATCCTTCCACGCACTGCGGGGTTGAGACAATTAGAATGCTTTTTCTTCCTTCATAACCATTTCTTTCTCGAACGGCGATAAAAATGACAGACTTCCCCGCTTCAATTGAAGTACATATACCGGGTATCCCAACCTAAAGTACCCCATAATCTAAAAACGCCTGTCTGTAGATGAGTGAAATCAACTGAGTGGTGTTTAGAGTCGCAAGACCTATTCAGCAGTGTATTTCGTTCCGGAAAATTACATAATTAATAAGGACTAATTAGCTAACTTTCTAGATTTTGGTGTCCGGAAGCAAGTGTCAGTGCGGCAATTCAAAAACGGCCGCTTTAGCTGCTTGCACCAAGTTACCATTTACGTAGGCTTTTTCAACAGCCTTAAAAAGAAAGCCCACAAAATGTTCGATATATACATGGTTAAAGTGAGCTCCCCACCTCCATATGCCACAAATACGCCTCCGGGGCAAGTGATGTGCATCAGCAGATGACAGGTAATATAACCTGTATTTCGCGGGCTTTCTTTCAAGGCCTTTGAGCAAAGCTGAGTAAATGACACTATGTTGGGGCCATTTCAGCCAGCTGATTATCACGAGGATCTGCAACTTCTTAATTTGACTCTTTGTCCAGGAAGCCAATGTTTAAAATGCTAGTTAATTAGCCTTTGCTGACTGATTACCTTTGGACAACAACCAAAAATACTGCAGGTTAGGTAACGCGTCTCTCAACTGTACTTCGTGTGGTTCCGTTCGGCTGGGGCACTTGTAGCTGGGACGTCACGCTGAACTGATCATCTCCAGTAACAAACTTTTTGCAACTGTCACTTCGGGTTTGCACTTTTCTTTAGAAACGAAGGAAAATGGCTTGGGACACTGAATGTATACATCCATATCTGAACATATCCCTTATGGCGCGGTTGTCGCGTCCACCGAGGTATGTGAGACGGTTACTGCGCCATTTCGTTTCCTAAAAAAAAACACACCAATTAAACAGCGCGCGCGGGCCGTGCATCTCGCATACTCAGTCGCAAAGCTGGCTCGGAACCCTTTCACAGCCAACAACACAGTTGTCCCAAATGCGTTCAAGAAAAGTCCGCAGAAGACATAGCTGGAACGGGGAGTTCTGAGTGGCCTTTGCGACTCGTGTACGGCGACCGAGGTGATTTCTCAGCGGGTGGTCTGTGCTGCAGACGCGTTGACGCCGCGCATGGCTCATCGATCGTGGCCTGTGGCCGCCTCATCGGCCGTCTTTGCAGCTCGAGGCAGCGGGCTCCGTGAACCCGCCACTCGCTTGTCCTAAGGCTGGTCAGGGTCGAAGTCACCCCCGGGGCCAGCGTGTCGGCGGCGAAGAGAAACCATTCTGAGAAAGGCGCATCTATTGTTTCGCGCCTCTTTGCCGTCCTTCTTCGGGAGGACATGCGTTAGAGAGGGCTAAAATAAAATAACGACAAAAGTGCAGGGAGCGAAGAAAGGGAAAAAAAGGAAAGGGGGGTGGGGAAGGAAAGAAAAGATAAGAGAGCGGCTCGTGGTTTCCCGCCCGTTGAGGCCCTGCCACCCTGAGGCCCTGCCTCGGCGATGCTTTGGGTAGTGTTGGCCGTTAGCCGTTCTCGGTGGCCGATGGCTGCGCTCGTCAAGCAGGCAGGAGAGAAAAGGGGCGGTCGTCCGAAGGTGTCGTGTTTCCTGCCCCCGCCGCCTCGGCAAAAGCGGTCCCCCCCCCCCCCCCCCCCCCCCTTACTCCCACGCTGCTGCCGTCGTCGTGGATTATCTGCTGAACCAAGAACTGAACTTGACTCGAGTAAAAAAGAAAGGACCACAAGAAAGGAGGTGGAGAAGGACAGCTCAGCTCCGTAGCTTCACTTTTGGCTGAGCGCATTTGTCCTTCGTTGACTCGGTAGAGATGGAACTGCTACCCAGCAGCAAAGGCTGTGAAAAGAATAAAGTCGAATGACGCATGAAAACATCGAAGCCAAAGGCCATTAACATGTTTGCTCCATTTGTTAATTACCAACGCATATACGCAGTTTCCAGCCTACGTTAAAAAAAAAAAGAGGTTATTTTGGATGAAAGATCACAAGCAACTACAAAGCTACATGGAAGCCATGCCAAATGATCGAACACACATCACACACTTGAATATGGTGCGTTCTATATATCTCAATCTCCGGCTACATCTCTCCTCGGGCAGGCAGAGATTGCTCCCAACTGTAATCAGAGAAGATAACTACAATTCATCTCAACGGAGGCCTCTTTGACCCTGCCTCTCTCTCTCTTGCACATTCATAAGGAGTACAGCACTGCCTTTAGGAGAGGCGAAAAACTTTTGAAGAATAACTTTTTTGTTTGTTTTAGCTCTCTCGCACTGCACGTTGCGAAACGCAGGGCGTAGACGAATTCTGTTTATAATAGGATGATGCGCCATACGAGCTGTTCGCGCGCCCCACCCTACATCGCGAGCACATCGTGACCCACCGGGCCATGGCCAATATTGATCACCACCTCTGTATTATACCTTTAAATAATGGAATCGCCGAGTATACACACCTTAGTGCACGCGCGCCGTGGCACATGGGCTCTCACCGTGGCTTGTGTGTGGTCCGTAGCGCTTGCATGCTACAACACTCCATTCCCTGCCCTCCCATGCAACACGACATTATTGCATGACGCTCCTGTACGCGACTGCAGGCGTTGTATGCGATATGTATACATACACACAGGGCACGCGCGCGTACACCGCCCCTGTGCGCCAGCCCTTGGTGGCGCTGGTGGTGGTGGTGCTGGTGGTGATGGGTGGCGCGTGTATACGGCCAGGCGAGCGAAAACGAGCAGAGCAGGCCCGCGCACCCCCGAGCCACGCGGTGTCAGTGGTCTGGACTGCGTCGCCGAGAGCGCTCGCACGCGCGCGCGGGTTTACGGCTTGCAGGCACCGATGACGAGGAAGCCCGGAGGCCAGCCATGCACGCCGGGCCGCGTGCCTCGCCCGCCGTAAACACAGCGCAGCCTCCATCGTCGACAAAACGATGCCTTCGCTTCAAGTCACGGCCTCTCCCCCTGCCTCGCATTCGCGGCCGTTACGTGTTGGCCCGGGATGCTACAACGCTCCGTGTTGTGGACGATTAACACTACACTCCAAAGAGAAGGGAGTAAAAAAGGGATTAAACTCTCATATAGCGCACTCCCTTTTACAAAAGCGATTGTCTCTTTTACAACCATTATACTCCCATACAGGCGTATATTCCTGTATAGAGACGCAGATTTGAGCTGTGGATTTGAGACGCAGGACACCGGCGGTGCCCGAGGCGGTCTCAGCTATTCATCGCTTTCGTATGATAAAGTTCGTTGATACACTTAGACGTATAAATGACCCCTTTCGCAAACACCTAATAAGCGATCGCTTTTTTTGGGGGGGCCAACTTAGCATTTATTGGGTGCCGTGCGGTGTCAGTTCCGTCGCTGCACGGGGTGACTTGTATCTGCGCATTATTAGGGAGTTTTTTAATAGGATTGTTTCTAGATTAGTAGTTCAGCGCTGCTTATTTCACATGTAACAAGGTAGCCATGTGGGCTAGTTGGTGTACATCAGACATAACTTCACCAGCGAAAGAACGAGACACGAGGGGAAGAAGAACACAGGACAACGCTGGACTAACAACTGAAATTTACTCGAGAAACGGCCAACCTATAGGTCACCAGAAGACGCATGCGCATGCATCAGTGCACCGTCCTTGCATCTCACTAGCAAGGAAGTTAATTTCCTTAGCAGAAGTGTGCGCGTGCAAGATTGATAGACATGTTATCTGTATTTTGTTGTTTGCCAGTGTTGGAGCGTGTATCTACTCCTCGGTGATCTGCCACTTATGTATCTGTTTGTTTTGTTTGGTGTGTCTGATACGCATGCGTCTTCTGGTGACCTAGGTTGGCCGTTTCTCGAGTAAACTTCAGTTGTTAGTCCAGCGTTGTCCTGTGTTCTTCTTCCCCTCGTGTCTCGTTCTTTCGCTGGTGAAGTTATGTCTTATTTCACATGAACACAGAGACATGACAAGACAACTTGCTGAAATAAGTAGCGCCGGATTACTATTCCAGAAACTATGCCTCGCCAACTGGTCCCGCATTGTGTTTTATTATTAGAATAGGATGGCTATATCGGTTGGGAGAATACAGAAATGGGGGTGGCAGTGGTCATGCGCACTGGCGCCTCGCTATTCCTTTATCCCCTAACCGTTAGGGTACTGTGTTCTAACTGCAGTGTTCTAACACTGCAGTTAGGGTCTCTATTCTAAAACTCACCATCGAGCGTTGGGTGCCGCTCATGGAGAAAGGAAAGCTCAGGAGAAGCCCTCGCTATCCGAGCTACACGCCGAAAAGTGTGCCGAAAGTGATGCACTTTCGTAAGGACTGCTGGGAGTCTTTGGCCGACGGCGCAGCGGCGTCGTGCCCTGCATTGTGTGCTGTGCTTGCGCAAGCGGGTTGAGCGGCAGCCAAGTAGGGGGGGAGCCTTCAAATCGGGTTCGAAAAAATGTGACGTAACCACCTCTGCTGAATTTTTTCCTTCCTCCATGGTGCTGTTGAAACGACCAGGAAGTATTACTGTATTGGAGACTGCCGGAGTAATATCTTCCGAACAAAGCGTTGTACTCCCGCGAAAAGTCTCACAAGGAGAAAGCAAAACTTGTTTCCGTGCCGGCTCGGTTTCTTCTTCAGGGGTGTCGAGATGGGGTCACGAGACGCGCTTTTTTTTAAGCCTTCGTGCGGTCAACTGCCGCATCACCAGAAAAGGGGTCGTCGCCCTGTACCGGCGCCTGGTTGTCGCCTGAGGGCAAGTGAGAGTCCTGTGCGCAAAAGGCTTGCTCGAGGGACGACGCGAAGGGAGCCAGGCCGCGTTGCGGAGGCCGGGCATGCGCTCCGTGTCTGGTCCGCCTGCCTACCAGACAGATTTCTGTTAGCGTGGACATTAAGATAGACACTGAAAACATCAATAAGGCGCCTACTGTTGCACCGAGTGTACCGATTACATATGGAATCATTAATGAAGCAAGGACTGCAACATTTAGAAACTTAGTAGCAGAAACAAGCTGGGCAGAGGTTTCTCAACTGTCTGACCCCGTTACAGCATATGACGTGTTTATTAAAAGATTTACCGAGCTCTATAATCAAGCCTTACCTACAGTGCAATTTGAAGAGTGTAAGAAAGCCAGAAAACCATGGATAAATGCTGAGCTTCTGAAAAGAATTAGAAATCGTGACAGACTATTTGCCTCTTTTATCAGAAGAAAAATATAGACAGTTTGACTGAGTATAAACGAATTCGTAACAAGTTAAGCTCTGATATTAAAAAAGCCAGGACTAGTTATTACGGACATAAGTTTACTGATATCTGCAACAACCATAAACAAGTATGGAATACAGTAAACAAGCTAATGTCCACAAATGAAAGAGGCGGCATCTCTGAACTCGTTATAAATGGTGTACCTTACACAGGGGCGTCGTTTGCTGACAAACTTAATGAGCGTTTTCTCATTACAGGGGCTTCAAGTAAATCTCAGGCAAGTAACTGTGATTTTACATCATATCTCACAGCCAACATCGAAAGCTCAATGTTCATGTTTCCAACTACAGAATTAGAAATCTGCACAGTAATCAAAAACTTAAAACGTAGCAGTGCATGTGGTGCTGATGATATTAAAGTTCAACCTATAAAATCCATTAGTCACATGATTAGTCAGCCACTTACACATATATGCAACCTGATTTTGAGTGCCGGAATATTATCAGATAAATTAAAAATTGCAAAAGTCTCCGTCATACACAAGGGAGGCGATAGAAATGATATAAATAACTATAGACCAATTTCGGTACTACTAGTCCTCTCGAAAGTAGTTGAACAGGTTATAAACATCAGACTACTAAACTTCTGCAAGCGAAACGATATCGCTGAGCAGCCGTATGGATTTCAGAAAGAGAAATGTACTGAAATGACGCTAATAAAAATTAAGGATAAGATAATCGACAATATTGAGCAGAAAATATATAGCAGTCCCGACGGCATTGCAGCATCCGGCAGCGCAGTTAAACTTAATGAGATTAAGTGCCCCTACAGTTTACGAAATAAGTGTCTGATTGACCCGGATAATTAAATTAGCTGCGTACCTTACATCCACTATGTGAATGGTCAGTTAGAATAGAGAAAAACGCATGTTTGCTACAAACAGATGATAATGTTTTCGTCCTGAGTATAGAGACAAACGAAAGGAGAACTGTTGAAATACAATGTAAAGAGAATAACAATATTAACACAGTAAAATACAACACAATGCAATGCAAAAAAAAAACTGGAAAACAGTGTGAAATGTTAAGATGCAGTTCTAATCAATACATGGTGGCGATAGGCTAAAGGACGCAATACTAACAAGAAAAATAAATGGTAAAAATCAGAGCATTAGGTTCATTTTTCATTTGCTGTAAAGTTCGATTAGTGCGCCTCTAAATTTAGTAGCGTCACGCTTGTTTACTATGTGGTCTGGTACGTGGTTCCAATTTACTATTGCTGTAGGTAGAAATGGTTTATTGAAGGCTATTGTAGAACCATGTAAACGCTGAACACTCAGGGAACTAAAGAGGCGACGAGATGTGTTGATGGGAGGTAGAAGTAATGAGTCGCGGAGGTCAGGAAAGTTGTAGCACAATTTATGAAAAAGGCAAAGTCGTGAGATTTTTCGACGGTTCTCAAGTGGTGGAAGGTTGAGTGTTGATTTAATCCTGGCGATGCTGTAGTATCTATCATAATTTGAGGTGATGTAACGTGCGGCGCGGTTCTGAATAGCTTCTAGGGTGTTAATTAAGTACGCTTGATGAGGGTCCCATATAGAAAATGCATATTGAAGTTTACTACGGATGAAGGTTTCATATGCTAATTTACGGACAGAAGGAGAGGCCAAGTGTAACGATCTTCTGATAAAGCCGAGTTATTTGGATGAATTGTCTGCTAATTTGAAGATGTGTTCGGACCAGGTTAAATTGCTGGAAATGGTGACTCCGAGGTATCGGTTGGGTTGCACGTGTGTTAATGTGTTCGAAAGCAATGAATAAGCGTAAGTGAGGTTGAAATGTTTGCGAGATACTTGCATGTATTGGCATTTTGAGATGTTTAGAGACATAAGACAATCAGAGCACCATCGTTCAATTATGTTTAAGTCATTCTGGAGTTATAATTGGTCCCTGTTAGTAGCAATGCGGCGATAAAGGATGCAATCATCTGCAAAGACGCGAAAAGTGGAAGAAATACCAGAGGGAAGGTCATTAATGAAGATGAGAAAAAGAAGAGTGCCGAGGACCGACCCTTGTGGTGCATCAGACAGTACTTTAGTAGGACCTGAACAATTATTGTCTATTATTGTGTACTGAGAACGATCTATTAGAAAACAGTGTATCCATGCTAAAATTCGAGGAATGGACATACCGGAAAGTTTAGACATGAGACGATGGTGGAGTACGCGATCGAAAGCCTTAGAAAAGTCTAAAAAAATGACGTCAGTTTGGAATGAAGAGTCCAGATTTAAGTGAAGATCAGTAGTTAATTCAAAAAGCTGAGTTTCGCAGGAGAGACCGGAGCGGAAACCGTGTTGCTTAGTGAAAAAGAAAGTGTTATGACCGAGATGCGATGCGACTTGTGAGTATATTACGTGTTCCAGAAGTTTGCAGGCAATGCATGCAAAGGAAATGGGGCGATAATTGGATGGGTCTGATCGGTTACTAGCCTTAAACACCGGCACAACTTTACCTATTTTCCAATCTTTAGGTAGTTCACCCGTTGATATAGACTGTTCGAAGATTACTTTCAGGAATTGACTGGAAATGTCTTTAGTACTTTTAAGTAATTTTGCAGGTATTTCATCAGGCCCATGTGCGCTCGATATTTTAAGATTATCAATTATTTTTGTAATACCATCTGTTGTTATGCAAACTGGAGGCCTCTGAGAAAAATTTCTTCGTTGCTTTATGTGCATTCCACTGAGAGAAGTATAGCTCTAAGCGTTCAAAAAGACGATGCGTTTCTTGCTGAATATGTTCTAAAGATAGAGGAGTATTATTGTTGATGTTTCATGAAGGCACCAATTAAATGAATTTCCAATGACATGTGCCCTAACCTAAGATTTTGGTTGTATTTTTCCGTTTTTGATAAATGCTGTAACTCCAGTAAGGGTTTTGCAATGTTCTGAAACGCCAAGAAATAAGAATAGAAGGTGGTTTAAATTTTTGTACATTTATTTTCATTTACCGAGAAAAGGGTTCTAGATGTTTGAATACAAAAATTAAATATTCAAAAAATTTAAAGAACTGTGGAGAATAAAATGATACAAATACATAAACATTTACGGGAAATAACGTGCAAAACAAGATAAGCGTCGCTCCTAAAGCGCACACACACGCACGCACTCAAGAATAGAACATCGAAATGAACGCCTTGAACCACAGAGAAGCATAACAAACGAAGATTGGCACTTCAGATGCTAGCTCCAATATATCCATCATAAACCATTGCCTGTGACCCACTTAGCGCGTTCCTTTCCTCTACAGAAAGACACAAAGCAATTTACTGACTCCTACCAGTCATGATACATCCAGGACACCCCAGACAAAGTGAAGCACTTTCCAGTTCACACTCACGAATTTAGTTCTACAATGGACTCTTTTCCAGTAGACCCTCTGTGCATGAGCAAGCATGTACGGTCTCTGAGCAAATCGATAAAATTATATCTTCGGGACCTTGCCTGCAGTGTTTTCATAGCTGTTATGTCATTGATGAACACAGCAGGAGGCTGAGCAACCCATAATTAGCGAAGTTTGTTTTCGCCTTCGGAGGAAACATCTTGCCACTCGCTTCGCTGACGCAAAGTGAACGAAAGAGCGGCGTCCACCTTTTGCAGCTGCTGTTAACCAAATGGCGCCACTCGCGCTCACCAAACTGCAGCGTACGGAGACTATAGTAAGCGCCAGAAATTTGGGGTTTCCGAGTACTAAGGTATCAGCGTTTTTTTTTGCCCTGTGGATGCTTCCCTCATATAGAGCTGTAGTGCAGAAAAGAAACACGGAAACGAGAGATATAGACAAGCCTAATTATGTACTTCAGAGATATAGAGAAACGGCGGTATGTAGTAGATGTGAAGAAATGGACAAGCGGAGATACGATAAAAAATTGGCAATGTCGAGATATAGATTAACGGAGATATCGATATACCAAGGATATTGAGTAATAGAGATATGGAGAAAACCAAAAGATCTTTAGATCTGATCCTTCTGGACGAAGTGGTGGTAGTGAAGCCACCGAAGGACCTTTTCTTTGTTGGCTGCACAAGAATATTGGCCTAACTGAAGGGCTGGATTCACACAGATCCCTGTCTGGCCTGTTCACATTTGCTATAATTCCAAGCGCCCATCGACTCTTTATCGCCTCTTGCCTTGTGAGCGTTTGCAAACGCTCAAACTACAAGCACTTGTTTGTGTCTGAAATCCGTACTTTCACACAGTTGCGAAGAAAATGCTCGACTCAGGCTAGCTACCCCCCCCCCCCCCCCCCCCCCTCTTTTATCTTCTACCCCTCACTGTATGCTCACACCGCCTGAAATGTCAGTGTAAAAAGAGAGTTTGGTTCTCCGAGATTCACAAAGCACCGTGTTCCGCGTCATTTAACGCATTAGCAACCACTGCGCTTCACTCATTGTCAGGTGCCATCCAGCTTGAAGACGGGCAAAGACTTCTACGCTTGCTACTATTTGGTTAAGATGCACAACGGCAGATGTAGTTTCTTTAAACAAAAGAAAGCAATCTTTTTATAAACTACGCTGTAGTTGTACGCTCGGGAACTTGCTAACCAAAATGCTCCCTAAATTTTATTTTAATCCACCATGTTATAACAAAAAACAAATTCTTGCGCTTAGCAACTGGTAACACTGCTGCTTAAATTTTATTTTAGTAACATGAAAACACGTCGCTGTCTTTACTTCTTTTACATTTTTCCTCCATTTTTCCTTGGCTCGCGTTACCAAGGATGCGTTGTAATAAACGCGACAAGTTATCTGATCGATCCCCTTCGTCCCAAAACAAGTTTTCTCATTTTCTCATTTTTATCAGAATTCTGCGCGCTGCCAGAAACTTCGCTAGCCTAACCTACGAACTGATAATCGGGTGAAAACCAAGTCAGCTCCAGCGCCTTGATATGTCGCTCGTCTGAAAATAACCCCACCCCCCTTTTCCACCGCCTCCCATTCTCTTCTCATGCTCGCACAAAAACGTCCTCGCACCGTGGAAAATGTCGAATTTCTCTTGTATTTCTATGGAAGTTTGGGAAGTTTCAGATGGCCTGACCAGCAGCCGAATAAATAAAGCAACTTCTTTTGGTGTATAAACCTTTCCAGTAGCCGCTCTATGAGGGCTTTCTCATTGTCCGCTGGGAGCCCTTCACAGTTGTCTACAGCACAATGGCTACCCGCGCGGAAAAAAAGTCAGAGGCTTCATGCCTTCTTTTAAAGCACCTGCAGTACTTAGATTTGGACTAAGAGGAAGACCGCAGGAGTTGACTGCAGTGTTGACTATTATGGGTGATTGTGTGTATAGCTATGTCGATCAGCCAAGTCTCAGGTATATGCCTGATTAATAGACCTTATTTAATATTTAAGTGTCGCTACACTGGGGCAATAACCGGCAGAATCCGGAAGGCTAACCCAAGCTGTAGCTTTCAACAATGTCAACCTCTTTACGTGTGCGGCTGGCGCCAGTGTGGTGGAAGTGGTAGCTTTCTGCACTAGTCCAAAGAGCAGGTGTTTTGACATCTGAGTGTGTACACGATGAAAAGGTGAGATGTTGAGCTTCTTGTGAGGTCTAGGTTAGACTCATCGTCATCATAATAATCATCAGCCTGATTTCGCCTTCTGCACGGCAAAGGCCTCTCCAATATCTCTTTCATTAACCCTGTCCTTAGATGGGAATAGCTTTGTGTAATGCTGCCCGTGATTTATTTTGCTCTAGCGCACCGATGCTTGATTAATAATTACCGCTTGGGACACAGTTTTGCTGGCTGCACGTGTTCATCGCTTTAAAAAAGGTAATGCGTCGTACTTTACGGGGCGCCACTCAAGGAACATAGTGCAGAAGGAACTACTCCAAGAAAAAAAAAGATACAAAAAAAGAAGAAAGTAAAGGACGGCTGCAAGCAGGTCGTACAAAATGGAATTCAGAAAGAAATGAACGTGAGGAAAAATAGAAATATTTGAGGGAAGGCAAAAAACGGCAGAGAGAAAACTCTCAGATTTTTCACCCTATCCGGGACGATGTGGCGGAAACGGTTATGCCTCGAATATACCCACTCTTTTTACCCTCCTACTCCAACCTACGCTTCGCCTGCCCCTCTCTCTCTATTAACGTATGCGCGACCCGCGATACGAACCCCCAGCAATACAGACATCCTGTCACAAGTCGTCCTGAACACACCCCACAAGAAATTTTTCTCACAGCGCATCGCCATCACCGCGCATGCGCAAATCGTCTTGAGGGCTCAGGCCAGCCGCGCGCACGGCGGCCGAGTCGGGGTCAGTGCTGTGTTCTTCGTCTTTTGACTGGTTTGTTTATTCAATCAGCGCATACGCACTGACGGCGCCCAATACGCGATAGTGGTGGCGGCTTGTGCTATGCTAAATGTGTCTAATCCCTCCCAATAATTCGAATTCGGTCATCAAACTCCCTTTCGCCTCTTGGCCTCCAAAATCCGCTCCCCTGATCACCATCGTGGTGAGCGTATAAGACGTCGCAGCCATCGAGCCAAACCCTTTGTGCAAAGATTCAATGGCAGGCATAAGAGTGGTCCAGAACGGGCTCATGCTTTCCAACTTCGAGACGACTTCCACACCACGCTTGGAAACCTACGACCTCGCACCGTCGTGCTCCGGTGGGCCCCTGGCCCCCCTGAAATTACAAGAAACAAGTTTGTACACCGGCTCACCTGCGACATCATGCACCGGGAACCTGCAGTCCCCTGGCAGGCCTTTCCCACCGATATGGATAGACACACTTCAGGACAAACGCAACATCAGTGATCACTATGGCAACTTCAGGGAAAGGTCACCAAGCAAAGCGGAAAGTTGGGCAAGTTGGATAACGTTCATGATGTAAAAAAAAGCGCACAGGGAACACAAGGGACGGAAAGTAAACGACGCAGACAAGCGCTAACTCGCAACTGAGGTTTATTGCTGACGCGCGCAATATAAGGAAGTCACTTATATTGCGCGCGTCAGCAATAAACCTCAGTTGCGAGTTAGCGCTTGTCTGCGTCGTTTACTTTCCGTCCTTTGTGTTCCCTGTGCGCTTTTTTTACATCATGAAAGGTCACCAACACTGCCCTCCCCGCCGCCAGCGCTGGCAAACTCCATGCAACACTCTGCCTACTTGCCAAAATATAATGAATCATATTATGCACCCCTGCCTTGTCCTCCCAACTACCACGGGCTGTCCTAGTCCTCCCTACCCTCCAATTCAACGCAAGCCGTGAACATTTACTCTGCGCATGCCCTGCTGCCTTGCAATCACCCCACTTCCCTTACTCGCCCCTTCCTTTCTAAATTGCCTGTTGGACCTTGAACTAATTAGATCAACTGGTGGAACAAGCACGTTCCTTTTTTGGTGACTAAAACAAAGTTTTCAAATACAGTGTCGTCTCCCTCTCTCTCTTCCAGGCTCTCTGAGATAACGAGAACAGGCATCTGGCGCCTGGCGCATTCTCAGAGTGCCGGCGTCTATCCGGTTGCACTAAATAGCAGGCCCTTGGGCCGACGCGTGATCGCGAGTTTTTTTTTCATCGTTGTTACAACGTACGACGTAAGGGGAAATCCTTTATGCAGCCTTCGTTGTGAGCTAAAACACAGAGCAGGGAAGGAACAAAATGTTATTCACCGGCGGCACCCCGAAGAACTCAGTCAAAGTCAAAGTCAAAGTGTTTATTTAGACAACTCAATGGTACAGTTGCCTAGGGCAAAAGGATGCCTGACAAAGAGTCCACGCCCTTCTTGATCCCATTCGAGAGCACAAGACATTCAGCGAGTAAAATAGACACAAAAACGAAATGGAAATACAGAAAGGATTGGTTAACAGTGAACTGCAGTAATTTCATCTTGAACATTTATCTACAGTTGGAGAAATACTATGAGAGACAACAGAATAAAATAAAGAAAAAAAAGAGTGGTTATGCCTGGAGTGACAACAGATGCATGGTGATGCAATTTTTGAAAGCTTTCAATGATTTGCTTTCTTGAATAATGTTTACAGCAGGATGGTGATCGTTTAAAAAACTGGAAATTCTGTAGCTAAGTTTCTGGGCGCCGTAGTTAGTACGTATTTTTTCCTTATTATAACTTATGTGCCGTATGTTGTAGCTGTGTGGTTTCGTGAAATACTTATGACAAAAGGCGGCAGGATCAGAATGCATTTGTTGGTAAGTGGCTAACGCTATCTTTTTGTTTATAACACTCCACAGTGTAAGCAATTGGTGTTTCCTACTCAACATCTGAAAGCCATGCCCTGCACAGTCCTGCATGACATTGCGCGCACTGCATCACTGTAGCCCAGCGACGGTTTCTTACACGGCACTCTCCCTATCGGCAGCTTAGCTTGAGGAATATTGTGTAGTAAAAAAATAATGCAATCCCTTAAGCGTTGCAGCGCTGAGGTAGCTGTGTATCAACCAACGTCCAGCCATCGGCAGACGCACGCGTGCACGCAAACGCAACAAACAGACGATGTAGTACGCGGCGGCAGTCGTCCCCATTCATAACTGCGCATATCCCAAATCTCATCATCATCATCATCATCAGCCTGACTACACCCACTGCAGGGCAAAGGCCTCCCCCATGTCTCTCCAGTTAACCCTGTCCTTTGTCAGTTGCCGCCACTGTATCCCCGCAAACGTCTTAATCTCATCCGCCCACCTAACTTTCTGCCGTCCCCTGCTACGTTTGCTTTCTCAGAATCCACTCCGTTACCCTTAGGGACTAGGGACCAGCGGTTATCTTGCCTTCGCATTACATGCCCTGCCCAAGCCCATTTCTTCCTCTTGATTTCAACTAAGATGTCATTAACCCGCGTTTGTTCCCTCACCCATTCCGCCCTCTTCAGATCTCTTAACGTTACCCCTATCATTTCCCAAATCTGTACAAGAACTACTAACGATGCGGCGCGTTTTTAAAGTTGTGGCTATTCTAAGAAAGCGCGCTGTCTGGCTCTGGAGCCGCTTTCCCAAACACGTCGCTACACTGTCGTTAACGTGACAACCTCGGGTAGGCAAAGCTCCGTCCGCCTCGTCGCCACCCACTCGTTTAAAGAAAGGGTGAGGAGGGGTCAGTCCATATCTCACGACGCGATCAGCGCTACGGAGGCCAAAAGTAAGCCGGTTAAGTCTGTCCCTTTTCTACAGAACGCAGTGCGTAAACGATCGGCTGATGACCACCACAGCTTAGCCGCGTTGGTTTCCCTAAGCAGTAGACGTTTCAAGCCCAGACAGCCAGTTCCCTCGTTACAGTGGGACAGACGCGTCTCTCCACCTTCGCCCTAAGCCCTCGTTACTTACTGAGACCCCTTCCCTCTTTTACCTGACCGCAACCTCCAGCCTCCCTATGCTTGGCTCGCACAATTTCTTTGCCTCCTTTTTGAAAAGTGAAGAAGAGGTGTTGGCGCCTAGGATGGGAGCCGTTTTTCCCGCGCCTAGTAAACGGTCGACCTTTAGGAAACAAATAAATGGCCATATCCACTTGAAAGGCGCACACTGCGCTTGCAAGTTCGCTTGAGACGGCAGTGCCGCGCTCTGCGCAGGTCGGATGCGTTCGCTTTGCAATGGACGTGGCAAGAGCCAAGGAATTACTGGCGCGGCCGTGGTACTTGTTTCTCTAACCGAAATGAGCTTTTATACCCGAGCATAGCGTCGAAGCTAACGCGCTGATTTTGTGAGACGGAAAATATTCACACTATTTTTCAATATATGTTACTATTGACAGGATATACACCCTTGTAAGTGGGGAATAATTAAAGCTCAACATATAAAGCCCCCCTTTTGTGTATCGCAAAGGCGGGGCCACTCCTTCAAAGTTCGTGATGTTCCGTTTAGAAGCGACGTCTTGAGTTATTTATTTATTTTTTTGCGCGGACTGTAAGGGAATGGAATGTTTTGCCACCAAATATTTCAGTAGCAGCAAAGTTACTTCTAGGTATATTTTTTTTTGTTACAAAGATCTATTCACCCCCCCCCCCCCCCCACCCCTCACCGCAATATGTCTGGAACAAACAGGCGATGCAGGTGCCAAATGAATGAATGAATCTAATGGCGTATTCCGAACAGCGATAGAGCCAGTTTTCTTGCTTTGTATTTTAATGAAGAATTTGGATTAAGATCCGGAGTTCTGATTGGACCGCAACGACATGGTTCCCAGACATCCTTGACGTTTTGATCCTTCGTAGATTCGGAGGGCTGCTCCTTTTGCCACAGTCGTGGCTAACAGACTGCTGCAATTATTTTGTCCGTTAAGCCACTCAGACATGGTAGCAGTATACCAGTGCGCGTAAGTGTGCATGTCCGCCTCCTCGTGGCCAAGATTTTATGAAGTCGAAGATTTCTTTCCAGCCCTGTTTTAATTATAGTCCTGAAGGAATGGCATAAATATATTAGGTAAATCAAAGATGTCGACCAGCGACCCTTTATATCATGTAATAAGAAATCACCCCGCAGGTAATATTTTTCTGAGGGAAGGGTATAGAAATGTAAAAATACGTCAGTCATGTTCAGTTCATTATAGCAGAATCTTGATTTCTTTTCCGACTGTGCCTCAAAGCCATGCCAAGAAGCGCGGCAGGCGTCGCTGTAGGGCGATTGTTTTAAAGCTGCACTAAACAGGAATCTGAAGTTCTGAATTCATCTTTTTGACACGGGAACTCAATCTACACGTTCCGAGCATTCTTAGAAAATTCGAATTATTATCCTGTGCAGCCGATTTCAGCAACTTAAATTGGATTAAACATCCCGGCTTCCAGCTTTTTTTTTTTTTCAACTCACCTCTGATAGTAGGAGGAGTCAGCTAACGCATGGAGTGCCTTTCAGGCAGTGGCGTGGCGACTTCGCTTTCACTTTTACTTTGTTTTTTAGGTTTCTGTGAATAAATAGACCCAGTCAGAAACAACATAACTGCTAATTAGGCCCACGGAAATAAAAATACGCGTGGACTTTTTGCTTTCGCCGATCGCTACGTATCACTCCACCGATGGCAAAGCGGCAAGCCGACATGGGGCTGGCTGAAAGGTACTTCACACGTTGGTTGGCTCTATACCGTCAACGGTGAGCCCCCCAAAAAAATGGCGGGAGCCGGGACGTTTAATCCTATTCAAATTAGGGAAATCGGCCGCACAGGATAATAATTCGAAGTTTCTAAGGATGCTCGGAACGTGTAGTTTGAGTTCTCACGGTAGAAAGACGAGTTCACATTCTTCTTTAGTGCACGTTTAAGTCACGCTCAACCTAAGCGCTCCGTTCGGAATGCTGCGTGCTCTTTTTGCATGAAGCATGAGTGTTGTATGCCAAATCCATGGATTTCTACGAGCTGCAACCCGACATGCAGCAATGCAGACAAGAGAACTCTGCTCATTTTTCATTATCAAAACTGTCGTCCAGCCGATGGGGCCCGAACGAATCTTCTCAACGAGCGCCAGGGGCGATGTGCGCTCGTTCGGTTCCTTAATTCTCACTCCTGCTTATAGCTAGGACCATCGAAATAGGTCGCTTAGATCTCCTCTTAAGTACGCAGGCCATCAGCGGGATTTGCGGCTCGAGCGACTCTGCACCGACCCCTTGAGCGCCCTTAGAAGCACAACACACACCTCGCTCCGCAGAGCGCATGCACTCATTCAGTGAAATGACGTAGGCCTGCAAAGCCGAGCGTCTGCTCTACCCTCCACCCTATCCCTCCCTCGACAATTACCATCAGACACTTCGGAGGCGACTCCGCACTTTACCCTCCCCTTATACACGCTCGAACTATCACCAAGTCCACGCAAACCCCTCCTGTACCCTCTGCCACTCCCCCCAAAGCCACTCTCGACCATATCCTTTTCCTCTGCCCGGCGTACCCTCCCCCGCGGGGCCTGAACAACACCCTCTAAAGAGGCACCTTACCATTTGGGAGGCATGGGAGACCCTACTGCGCTCCAAGGGCCCGGCCATGCAAGCCATCGCCGTAGGCCGGGCTGCCAGCGTCATGAGTCTCCGGGATATGAACGTTTGAGTGCAGTGAGGCCGTGCGGGGGCCCACAGATCTGTGTGTGCCAAACTCCCCAGTCTCAAATAAAGTTTTCACCACCACCACCACCCGCAGTATATAACATCTAGGAATCCGTACGAAGTGTTTACGTTAACCGTTCTTTGCCAGAAAAAAAATGGTTTTCTTATCATTTTTAGACTATCTCTGGGCCACAACAAAAGAAATTTTTCCCCTTATTTGTTTCAGCCACGGTATAGTACAACAGCGAACGGCGCACCTGGCTGGGCGAAGGTCATAGCGAAGACGTACGCCACTTCAGGGCGAAAAGCCGTGTTTTGGAAGCCCCAGCTGGAGTGCAGCCGAGCAACGAGGCTGGACTCGGGCAAAACTGTTCTTTCGAGGCCACAGCTCGTCGCCTGGTAGTTCAGTGAAAGTAATGGTTTATGGTTTATGGGGGTTTAACGTCCCAAAGCGACTCAGCCTATGAGTAACGCCGTAGGGAATGGCTCCGGAAATTTCGACCACCTGGGGTTCTTTAACGTGCACTGACATCGCACAGCACACGGGCCTCTAGAATTTCGCCTCCATCGAAATTCGACCACCGTGGCCCGGACCGAACCCGCCTGTTTCGTGTCAGCAATCGAGGACCGTAACCACTGAACCACTGCGGAGGCCCGTATGTTTGTTTTTAAGTGCACGTTCCCAGGCTTCCTGATGTCCTTTCATACAATGCGGCATTGCCTTCTGCGTTATTATAAAATGTTTCCTTTTCAGTTTACCTTCCGCTCTTTGTGTACAGGTTCATGGTCGGCTTGTTTTCCATCGAATTAATCCAGTTTACATAGTTTGCCTCTTTAACCCTGAATTGAATTCCCTTTATTACGTCGTTCTTGTTTCGTGCATGCCTGCCGTTAGTTTTCTAGTCCTTTTCCTCCACTGAGTCAACGACCTTTCTGCGAAAAATACTTTAATACCTTAAACTTTTTCCGGCACTCTGTGCCAACATTCCTGTAAAAGCACTTTAATACCTTCGCTTCCCACCTGCCCCCGCCGATCTTCCGCAGTCTTTCGTATCAATACAAGATTTTACTCTCATCTTCCCGCACTTCAGACGATGCCCAGCATGCAAGTATCTAGCCTCTTTTGTGGTTTTGTCGTAAGCGCCTAAAAAGTGGTCGGGTTTTAGCGTAATTAAATCGAGTAGACGTGCGTAAGCATGTGTTCATTCTTCTCTTCTTGTCCTCCCATTGGCTGCAGCTTGCACGTCGCTCCTCCGAAGTATCCACAGCTTACCCGACAAGACAATACAAGACAGGATTCTTGCTCAGGGTTCGTACGTCTGAAGTAGTGCTTTCGCATTAATACCAATCTCCCAGCGGCTCTATCGTTTGTTTCTTGCCCGAATGCAAATCTGTCCTGTCGGCACAATTCCATGAGAGTGGATAATAACGCCGTAAATAGTAAATTTGTTTCTCGGGCTAGCTTAAGGACGGACACAAAGAAGACGACGATGCACAATACTATTTCGCCCGCTGCGGCACGCACCTCGAGCACAGGCTCGGCTACGTGCATCCATTACGCCAGAAAAAAAAAAAACACGACCGTTGTTCTCGTAGCTTTCGGCCGCCCAAACATAAAGACCCCGTCCGGCAGGGAGAAGATGGAGACTGATGCACAACGGCAGCTGCCTCTCGGGGACCCGCAACGCATCGACTGTACCTTCGCACCACCGTTCCAAAACCCTGCTGATGTGTTCCCGCCTGGCTTAGCGGCACCAATGGTGAGCCAGGAGCCCTTGGCCAACTATCCTTTGGCCAACAACAACCAGTTGGCTTACAACCAGTTCGCTCAGCTGGAGGCAAGCGGTCCAGCGGCGCCTCTTAGAGGACAGCAACCAACCTTCTACCCTGACCAGCAGTCGCCCTCCGCCTGGCCGTCCTCTTTTCGAGAGTACGTGGATAAGACCGGCCGCCGACGGCGCAGCTCCGAGGAAGAAGGAACCGCGGGCGATGCTGAGTCGGGCAGCACGTCAAGGGAGCCCGGAAGAAAAAAGTTGTCACAGCGTATGGACAACGTCATCTTGAAACTCATCGCCATGACGCTGGTTGCACTCCTGGCGGTGACCCTGCTCATTTCTCTCGCTTTGCGCGAGACCAGCCGTGACCAAGGCGCAGACGACCGCACTGATAAGGGACTCGCACTCATCGACACGACGACTGTTATTCCGCAGGACATCGAAGTCATCTTCAAGGCCCGGACCCGGTCCTTCCCAACAAAACCCCCCGAGACGTCACTGGAGACAGATTATCCCGATTACACCGAAACCTTTCGTCCGGACAGGGGCACAATTTACCCGCGGCCTCCGCGGACCGAAGAAGACAGCACCAGTTTGATGACCGAAGAAGGCACGGAAAACAGCTGGACCACCCTCGTTGCAAGCGACGCACCGATTTCGCCCGGTGGCAGTGATGACGGCTCTTCCAGTGCTTCTGTTTCTCAAGACGCTGACACCTCCACACGTGAAACCACTGCTGTTAGCGACGTTCAAGAGGTCGACGCCACACCGAGCGGAACCGCACCGTTGGCTGGGTAGCGTGAGGGTCTCCCATGAGCAGCCGCATGCCGGCGTTCGTGTTTCACTGCAGAAATAAATTACAGAAACGTCACTGTGTATACTGTGTGCGGTTACGAGATATAAAATCATCTCAGGAGTGGAGCGCTGTCTCACTCCCTGCAGAGCGCTTCATGCGACATGGAGAGCACAAGAGTTCCCCATTCGAAGCTGCATTCAAAGCTTCGAATGCGGCTGCCCGAGCACTTATCCTCCGGGCACCTACTTCCACGTCCTCCGCAACCAATGAGCCTAGTCGACCGCTTCTGCGGTTTCGAAAAAGTATCGACGATTACAAAAGCAGGCATCGCCAGTTCCCTCCACGGGCTAAGGGCCTGCCGAAGGCAGACGAACACATCTGCGACAGCTGCAGTCGAACACCTACTGGTGTCCCGCAATGGCTGCTCGCTATGAGCCGAAAAATGAATCCTTTGTGCCCGCACTGTCACGGACTGGGGACGCGGACCAAGAAGATGCCGGCACTCACCTAGCTGCGCCGGCTCATCCCCTATATTTGATTATCAAAGGTTCGCTCTCTCTCTTTTATGAGTTCGGCTGACACAAGTGACGTACGGTATTTCATCTGCCTTTTGTGAAATTACACCGTACGAATCTAAAAAGTTTCCATCTGGAAGCTGAACATTTCGACGGAATACACTGTTCGGGTGCGAGGTGTAATTTTTAACCAGGATATTGATTGAAATCTCGATTTTTCGGAAACTATTCAGTTCTTCCTGCGGGGATGACAGCGGACAGTTCGGTGTGCAGCTCTGAATAGTTGGAAAAGGTCAGGAGTGGAACTACCCGAGCTCGTTCCGAAACAGTTTTTTGCCTAGGCTCGCTCGAAGACTGTATCTGCCCCTCTTTTGGTGAAAATTTTATTCTCTGAACAGTAACTTTATCTTATTCTTATATTTTATTCAGTTACCCTAAAGGCCCGTGTGGGCATTACATAGGGGGGGGGGGGGGGGGGGGTACAATAAAAGTTTAGAATACGGAGAAAATACACAAACAGGCGAGTGCACACAAAATTCGAACATGAAGCAAAGAGGTAGATGTATGCGGCTCATACAACATTCACAGCCCCAGGAAGCACTTCAGATTGTCGACAAATGTGACGTGGTCAGTGATGGATGCCACGTTTTCCGGGAGCTGATTCCAGTTGCGAATGGCAACAAGGACTTCAAAGCCCTTAGGACGAGACTACATCTCATACTTTTTCCTATGATACGCTTGCAACCCTAAGAGATGACAGCATTTGTGACAGGGAATTTCGGCGGAAGCTGTTGTGAAACACTCGCAGGATTATAATCGAGACCGGGCTAGATGACATGCTTCCGGTTCCATGAGGTTGCATCGTATTGCTTGATGTACAATCTCCGCCTGAGGATCAACTTATGAGCAGTGTCATACCGGGTCATGTGCCTGCTTTTAATAACGCTATGATCGACAGTTTTAGTTGTGCGTCCCCAACGGCTTAGAGTGCGCAAGGAGCATGAGGGGACGGCAGTGCGCATGCGCAAAACGCAAGCGCGAGCCTTGCGTACGTACGCAAGCCAGCGGACTTTGCATTGCGGTGCTTGCGTGGCTTGCGTGGTTAACATTGACAGCATGACGGCGCAGTGCCCTCCCACTTCGAACCAAATGCAGCGTTGCCGCTGCATTTTTCGACGCGATAACTCGTTCTAAACGGTTGTATTCGCTTTTATTTTGCGCATTCTCACCCCTCCGTAATGATATAGTGATATAGGTGAGAAATAGTTACCGTTTTTTTAGATAAACTGACGAAGTTCTTGATGTTAAGCCGAACTATGTACGGCGTAAGCTGCCGTCATAGCAACGCCAGCAGTGTATCAGTCATAGGGACTGACCAAGTGATGTACGCCAGTACGTCTCGAGGGAACGCAAGATCTGCAAAGGACGCAAAGAACGCATGTCTAGGGCTCTTTCTCCGACATAACGCGCGCGCGCGATCGCGCGGCACTGCCACGTCACGCTGGCCAAAGCGAGACCCTCTATACTCTGACGCCGCTTGACCAGCGACGTCTTCGTCGGCTTCGGCGCGCTCTGGCGGTGCTTTATGTTGAGTGGACAAGCGCGCCTATCGCAGACACAGGCCAAGAGCAGTACGCAAGGGCTACCTCGGAAATTGGAATGAGTAGAGGAATACAACCAGAGGAAAATATTTTTTTACGACCTGCTTCACCGCAATGCTTGGCATGGCTTCGTACATCGCTTAAGCAAGTTAGGTGATGAAGCCAAGGTAATTCCGAGTGTGCTTGGCGCTTTCACCACTACGCGCAAGTTATGTCATTGGTTATTTTCGAATACCCATTGTTCATCAAAGTTCATCGAAAGCGACAGTCTCAACAACGACCTCTACCGGGAATGTGCACCCGGTAGAGTCTGTCGCCGAGCGTGGTGGCAACTCGCCGAGGATGGTGGCAACTGCCACCACCCCGTTTCAAAGGGGACGCTACTATCTTCCATCCATCCACCTGTCGTCATGTGACACAATATGATCGAAAAGAGAGAACTTTTTTAAAAAGTTTGGTTTGGTTTGGTTTATGGGGTTTAACGTCCCAAAGCGACTGAGGCTATGAGAGACGCCGTAGTGAAGGGCTCCGGAAATTTCGACCACCTGGGGTTCTTTAACGTGCACTGGCATCGCACAGTGCACGGGCCTCTAGAATTTCTCCTCCAAAGAAATTCCAGCCGCTGCGGCCGGGATCGAACCCGCGTCTTTCGGGTCAGCAGCCGAGCACCATAGCCACTTAGCCACCGCGGCGGCTTTTTAAAAAGTGAGGTGCATATTTTTCCTCCTCCCGGGAGTTTGACTAAATTCTAAATCGTTTTGTTTTTGCGTCTAGCGCAAAGAATTTTTCTGCTGAAACTTCGTCACTTCAACACATTCAAATATATGTGACACTTGTATTGCTTCGTATTATCAGAGTTTGCGCAACACGGGGAGTTCTTGAGTTTATACACTAGGACTTACGGGCTCAAGAAATCGCCGCTCTCACGGCTATACCGCACAAAATGAATATTTCTGCGAGTTATCATTTTTTCATAAACGTTTCAAACACTGACGAGCGCGCGCACATATGTCGGCTACGCATGAAAATAAACGAGAACAAATGCACGCGGTCACTACAGGCGAAATCCGCTATCCAGAAGCGCCAACAGCGCATGCGAAGTGAAGAGAGGCGGAATTTATTGTACTCGGATGGCTCGAGGTGTGCGGTTGTCGCCAACATAAGTTACGGGTGCGTGCGACAAACTGGCGGTTTGTTCGCAACCGGTGGAGCTGGGGAGAAAGCAGGGGAGGAGAGGCACGAATACGCAAGTTGAGTGGTTGAAAAAGGGAATTCAGCGCTAGGACATGTACTGTCAAGGTATTAGGTGAGGCTGACAATTATAATGCTTCCAAACTGTCTTAGTTTCATGCGTGTGCGTGCGCGAATGAGTCCACTATAAGAGATCCTTATTCTGAACCACGTAAGAATTGCAGGGCGTGCCTACGGATGTATTTTCATTTGTCGAGAATGGGGAGCAAGGGTCATTGCTTTTTAACATGATAGCGTTAAGGGCCCCGTGTCGCAGAAAAGCCGATGTCGTCGTCGGTGTCGGCGACGACATTAGTCTACAAGGGTTTAACTGATCTAGTGTATTGACTACCAGTACGTCCTGTCGCGAACAGAACTTGTCATGCAGGCTTTCGTCGGTACGAAAATGCGGCTACCGCGTTCGCCGGGTGCCTCTGCAAGTTTCTAAGCATACACATAAAGGGAAGAGAGAAAATAAAAATTGCCGGCGATTACGTTACTTCTTGAAGGGAAATTTGAGCGCAGCTCATCAGCTGTTTCAGCTTTTCGATAGATTGAGGCAAAGAATTCGAGCCAGACATGTATGTACAATCACAGACAACTTGTTATTTTTCACACGTATTACTTCTTCAAGAAACACTCCACTAACAGTTCTTAATTGTCATGAAGGAAGATTTGTGGACGGAGAAATAGATGGATATATGCTCGACTTGCTGCGGGGACCCTGGGGCGTGCCCCGAATTCCTCTTACAATAAAGTTTCTCTCTCTCTCTCTCTCTCTGCACCAATGCCTGGTTCTCAAAGGCGAGGTCCGCGCAAGTATTTCGCGAGGTTGTCACAGCTGTGGGAGCCGTTAAGAGCGAGAGGAACGGGATGTTCTCCCGCATAAGTGGTAATAAATTTACCACATATCTACATTAAAGTCCCCACCCACCCTGCCACCCTTGCAGGTGACAGGGTGGCAGAGCGGACTCATCAGGCCGCTCCCGAGGAATACGCACCCGTCCCACCATGAGCAGCGCCACAGAGCCCGTGCGAAGGCTCTCCATCGAGCGTACGGCTCCGAGCCGGACGCCGTATGGGTGGACGCTGCCTGCACGGGTGATGAAGCGACAGCAGCTGTGATGGACTCCTCTTTATCCGCCCTCCTCACACTACCTCTCCCTCCAGACACCTCCCCAGACGCTGCAGAGGAAGCCGCCATTGCACTGGCTATCACCCGCACGGAAACCCGGTACGTTTTAAGTGACTCTAAAACTGCGATTCTAAATGTTGCTCGAGGCCGACTCCATGTCCCTGCTTTTGGCATACTGGAGTCATCCCCATGCACCGCCACCCTGCCAAGTGGAGCTGATATGGGTGCCTGCGCACTCCGGGAATCCCGGAAACGAGGCCGCCAACCTTTTAGCCCGAGGTTCCTTAAACCGGGCTCAGGTGACTTCGGATCGGGGATTCACGAAGGAACGCATGCACTCATTCAGCGAGCTGACGCAGGGCTACAGAGCCCCACGCCAGCTGTACCCCCGCCCCACTCCTCCCAGATAACAAACAAGCAACACTCTGGCGCAGACTACAGACACACTCTCTCCCCTCACACCTTACCCTAGCCCACTATCATCCCTCCTTACCCACTCCGGCATGCGTCCTATGCCCAGACCCCTTCGCTTCTTCCCACCACATTCTTTCCCTCTGCCCGGCGGGCCCTCCCGCCGGGCAATGTGGAGGCCTTTAATGCCTCATCGTTGTAAGCAGGAGTTATCGACAGAAATGTCACGCTTTTCAATTTGTCGAGATGGTAGTGACGTCACAGTGTGCGAATTTCAAATGGGGGCAATTGTAGGTTGGCTAGTAACCATGCAACCAATTAATGGATGGTATAGTGATGCTTCAAGTAGAACAAATAAATGAATAAAACCGAGTAGGAAATTGTTCGAGTTGGGGAAAGTAACCAGGGTCTCCAAAGTGCGAGACGTGCACGCTAATCATTCCGCCACGCCAGCTCGATGGTTTGAAATGAACAAAGGCGCGTCTAGTGAATACGGCGTCTTCGTTCACTGCCATTTTCGGCCGCGGCGGTTGAATTTCTTTGGAGGAAAAATTCTAGAGGCCCGTGTACTGTGCGATGTCAGTGCACGTTAAAGAACCCCAGGTGGTCTAAATTTCCGGAGCCCTCCACTACGGCGTCTCTCATAGCCTTAGTTGCTATGGGACGTTAAATCCCATAAACCAACCAACTCCCTTTCCTTCGGGAGAGGTTCAGCTGTGCACCGAGATATGCGAGACAGATACATTTCCTTTCCTCAAAAACCAACTTACCGACGTGCAAGGCGTACAGCCGATGATGATGATGAAAACTTTATTTGTAACAAGGGAGTTTTGGACACGTCGGTCCTTGGGCCCCCGCACGGCCCCACTGCACTCAAACGTTCATGTCCCGGAGGCTCATGACGCTGGCAGCCCGGCCGGTGGCGATGGCTTGCTTGGCCGGGTCCTCGGAGCGCAGTAGGGTCTCCCAAGCCTCCCAAGATGTAGTAGTAGTAGTAAAAACATTTATTTTTTTTTTTCAAAAGGAAGAGTTAGGGAGTAGGGGGATGGGGATAGATAGATGTGGAGCTACAGTGGTCGGTCTTCCCTAGTCCAGGATACCGTTGGCCTCCGCCGCTGCCTTGGCCCTCGTCACCAGCATAAGCTGAGTGCTCGGGTCGGAGTCAGCCAGGAGGGCCTCCCACAGCTCTAGACTAGGGCTATTTACCTTTGGTAGTAAAGGGCTTTTTTCGCAGCCCCAGGTGGCGTGGTACGTTGTGGCGTAGCCCCCACACCACACGCACTCTTTCGCGTATCTGTTCGGCCACATTTTGTGATACATGGCTCTGCTTGGGTAGGTGTCTGTTTGTAGTCGTCTGAGCGTGGTGGCCTGCTCTCTGTCGAGGATATCCGCCGGAGCCGAGTACTTCTTGCGCGCTCCCAACAACGCCTTCATTGCCTCCCCGTAAGATTCTGGCGTGCTGAAGGGTTCCACCGGCAAACCCGCCCTCCGGTTCGTGAACCCTCGGACAACGGTGTCTGCCATGAGATTTCCCTCAACCCCAGTGTCAGGGACCCAAATGATGGTGTGTTGAATGTTTGTGTTGTTTGATCCATGTATGTGTTGTTTTTGTTCGAAGAGGATACTCGCGGCTTTTCGGCCGATCCTTCCATCTCTGTACGCCCTTGCTGCAGCCTGAGAATCCGTGGCTATCCAGTAACTCAGTCCCTGCCGATTGGCTTCAGTCAGGGCTAGAGCTATGGCGATCTCTTCCGCTGCTTGTGTTGTCCTTGTGCGCACTGATGCACCAGTAACTATATTCCCATTGGCGTTCACTACTGCTACCGCCCTAGCGTTTTCCTTCGTTCTGTACTTGGACGCGTCAACATACAGAACCATCTGTTTCTTCTTTAGGAACCTGTCCAACTCCAATGATCTCGCCGCCCGTCTTCCTTCGTGGTTCTTCGGGTCCATGTTTCTGGGCACTGGTTTAACCAAGAAAGTGCTCCTAATTTGGCTGTCAATGTCTGTATTGTCTTCGCCCTCGTCTTCTGCCGGGTATCCTAGCTTGATCAGTAGTGCGCGGCCAGCGGCTGTTCTTTTAAGTCTTTCCATTTGAAATCTGAGCATGGTTTCGCTGTGCTCCTCATAGGTGCCGTACACCCCCATGTTCATCAGCTTCTCTGTCGAGGCGCAGGTCATGACGCCTAACCCAAGAGGTAAGGTGCTCCAGGCCCCGCAGGGGAGGATCCGCCGGGCAGAGGAAAAGAATATGGTCGAGGGTGGCTTTGGGGTGGTGGCAGAGGGTACAGTAAGGGTTCGTGTGGACTGGGTGATATCGCGAGCGTATATAAGGGGAGGGCAAAGTGCGTGTTTGGAGCCGCCTCCAAAGTGTCTGATGGTAATTGTCGAGGGAAGGATGAGGTGGGGGGTAGAGCCGACGCTCGGCTTTGTAGGCGTGCGTCATTTCACTGAATGAGTGCATGCGCTCCCGCGAGAACCCCAGGTCGGAGGCCGCCGGTGCCCGGTTGAGAGAAGCTCGGGCTAAAGCGTTGGCGGCCTCGTTTCCGGGATTCCCGGAGTGGGCAGGCACCCATATCAGCTCCACATGGCGGGGCGGGTGCGCGGCGAGGGAGTCCAGTATGCGAAATGCAGGGACGTGAACTCTCCCGCGAGCAAAATTTAGTATGGCAGTTTTGGAATCTGACAGTATATATCGCGCCTCCGTGCGGGTGATCGCCAGGGCAATGGCGGCCTCTTCGGCCTCCTCCGAAGTGGCAGTAGGGGTTATGCGAAGTGTGGAAATGGGTTGGAGGGAGGGGTTCGTGATGGCGACAACCGCGTCCTCGCCCGTGCATGCGGCATCCACCCAAACGGCATACGGTTCCGTGCCATAGTATTTGTGGAGTGCCCGTGCGCGAGCTCTGCGGCGGGGTTCGTGGTAGGTGGGATGCATGTTTTTGGGGGGAGGTTTAATAAATAAATCGCGGTGAATGAGGCGGGGGACCTGGAGCTGTGTGGGATCGGTAACTGGTAGGCGTATACCGAGGGTGTGTAGGATGTGTCTCCCGGTGGTGGTTCTCGCGAGACGTATGTATTGTGTCTGTCGGTGGGCCTCACTAAGCTCCCTTATCGTATTGTGCAGTCCTAGTTGAAATAGTTTTTCGGTTGAGGTATTTTGGGGTAGGTGTAATGCTGTCTTAAATGCTGTTCGAATCATGGCATCCAGGGTGGAGATTTCCCCGGCCTGGAGTTTCAGGTAGGGGAGCGTGAAGATAAAGCGGCTGAGGACGAAGGCATGAATGAGACGACATAGGTCATGCTCCTTCATGCCCCGGTGGTGTGCAGAAACGCGGCGGATTAGGTGTGATATCGACACAGTTGTCTGCTTGAGTTTCGAAAGGGCGATGGCGTTCTGTGGACTCCCTGGCAGCGTTGCAAGACGCTGTCGCGTTCCACTCTTAGAGGCGAAGCTTGAAATCTTAACCACACATCAGTGACACAAGTTAAGCCTTTCGCCTCACCGCACTTTAAGTCAACAAAGTGCCCCCCGAATTTTTTTGGAATTTATATTTTTAAAATTTAAGATTTTCATCTTGCCCATCTGGTGCAGTTACGATAGATCACTACTGCCAAAGACAGATGAACTGGCCCGCACATGGCAACTCCGGGACAGACAGTGGAACATCGGCGCTCACTGGCAATGGTTTTCCAAGCCGACGGCTGGTGGTGGTGAAAACTTTTAATTGATGAAATAGAGTTCGGGAGCCACAGAGTGGCCCCGCTACATGGTCGGCGTCCTAGTCTGGGACACCGCATGACGAAGCCTCGTCTCTCGCCCGTTTCGCCTGAGCCCTTTGGGACTCAAGCGAGGAGCAGTTGAGGAGGGCAGTCTCCCATGCCTCTCTGGAAGGGGTAGGGGAAGGGGGAGGTGGGGATTTTGAGTACATGCCCACACCATGTGGAAGATATCACAGGTCTCCCCACAGTGCGGGCATCGACCATCCGTCTTAGGATCGTAATGTTTTATGATTGCAGGACAGAGTAGAGTACCTGTCTGCAGGCGCCTTAAAATTCGCTCCTCCGTCTTACTCAGCCCCTTTGCAGGGGCCGGGAAAAGGCGGTTGTTGTCGCTATAATGCGTTATTATATCTTTGAATCGCAGCAGCGGCTGGTTACTCTCCGAGCCAGAATAGCTGGGATGAGGAGCCCGGTGAATAAGCGCTCGGGCAGCCGCGTCAGCGGCCTCATTACCTCGTAAGCCCTGGTGGCCAGGAGCCCAAATGATTCTTTTCGGTGTTGGATCAATGGCAGTCCGTCTTAGAATGCAAGCAGCTAAGGGGGAGATCTCCCCTGCCAAGTAATGATCACATGCTTTTCGGGAGTCCGTGATGATGATTCTCGAATTGGCGTGGGCGGCAGCAAGCGCTATCGCTACTTCCTCGACTCGCATTGAATTCGGGGCTCGGCCCTAGCAGATATGCAACTTTGAGGCGTCCCCAGAGAAGTGCTGTGTCCATCAGTCATAGCATAGGTGGAGACACGAGGTTCCTTGCTGCGATGGACGCGCCTCAGCAGTCGGGAAGCGCGGACGTGTCTCACGTCGGCTCCGCCGAATTTATGCTCCTTTCCCGAAGCATTTGCCGAAGCGCTACACCACTATCTGGTACACTTCCGGAACAACGAGGAGACCACCCACCCTTGTTTAGCTGGAACCGTTTCCTCAAATCCTTCGAGTATTTGAAGTTAAGCGGATCGTGCGAGTAGCTAAGCCTAACAGTTAGGCTTCGACTCAGCTGCCCGCCGAGGCTCCGCGGGCAAACTCTGCCGCAAACCATGACGACCCTGATGGGATACGACCCGGAGGGGATGCATCGTCACCATGCCACAGGCGAAAGCGCCAGTTTTCGACAAGGTTACGGAGGCGATTATCCAACGCAAGATAGAAGAGTGGGAACGCGCATCAGCCCGTGCCAACCCCTCGGCACGGCAGAAACGTCAAACGCCAGATGGCCGTGTCACTGCGTCAGGGGATACGCCGCTGCAGCAGACGCCCCGCTCGCAAGTGAAGCGTTGGAAGTCGCCTCCGCAGCCGCGTCTGGACAAGCAAGAGGCAGTCATCATAACCAAGCCGAAAGGAACGCTGGATCTCAGCAAGTTCAGAAACGCGGTCTCAAACGCCTTGCACATGGCAGCTGGCGTGGACAATGGCTCCGCCGAGCTCAGCGTTTGGCCCGTATGGGAACAGAACATCGTCGTCGTCGGGGTGCGAGACGCCCAAATAATCAGAAAGATCCTGATAATTCAAGCACTTCAACTTGGGGACAAGGCACATGATGTGTACTCCTACCTCCGCCCCGCCGATGACACGTGCAAAGGAGTAATACAAGTGGACCCGAGGGTTTCCGACGAAGACATCACGAAAGCGCTTCGATCCCCGGACGCACCAGTGGAGAGCGTGAGGAAATTAGGTTCCTGCAACGTGGCGGCCATCACGTTTGAAGAAAGAAAGGTACCGTTTCACGTCTTCTACTACGGAGAAGCGGTTCCCGTACGCCTCTACAAGAAAACAACGCCAGCGTGCGCACTGTGCGGGAAACTTGGACACCGGCCGGATGTTTGCCCTTGCCCTGCAAAATCAAGATGTCTGCAGCGCCGTCAGCAAGATATTCCAAAATCTCACTACTGCCAACCCAAGTGCACGGTCTGCGAAGGTCCACACACCATGGGGGTTGAACCGAGCATCACAACCAATCAAGCCCAAGGCAGGAGAGGTCAACCACCAGTCCAGGGCCAGGGTGCGCAACCGGTCCAGCAGCAGAGGCCCATCGAGCAACGGCGACCGACTGACTAACCAGGCCCAGTCCTCCAGCAGCCACTCAGCACAACCCGACTCACGCTCTTCAAGCAAAGCACCTGGCACTACCGATAATGTGTCGCACCACATCGGGAGCCGTCGAGCGGAGAACACAACAGGACCCCATTATAAGGAGCAGAGCACCGGCAGCAAGGTGAGCTGGGCATATGTAGCTGCCTCCTCCCTCGAAGCGCTGGCTTTCAAACAGAGATTTAACAACTAAAATCAGATAATAGCCCATTAAAACAGCAACTAGCCATCGCAGCAAATCCAAACATTGCATTACCTTCATCGACGCAACAGGCATGTCTGAAGGAAGAAGATAAGGCAGAGCTACCACCTCCGTTCCCACAGCAGTTAGACACTAGCATCCCCGAGAGGCAACCAACTCCACCAGAAACACCATAACAGGCACCAACTCCGCAGACACCACTACCGCAGGCACCAAAGCCGCAATATACAGAGCTCCCCCGAACAGGAACGCATCACCCGCTTGGAAAACACATTCGAAACTTCATTGAGAATAAATTACAAATTATGATCAAGACGACAATCAACAGCGTGTACGAATCAGTAATTAAACTCATTATAGAAAACCTAGAACATGTTCTAATCAGGATGCAAGCGCAGGAGATTAGAATTGACCGCCAACTTCAGAAATTATGAGATGTTTCTCACAACAAGGGCACAAAGCTACAGGGTAAAATGAGAACTCGTCGCATACTAAGCACTCAACTAGATCAAGAACCTGAAAGCGCACCACATGATCACACCCACGTTTCTAATCCTCAGCATGGCGCCACAACTCAGACCTAAACTCATCATCCTACAATGGAACTGCAGAGGACTAAAACGGAAGAGGCAAACATTACAACAATACATAGACTCTCCTTCCCATGCGCCGCAAATAATCGCTCTGCGAGAAGTGAATATGGAGGCTAAGATCAGAGGGTACTCAACACATCAAACAAACACCTCGACAAGCATCTTGGTCCACAAATCATGCACGGCAACCACTGAAGACCTTAATCTATAGTCGGATACAACTTAAGTCTGCAGTGAAGCTCCGCCCACATTCAGCCTTCGCGCACAGAATTCCTCCACGACGAAAAACTAGTCCGCTGCTTAAACGCTTCTTGTTACGTAAACAAGAAGCCTATCACAAGAAAACAATTATGAGTTCTAGAATTTTGATACATGGATTGTTTGATACAGTCAAACATTAATAAGCTGGTTTCGTTTACAGTTGCGATTGGCCAGTGGAGTAATACAGGACGCCGCGGACCGCGACCCAGTGTTAGCAACTGCTGTTTTTTTTAAGTTGTATCCTACTATAGACAGCGACATTGAATATACCTTCACAAAGCTACCGTAGCACAGAAACAGCAAGGGCACCTATATACTCAATATACCGCATGTCCCAGCTAAATGTAACCAACCTTTTAAAAAAAACGAAGTGTCCTAGTGCAGTGATACCAACTGAAGGTTGTTCAGAGTCGCATGGCCTAGTCTTGAGTATTTTTTTCATTCTTCAATGTTCACTAACTAGTTAAGTTTAATTAGCTAACTTTTTAATTATTGACTTCAGGAAAAAAGTGTCAATGAGAATGTTTTAGATTGCCTCGAAAAACCGCTAGTAGGGCTGTTTTTATCACGGTACGATTTACGTCGCTTTATTTATCGGCCGTAAAAGAAAGTTATCACGTGACCAGCTGCTCGCTCGCATCTCTGTTCCAATGTGCACCCGAAGTCTCATCGAGGAGAGGACTTCAGGAAAAATAGGATTTTATTCTCTAAGGCGCATCTTGGGACGTTTAGTGGCACCGTTGTCACGTGGAAACTTTTTCTTGTTGTCCGGATTACGGTTAAAGGCCGGTAAAAAACTACGTTACGTAAATAGTACGTTGCTGCAAATGTTTCAGTTAGCCGTTTTTTAAAGCGATCTACAAATTTTCATTGACACTTTGTTCATCAAGTCAATAATTAAAAAGTTAGTTAATTAATATTAACTAATTACTTACTCTTGAAGAACGAAAAAATACTGCAGACTAGGTCACGCTACTTTAAAGAACCCTCAGTTGGTTTCAGGCGGCTAGGGCATCCCGTGTTTTTTAAAAGCTTGGTTACATTTAGCTGGGACACCTGGTATATATCGCCCTAAACGGCACCGCGTAGCCTTCGACGCGATCTTTCTTGCAGCACTAAGAGAAGCCCAAAAAGCTCCCCTAGCTGTACTTGGCGCCTTTAATGCTTCTAGCCCCCTATGGGGATACCCGAGGCGGGAACGCGGGGGGTTACGAAGAAGGATGCCTTTCGGCTGGCAAACGCCTTCGTAACTAGTCGAATTCTCTGTTCGACTCCTTATCTCCACCTACGGAAACAAGACTAGGACGCCCTTGAGGTCATCCCTCGCAAAATTGTTAAACGTGCCCTTGACCTCCCCATCACTACTTCAAACAGCCGGCTTATGGCCCTTGGGGTGGTCAATACTTTCCGGGAGCTCCGGGAGGCGCACCTTACAAACCAGTACACATGCTTGTCGCTAATGGAGTCGGGTCGCCGCCTTCTTGCTCGAGTACTCCATATTCAACACACCACTTCCATGGAAGACAGGTTTCGCATCCCAGAACTGTGGAGACGTGAGAAAAAGAGGGAGAGAAAAAAACTGTATTGTAAGAGGAATTCGGGGCACGACCCCACTGCACTCAAATGCTTATATTCCTAAGGTCCGTAACACTGGCAGCCTGGCCGGTGGCGATGGTCTGTACGGCCGGGTCCTCCGAGCGCAGCAAGGTCTCCCAGTCCTCCCAGTCTTGAGGTTCTCTAGGTCCCGCGGGGGAGGGTCCGCAGGGCAGAGGGAAAGGATGTGGAGGGAAGAAGCGAAGGGTTCTGGCATAGGGCGCAAGCAGGAGGGGGGAAGGAGGGATGAAAGTGGGCTAGGGTAAGGGGTGAGGGGAAAGTGTGCGTCTGTAGTCTGCGCCAGAGCGTTGTGTGTTTGTTATCTAGGGAGGGGTAGGGCGGGGGGTAAAGCTGGCGTGAGGCTCTGTATGCCTGCGTGCCCTCCACGTGCGGCCTCTTTCAGCCAGCATGTCACACGAAGACCATAATGGTCGGCGCCTGGCACGAGTGCAAGCCCTAGCCCGACATTATGGCAACAAAACAGGTTTATACTACGTGGACGCCTCCGGCCCTCTCCACGGGGGATGGTGCACGGCCGCGGTAGTTCATAACAGCAACAGTCAACGGCCTCACCTTCAGAGCCCGCTGTGCAACACAAGCAGAAGAGGTCGCGATTGCTCTCGCGGCCTCACATTACGATTCAAAATACGTAATCGCCGACTTACGAGGGGCCTGTCGGAACGCCGAACAAGGCTGCGCTCCCTTCCTAGCCTATCGAATCCACCAAAATTGCATACGGGATACGGACCCCGCACACCGTTACCTCAATATGGGCCCCTGCTCATCAGGGGTTGGCAGGAAACGAGGCAGCAGACGCAGCCGCCCGCGCGCTCTCTCACCCGCCTGTTTTCTCCTCCCCACCTGATCAGGAACCCGATTTTAATCCGGTCTATACATTCAAAGATATTACAACCTACTATCAAGATAGCCATCGCCTTTACCCTAGCCCATGTAAAGGCCTCAAGCAGGCTTATGAGCGTCTCCTTCTTCGCCTTCTCACCAACACATTGCTGTGCCAGGCAGCACTAAAACATTTTGACCCCTCCTTTAGCGGCAGCTGCCCGCACAGTAGTGTAGAGTCATCGGACACACATCACATGCTGTGGGCCTACCGCTCGAACCCGGCCATTCCACCATCCCCAACCCAACCCTGGAGGACTGGGAAGCGACCCTGCTCGGCTGCCACGACTTACAGGCCCGACAAACCTTAGTCGGGCGCGCCCGGGCGTTGGCCACCGCCACTGGGGTCCCAAACTAGAGTCTTCCACCTAGTGTTTGTAAGGATCGATCCCTTACAAGCTGATCCCAACATACCTCCTGTCCCTTCTAAATAAATGTTTTCACCACCGCCACCCCCGTAGCTGAGTGGTTAGGTGCTCGGCTATGAAGCCGGATTTCCATAGTTCGAACCCGACAGCAGTGCCTGCGCTTCAGTGGAGGCGAAATGCAGGCCGACCTCTGCCGGCTAACACAGGTATTTCTCATCACCAGGATAGTATACTCCTACCCTTACTATCACTTTCACCGAAAAGATGACGAGGTAAACAAACCCTCCGCGGTGGCTCAGTGGTTAGAGCGTTAGAGCCTAGCTCGCGGCAGGGATTCGAACCGGCGACCTATAATCGGGGGCTGCGTAAAAAAAAAACCGCATCATGCGGGGTTCGGGTGTCCCCCAAGATAAGCGAGACTGTTACTTCGTCATTTCCTGTTCTCAAAACAATTTTCGATTTGTCCAACGGGCAAGGCGTCGAGCCGAACGGGGGGTGGCGTTCGGTGTGCTCCCTGGCAGCGCCGCAACACGCTTCGCGTTCCACTCTTAAAGGCGAAGCTTAAGCGTCCTCAAAGGTCTTGTTTATTGCATCTTTTAAATGATATCGAAAAAAAAAGGACACAAACACCGGAGAGATGCCTCTTAGTACGCAGTAGTCACCGTAAGCATTCTCGAGTACGTTTCTCATAAAGCTCGGCTATCGGGTAGTTTCCGATCATGAACACCATGCACTTGCGCATAATCATAATAAATCTCATGATAGATTATGCCTCGTGGTATAAACCGGTTGTGACAGCAGCGCTACTGGAACATCCGGTCTTGTCATAAAGCCGTAAGGTAACTTTCCTGTCCTTGACTATACCAGTGCTTGTCGTTCTGTAAAGCTTGCTTGCTTGCATAGCAAGCTAGCTTTGAGACAGAGCCCATTGCGTATTCTGGGAAATATCATTGTCTTAGTTGGCGCGCCTGTTGCGGCCATGACAAGCATAATTATACTTATCAAAAGTTCTTAGTCGTCTTGCAGGCCATTACACTGAAAAAGTGTCATTTGTACCATGAGAACGTTTAATTTTGTGGTTAGCATATTGTCACGTTGTGACGGCAGTCCAGCGGTCAGGAAGGCACCGGAAAGACTTGCAAATGAAGCTCTTTAATTTGGGCTGACTTGCGCCCGCAAAAGAACTGAATCACTCGGCGGCGGCGTAAGCAACACGCGTGCTCGTAAATCGTCTAACTACGAATGCCCGCTGCTCGCGGCATCGTTCAATTTAAAGCCGGCAAGGAAACTTCGAGATAACAGGTCGAGATCATCTAGAGTGATCTAGAAACACGTAGATGCAGCTGTTCATGGCTGTGAACAACCGAGATAAGTCCGGTCGCTTCCCGCGTCACGAACAAAAATGATAACACCCCTTCTCTGCGGCCTTGCGCGAACGAACGGACACTACAATGATACGTGGCAATATGAAAAAGGAGCGCTCAAAAAATAGAGTGAAATATTTCATGAATGGGTTTATGAGATGTGGGCGCCTTTGCACCGCCTATCATATAAGGTCTGTGGCTGTAAATATATTTTTTTCAGTTTCAATATTAAGACCTTTCTCACCTTTCCACTGGTTTAGAATCTCCAGCCTAGTCTTTGGCAGATGCCTGGTGCACCGGCAGTAATTAAGCTTGTTCTATGCAGTAAAATGAAGGAGAAGACTAAATAAGGCTGAACACTTGGAAAGATTTGTCACCACTAACCTACGGAGGGTCGCGAATATGCCACCTAGCGTCATCTCTTGGCTACCTGGCGCCCTCATTACAAGTCTGGAGGTCGGGTTTATATCATGTGTCAGGAAACCTTGGTCTGGAAGCTTGAAGAAATATTACGAAGAACGTAATTGTCCAGATATTCTCACAGCACAATCACAAATGTGGAGGCTGACAGTAAGCCGATCAAGTCTGTCCCTTTTGTTCATGGCGCAGTGCGGGCACGATCGAATGGCAGCCGGTCGTCGAGACAGCAGCTTACCTCTCGTGGACGAGACTTCCCCGAAAAAGGAGTCGTTTCAAGCCCAGACGATCAGTTCTGTTTCAGCGCGAAAGGTGCGTCCCTCCATCTTGACCCGAAGCACCGTGACCACCGACGGACGCACTTTCCCTTTCTTACCTCAACGCACACCCTGCCTGCCTGTGCGTGGCTGCCACGATTTTAAGGCGAGAGACTTTAATGGCTCATACTCACGGTGTCCGTCCGTGCGCTGGAATCGTGCCAACTGTGGCCTCTCCTCCGCGCAGCCGCGCAACCTCCTCCCCTCCTTAGCAACCAGCGCGCCGGTGGGGGGCGCAGCTGTGCATAGCAACCGTGACGTCACACAGTTGCGGTAGAACGAGAGCGCGCGCGTCGGCGGTGGCAGCTGCACCGCCGCTCCTTCGCCATACGTCTCGTTGCAGTCGAGTGAGTGAGACGCATGGCTCCGAAGCGGCCCAGAGTCCCTCGTTTACTACAAGCACCTTTGGATAATTCAAAGGGGTATCGGCGAGCACTGTGGCCATTCCACTGCGGCGCCATGTACAACATGGTATATGCAGTGGGTTGACCACAAGGCTTTCGCCAAGCACACTTTAGAATTTCCAAAGTGTCTTCGGTATTTTTTTTCTTCTTTATTATTAGAGCGCAGCTCTTAACTGCTGGTTCGTGAGTTAAGTCGCGTCGCCGCCGTCGGTGTACCCGAACCAAACAATAGTACCCAATGGTAGCTCCGCCGACACCGCGAATGGCGCACACAGAAACCCTTTGTTTTTCGCTTTTTTTTTCGTCTTGCAGGAGTCATATCCTTGGGCTGATTGTTGGAGAAGCTCAATGTTCTTTTTACGAAAGTGTTATGAAAGTACAGTGAAGTGGACGCTTGAATACGTTGTAACGCTGGCTACCCTGACACAAAAAAATCGAGGGGACATTAAAGGTGCACTGAAAGGAATCTGAACTCGTATTTTTGCCGCTGGAACTCGATTTACACGCTACGAGCGTTTTTGGAAACTTCGAATTATTGCTCTGTGCGGCCGATTTCCCTAATTCGAATCGGATTAACGTCGGGCTCCCACCTTTCTATTTTGAATTCCCCGCAAACGGTGGGAGGAGTTGACCAACCTTTCAACCAGACCCGTGGCGGCTTGCCGCTCTGCCATCGGCGGAGTGATACGTAGTGATCGGCGAAAGCAAGGAGTCCACGCGTATTTTATGCGAAGCATACTACTTTAGCTACCACTTCAGCCTTCACCGTGGTTATGCGCCTCCAAATCACGTGATACATGACGTCACACCACGTGACACGATGACGTCACGACAGTAGAGAAACGGGGGCCCACCTCGCGCCGTCGCTGTGGTTGTGCGCCTCCAAATCACGTGATACATGACGTCACACCACGTGACACGATGACGTCACGACAGTGGAGAAACGGGGGCCCACCTCGCGCCGTCGCTGTGGTTGTGCGCCTCCAAATCACGTGATACATGACGTCACACCACGTGACACGATGACGTCACGACAGTGGAGAAACGGGGGCCCACCTCGCGCCGTCGCTGTGGTTGTGCGCCTCCAAATTACGCGACACGATGATGCTTCGCATTCTCCAGGCTTAACCAAGTTAAGCCTCAGCCATTTTTTATTTCCGTGAGCCTAATTTGCAGCTATGTAGTCTCTGACTGGATCTATTTATTAACGGAAACCTAAAAAAAAACAAAATAAAAGCGAAAGCAAAGCCGCCACGCGACTGCGTGAAAGGCAGTCCATGCGTTGGTCGACTTCGCCCACCGTCTGCGGGGAATTAAAAAAAAAAAGGCGGGAACCGTACGTTAATCCGATTTAAATTAAGGAAATCGGCCACACTCGCAAAAATTCGGAGTTTCTAATAATGCATGCTTGGAACGTGTAGATCGAGTTCCCGCATCAAAAAAGCAAGTTTAGATTCCTCTTCAGTGCACCTTTAAGGGTATGACGCGATAGCTTTACTGGGTTAATGTCATTATAGGCGGAATTGATCATTCTCGACTTTACATTTATACGTCTTTGGGAACCGCCATGCCATTCCAGGCGCAGTGGTGCAGTCTTTAGGAGATGCGCCACTTCCCTGCGATGGCAGGTGCTGCCACCGGCGGGGCTAGTATGACCCAAGCTGCTCTTCCCGAGCAACCTCTCGCGGCCATTCATTAATTGCACTGCAACAAGCCTCATTTGGGGCTTGCCTCGGCGCTTTAGCGTCATCAGCTAGAAAATTAACTGCTTATTTATCAAAAGCTAAATAGCAGTTTATTCACGAAAAGGGAAATTAATGAGAGCTGCTGTAACAAAGTGGGTTGGGGTTCCATAAAGTGCACAGAACTATCAGTACACACCAGCGTTTTGCTGGCGATAGTCTGTTGTAGGGACATTAGTGTGAACGAAAACATATGTCGCTGTCATCCGAAGCCTGCACGGGCACAGATGGGATGAAATGATGAAACGAAATATCTCTCTTGGGTCAAATGAAATGACTGTACAAATGACGCCCCTGGAAAAGCCCGTTTGTTCACTGCAAGAGGATCCTGAGTTCAAGGGACGCAAACTGAAGTTGTGCTGTATCGATGATTATTTTTCTTCTACTGACAAAAAGTGCATTCACTAGAAATGGGCCTGTTATAAGGCAGGAAATGTCAAGAAATCAAGCGGAAGTATCGCCAGCGTTGCAAACCAAATGTGATGACGTCAAGACCGTCTTCAGCAGCGGATCTCCGAGGCTACGCTATACCGCCATTCACTTCTTTACGGTGCCCTCGCCGTGGTGGCTCAGTGGTTACGGCACTCGGCTGCTGGCCCGAAAGACGCGGGTTCCTTCCCGGCCGCGGCGGCCGAATTTCGATGAAGGCGAAATTCTAGAGGCTCGTGTACTGTGCGATGTCAGCGCACTTTAAAGAACCCCAGGTGGTCGAAATTTCTGGATCCCTTCACTACGGCGTCCCTCATAGCCTGAGTCGCTTTGGGACGTTAAACCCTAATAAACCAAACTACTTTACGGTGATCGCGGAGTCCCTTACGGTCTTGACGCCAAGAGTTTTGGATCGAGGGGCGGGCAAATTTGTAAATCCAGTTTTCTCAGCAATAAATGCGTATTTTGTTGTCGAACGAATATCAGCAAAGCGCCCCGCCGTGGTGGCTCAGTGGTTACGGCGCTCGGCTCGACTCGAAAGACGCGGGTTCGATCCCGGCCGCGGCGGCCGAATTTCGATGAGGGCGAAATTCTAGAGGCTCGTGTACTGTGCGATGTCAGCGCACTTTAAAGAACCCCAGGTGGTCGAAATTTCCGGATCCCTTCACTACGGCGTCCCTCATAGCCTGAGTCGCTTTGGGACGTTAAACCCTAATAAACCAAACTACTTTACGGTGATCGCGGAGTCTCTTTCGGTCTTGACGCCAAGAGTTTTGGATCGAGGGGCGGGCAAATTTGTAAATCCAGTTTTCTCAGCAATAAATGCGTATTTTGTTGTCGAACGAATATCAGCAAAGCGCCCCGCCGCGGTGGCTCAGTGGTTACGGCGCTCGGCTGCTGACCCGAAAGACGCGGGTTCGATCCCGGCCGCGGCGGCCGAATTTCGATGAAGGCGAAATTCTAGAGGCCCGTGTGCTGTGCGATGTCAGTGCACGTTAAAGAACCCCAGGTGGTCGAAATTTCCGGAGCCCTTCACTACGGCGTCCCTCATAGCCTGAGTCGCTTTGGGACGTTAAACCCTAATAAACCAAACTACTTTACGGTGATCGCGGAGTCCCTTACGGTCTTGACGCCAAGAGTTTTGGATCGAGGGGCGGGCAAATTTGTAAATCCAGTTTTCTCAGCAATAAATGCGTATTTTGTTGTCGAACGAATATCAGCAAAGCGCCCCGCCGTGGTGGCTCAGTGGTTACGGCGCTCGGCTCGACCCGAAAGACGCGGGTTCGATCCCGGCCGCGGCGGCCGAATTTCGATGAGGGCGAAATTCTAGAGGCTCGTGTACTGTGCGATGTCAGCGCACTTTAAAGAACCCCAGGTGGTCGAAATTTCTGGATCCCTTCACTACGGCGTCCCTCATAGCCTGAGTCGCTTTGGGACGTTAAACCCTAATAAACCAAACTACTTTACGGTGATCGCGGAGTCCCTTACGGTCTTGACGCCAAGAGTTTTGGATCGAGGGGCGGGCAAATTTGTAAATCCAGTTTTCTCAGCAATAAATGCGTATTTTGTTGTCGAACGAATATCAGCAAAGCGCCCCGCCGCGGTGGCTCAGTGGTTACGGCGCTCGGCTGCTGACCCGAAAGACGCGGGTTCGATCCCGGCCGCGGCGGCCGAATTTCGATGAAGGCGAAATTCTAGAGGCCCGTGTGCTGTGCGATGTCAGTGCACGCTAAAGAACCCCAGGTGGTCGAAATTTCCGGAGCCCTTCACTACGGCGTCCCTCATAGCCTGAGTTGCTTCGGGGCGTTAAACCCCAATAAACCAAACCAATATCAGCAAAGCGAGAGAGAGAGAGAGAGAGAGAGAGAGAGAGCCATAAAATTGACTTTTATAAAGAACGAAAACTGGGCGGCATTGTCCTTAGCACCGCGCAAAGCAATGGTGTATGACCCGAGGGTTGAGGCTTGAGCAGCGGATTTTACCGCCAGTCGGCGTACTTATGAAGGTTCTGTACACTGAGAACGAGAAGTTTGATGGTTTGAAGGTTTATTAAAACGAAATACAAATGAGTTATAAGCTTCATAAAAAGGTGAGTACAGTAGGAGGTCCCAAAGTATAGTGTCTGGGGGACCTCCCATCAGGTATACATAAGTAAAGTGCACAAGTTTCGCAGAGGAGCTGGAACAAAATTATAGAATCAAGATAAAGCCTATTAGTATAATTTGCGGCAATGAATATGTCATACAATAGTTGTGAAATGACGTTAGCGGAAAGACTTATCGAGAACGACAAGCTGAGATGGGTTGTGATGACCCCGAGGACAGAGAGCATACAGCCATTCGAAGTGAGGAGGCAACGATTTGAAGATTGAGATGCACAAGGACCTACATATTAGCTGACCCTAATTGTATTTAGCTGGCGTCATTGCGTAAGCGTATCCAAAGGCACTTACGTTGGCAATAAACCAGTCTATCCGTATTCGATTAGGGTTGGAAATAATACTGTTCACGCGCCCTTACTCTTTGCGATTTTGCTATAAATACGTAATACAAACCTTCCAGGGGCTCTTTGGTTTATTTCTAGCCAGATTGCAATTCCGACCTAAATCGTAATTTCCAGGGAAAAGATAATAATGCCATTATTAGCGCCATTTTTTATTCGCTTATTGGTCTAGATTTAGGACGCCCATAAAAAAGACGACGATGTACAATACGATCTCACCCGCTGCGCCACGCATGTGCCATCTTTTCAAAGGCGAACAACAACAACAACAAGATCTCGCGCGCACGCTCGGCTACGTGCATCCATAACGCCAGCGAAAACCGTTGTTCTCGCAGCTTTCGGCCACCCAAACGTGAAGACCCCGTCCGGCACCGAGAAGATGGAGAGTGGTGCACAACGGCAGCTGCCTACCGGGGACCCGCAACGCATCGACTGCAATATCGCACCGCAAGCCCACAACCCTGCTGAGGTATTCGCGCCTGGCGTGACGGCGCCGACCGTGAGCCAGGAGCCCTTGGCCAACTATCCTTTGGCGAACGGGCAGTTCGCCAACATGCAGCTTGATGCCAGCGGTTCAGCGGTACCTCAGGGCGCACTGCAACCGGCCATCTATCCCGACCAGCAACCCCCCTCCGCTTGGCCGCCGTCTTTCCAGGAGTACATGCACAAGGCCGGCCATCGACAGCGCAGCTCCATGGAAGAAGGAACCGTGGGCGTCACTGCGTCGGTCGGCACGTCAAGGGAGCCCAGAAGAAAAAAGTTGTCGGAGCGTGTGGACAACGTCATCTTGAGCATCATCTTCCCGACGTTGGTTGGACTCGTGGCGGTGGCCTTGATCACCTCACTCGTCATGGTCACGACCAGCCCTAAACGCGGCGCAGACGACCGCTCTGATAAGGGGCTCGAACTGACCGGTCCGACGATTATTATTCCCCGGGACATCGAAATCGTCGTCAAGCCCCGGACCCGGTCCTCCCCAACGGAACCCGCAGAGACATCGCCGGTGACCGATTTTCCCGGATACACCGGAACGTTTGCTCCGGACAAGGGCACGCGTTATCCGCGGCCGCCTGAGACCGATGAAGGCAGCGAAGGAAGCTGGACAACCTTCGTTGCAAATGTCGCGCGTATTGCGCCAGGTGCATATGTTCCTCAAGACGTTGACACCTACGGACAGGGGACCGGTGCTATTAACGACTTTCAAGAAGTCGAAGCCACACAGTAGCCGAGTCAAGAATCACTCGAAAGATGATTGGTGTGAGTGCATCGTCAGATGTGTTACGTGAGGTGTCTCCCAAGAGCAGCCGCATGCAGTCGTGCGTGCTTCGCGGCAGAAATAAATCACGGAAATTTCACTGTCTAGACGGTTACCAGATGTAAGAGCTTCTCATGCGGAGTTTACGTTTTCGGCTCATACTAGTGTCATCTGGCCTTCTTTTCTGCCTTCTGTAGAAGTATACCGTAGTTATTTAAAATGAGAACTCAATTTTCACCATAAAGCTAAATACTTTGAGGATTTTTTTTCATTTCTCTGCGCAGAGGAATTTTCTCTAACCAAGTTTTTGATTGAAAATCGACTTTTCTAGAATTGACCGGATTCTTCAGGGTGACAGCGGGCAGTTCGGTGCGCAGCTCTGAATAGTTCATATTTAAAACTGCGCGAACAAAACAAGGACCGAGCAAGAACACAGTAACCCACAAGCGCAGACTTCCAACTTTTTTTCGAAAAGATTAAAAAGATGCGAAAAGATTTATTGCAAAGATTGCAGCTCTGAATAGTTTGAAAGTATGAGAAAGGGAGCGACCCGAGGTGGTCCCGAAACATGAAGTTTTTGGTTGATCTTGGTTGGAGAATGTCCCCGTATTTTTGCTAAAATTTTCTTCTTTAAAACTCGCCTCCAGTAACAAAATGGTAACATTACCTTATTTCTCTCTTGCCTTCAAATCCCTTTAAATAAAACCTCATATCTCCCATTCTTGTCCTCTCATACGCTTGCAACACTAAAGGATGATAGCTTTTAGGGGTGCCGTTGTCGCCAAAACAAAGTGCTCTTGCGCGAGAGAGGCCGGCAATTTGTTTTCATCCAATGAATTTAGGGAGAAGGCACGAAGACGCAAGTCGGCGGGGTGAAAAAGGGCGAATTGGAAACTAAGACGTGTGTTGTTAAGACATCAGGTTAAGATCACAATTCTGATGCTTCCGAACTGTCTTAGTTTCTTGCGTGTGCGTGAGCGAATGATTCCAGTATAAAGGTTTCTAATTCTGCACCACGTTAGAATTGCAAGGTGTGTGCACGGATGGGTTTGCATGTTTCGCGAATGGGGAGCGGAGGTTAACTACTTAGTGGTTAAAGCGCCTCCTAAGTATCTGAAAAGGGTGAAAAGAAATACCAGTGAGATGCCTCTTAGTACGCAGTAGTGACCGTAAGTATTCTCGAGTACACTTCTCATAAAGCTCGGCTGTCGGCTAGTTTCCGATCATCAAAGCCATGTACGTGTGTGGAATAAGAATGGGCCTTAAACCAGGCTATATTTTTTTGTATAACCTTGGTCGAGGTAGTAGTGCCGCTTAAAGGGCAACTGCAGCACTTTTTTGAAAATTTCGCGATATTCAAGGATTCAAATCTATATAGGCTGTAGGTAAAGCATGCCACTTGTTTTTGCACTAGCATTTAAAATAGTGACGCAATCGACGATTGAATTTTGCGCTTCTCCTCAATGCACCAAAAGAGTGCAGGGAAATTCAGCGTGATGTCACGGAAGGTATGATTTCAAATTACCGCTGTCGTCAGCCACACCCTTCCCTGACTCGCTAGACGCTGCCAAACAACTCTCGGCAGGGTTCGCCTTCGGCGCCGTTGGTTTTTTTTTCTTTCAAAGCAGTCGTTTGTGCGTTGGAAATGTACCGATACCTTCGATGACGTCATCATGCGCCCCAAACTTGGCGTTGGGCGCTGAGGAGAAGCTTTACGGGCTTAGCTATTTCAATCGGTGATTACTTCGCTATTTCAAGTGCTAGCCCAAAAAGACTTCGCATGCTTTACCTGCAAGTTTCACACATTCGATCCTCTTAAGCTCGTTGATTTCTAAAACCTATGCAGTTTCCCTTTAAACATCAGCCATAAGGTAACTTGCCTTTCCCTCGTAATATTCTTGCTTGTCGTACTGCAAAGCTTGCTTGCTCACATAGGCAGCTAGCTATGAGGCAGAGCCCAATGAATGTTCCTGAAAACTGCTTTATTTTAGGTGGCGGGGCTGGTGCGACCATGGAAAGCGTAACTATACATCTGAGAAGCTTCGATTCGTGTGACAGATCCTTACACAGAAAAACTGCCATTCTTATTATTCTAACTTATTATTAATTTTATGGTTAGCGTATTAAACAGGACCATGCGCTGGAGCACATAGTGAAAAATTTCATGAATGGGTTTATCAGATGAGGATGGCTTAAACCCTCTGCACCTGCGCACTGTCTGTCATATAAGGTGTGCGGCTGCTTCTAACACATTTTTTTCAGTTTCAGTATGAAGACATTGCTCACTTTCCCCTCGCGAACTTCCAGGCTAGTCTTCACAGGATGTCTGACACACTGGAAACAAATAGACTGCGTTGTTCAGTACAAGGAAGGAGAAGACAGAGTAAGGCGAACACTTGCCCAGATTTGTGACGATTGACCAAATAAGGCTCGCAAATATGCCACCTAGCGCCATGTCTTGCCTTCCTGGTGACCTCGTCCCATGTTTGGACGTATGCAGCCTGTCAGGCAACTATGGTCTGCAAGCTTTCAGAAAACTTATGAAAAACGTACTCTTCTAATCGTCTCAAAGCGCAATCAGTACTTTGAAGGCCGACAGTGAGCCGAATAAGTCTATCCTTTTCGTTCACTTGTCAGGGCGGACATGACTGGCCGGCTCGACCGCGACTTAGCCTCGACACCTCGACCGCGGCTTAGCCACCGTGGCCGAGACTTCCGTAAAAGAACAGTCGTTTCAAGCCAGGCCTTCTTTTTGCATTGTGAAAGGAGCGTCACTCCACCTTGACCCCAAGCTCCCTGACCGCCTATGGACGACTCGTGCCCTCTTTTACCCCACCGAGCCACCTGCCTGCCTCTGCGCGGCGGGCCCTATTTTATTTAATTTTTATCTTTTTGGAAAGTGCACAACAGGTGTTGGCGCCTAGAATGGGCGCCGCTTCTCTCTTGTCGAGTTTCTAACTTTCCAAAATAAATGGGCATGTTCACGTGAAAGGCCACAACACAGACGCCGGCAAGAAACTAAACAGAGTGCACTGGCAACTTCGCATGAGATGGCATGCAGTGCCACTCCCCGCGTGGGTCAAACGCTTTCGCTTTACATTGTTCGCAGCAGGAGCCAAGCAAGCACTGGTTTCTGTAGCACAAATTAGCCCTTATATACAAATATAGCGTTGAGGCTAACCCGCTTATTGTGCAAAAGGAAAAATATATAAAAAGCCGTATTCCAAACAGCGACCCGGAGCAAGTTTACTTGATTCGAGAAACCGAAGAGCATGTTTTAATGGGGAACTTAGGTTCTGAGCCTGAGTTCTGAGTGGACCGCGACGACATATGGTACCCAGACTCCCTGGATATTTTGCTCCTTCGACGATTCGGAGGGCTACTCCGGATCACCGATTAGAATTTGCCAGAAGCTTTGCTACGGACATGAATGGCCACGGGATTAACCAACCACTGCAGCTATTTTGATCGCTAAGCCGCTGAGACATGGTGATATGGACAAGAAGTATTAAGAAGGGCCAGCGAAAAGATAAATTGGAAAAAACGTATCCCAGTTATTTCGCCATTCGAGTTCGGACCGGGGGAGTGGAAGGACGAGGAATGCAGAAGGAAAGGCGGGTAGTTTAACCAGAAGAAGGTTCCTGTTCACTACATTGCACGGGAAGAAAGAGGAAAGAGCATATAAAGAGGAAACGGGACAGAAAGGAGAGCTAGAAATTTCGAGACGATTAGGATGGCCGGCAACGCGAAATTTGAGCGCAGCTCTTCACGGCTGGCAGGTGGCCTGTTACGGTGCTATATACCCCCCCCCTTTCCTCTCCGGGATCTCCCCGTGGCAGCCAGTTTCCGGTTGTTCATTCTTCCGCTCACGCCGTGGCAGGTGACGATTCGCTCTGCTACTACCTGTCACGGTTTCAGGTGGCGCGCGACGCCTACTACACCGATTACGCCGACAACGTCAATGCCGACGACTACGACTACGACGTGGAATCCGGGAACGGTAAGAGCTGCGCTCTAAAATAAAAAGTGTCACGTAAGGTAGCAAGAACTTCACGCACCTTAAAGTCGGGAAACTGCAAATAAAAACTTGGGCAACTCCTGTGGTCGGTTTCTGTGTGTTGGTACTCGGAGATACCTTTTAAAATTACCCCAAAGCGGCATTGCTGGAGCCCCCCAACTTTTCTTTCTTTATAATTTGAGCAGTTCTCGGCAGTTAAGTTTGAATACCGCGAGTAGCGTGAGCACCAACTGTAACGTCGAAGACTTCAATCAGTGTCTCGTATTATGAAGAATGTAGTCAGCCAGCTGTTCACCTCGTCTTCCCACACGTCTGGAAATGCAGATAGTGTTGTCTCGGGCAAGTCGAGCCCCAATCAAGCTCATGGAGTCCGCAAGCATCCCTCAATATGTACGAGGAACGTGGGGCGCAAAAACCAACTTGCGAATGATAGCTCCGCGAACACCGCGAATGGTGCACATACGAAGCTTTTAGTTTTCGCTTTTTTTATTTGTTTTTCCTGACACTATCATAGGGCTGATTGTTGAAGAAGCCTACTATTCCTATTGTGGCAGTCTTACAAGAGCACAGTGAAGTGGTTGCATTGAATAACGTTGGAACGCTGGCGACCATGGCAGCAGAAGAAAACAAAACTGAATTGCAGAAAAATAAAATCTTGGATCTAAAATACTGAATAGAGAAATCGCCACATTTATTGCAAGCCTATCGGCATCATCGGCTAGAAAATTAGGTGTTTTCTTACCGGAAGCGCGATAGCCATTTATTCTATAAAATAGACATTACTGAAAACGACTATAACAAAGTGTCTTGTTGATCTATAACTTGCACAGAAAAAGCTGTACACTAGCATTTTGCTGGCGATAGCCGGTTATGGGGAGCTTAGTTGGTTTGGTTGGTTCGGTTTTATGGGGTTTAACGTCCCAAAGCGACTCAGGCTATGAGAGACGGCGTAGTGGAGGGCTCCGGAAATTTCGACCACCTGGGGTGCTTTAACGTGCACTGATATCGCACAGTACACGGGCCAGCTCAACTGGGACGGAAAAATAGGTCTTTGTGTTCTGACGCCTACACGGGCATAGGCCGGCTCGCTACGAAATCTAAAAAATAAGAGCGCAACAGCACGGCGAAACGAATTATCAAATTCGTTACTTGTGCTCAAGGGAATCAATGTACACAGGACGCGCGCAGCGAAGACCGATTGCTTACTGGAAGTGTAACCTTCGTTGAGGGGACAAAAATTGCAGTTGGGCTGTACGTTAATTCTTTTCTTGGAGTGAAAAAAAGGCGTTCACCAGAAACAGACATTTTATAACACACCGAAGCTCAGGAAACTAAATACATGCGTCACCACCGTCCGTCAATCGGCAAGCAAACTGCGGTGACGTCAAGATAGTTTTCAAGTGCCGGATCCCCGAGGCTGCACTACACCGTCGGTCACTTCCAAACGGCGATCACTGAGTCCGTTTCGGACCTGGCGTCAAGAGTGACGGGAAAGTTTCTAAATCCAGTTTTCGCGGCAACAAATCCGTGCTTTGTTGTGCAACGAATATCACCAGAGTGAGAAAGATTCATAAAATCCATTTTTATTAAGGAGATGAAATGAAATGACACGAAATTGGATGGCGTTGTCCTGAGCACAGGGCGAAGCAGACATATATGACCAGAGGGTTGTGGCACTGTGCGATAGGTTTTGCCACCAGTCGTCGCGATTATGGAGATTCTGTGCACTGAGAACAAAAAGTGGTTGCGAAATGACGTTAGCGGAAATACCAGGTTGTGATGACCCCGAGGTGAGACATCATGTAGCCATTCAAAGGGAGGAGGCAACGAATGGAATAATCAGATTTACAAGAAGCTGCACATTATATATTGCTTATATTTTTTTTAATACTGCTTTCCCCTCCCTTTTTTTTTTCAATAGTTTCATATGCTGAAAGCGCTGAGTGAGCTCGGCTGTAAACTACGACCACCTGGCAATATACAAGTTCGGGACACTTTTAAACTATTGCGAAAATGAATGGTAACCATCTATTTTTAAATATTCTTCCAACTGCATTTTACTATTTTACTGATGTCTATCGCTAATACATTCGCATTGGTCAACTCTGAACTCTAGGGCATCGGGGATTCTTTTTGCGCCTGCATCGACATCTATGGTGATACTGCTGCATTTTATGAAAATATGCCAAACTCACTATTGATTTATTGCACACTCCATATGGACGATCATTTTGGGCATATTTATTTTAGTTGGCGCGTTCTTAGTTTCCGTGATCTTTTTTCACAAAGTTGGTTTTATATTCCGCGTTCTTCTAATAAAGATTTAGCTGCGAAATAACGCTCGTGTCGTGTCTTACTGCTTCATTTCGTCCTCGTCTTTCGCGCTATCTTCACTATAGAATCCGATTCAACTAGCCCAGCCATCTAACTTACTACTCTTGAATTGTCCTCACGCGACTCCTTTCCCACTCGCCTTTCCATCTTTCTGGAGAGCTTCGTGGTTGGCTTATTTTCTATCGAAATGCATTTCCCTCCCTTTCCTTCTTTTAAAGTTCTCGATTAGCGTGTTCTTGCTTGCTGCCTACCTGCTCGTTAGCTTTCTAGCCCTTTCCTCCGCTTTGAGTGAACGCTCCATCTTTTAAAATATTTAAATACCCTGGCTGCCAATGTGTTCCCGCCCATCTTCCGCAGTCTTTCGTATCGACACAAGATTCTATTCTCAGCTTCCCTAAGTTGAAACGATGCCTAAAATGCATCTCCCTCTGTCTACTTCGTGGTTTTGCCATAAGCGGATCCATGGTTTACTTTTAACCGGAGTGCAGTTCTGGCCTATATAATCACAATTTCCTTGGAAAGCATAATAATCGGCAATTACTAGTAGCATAATTTTATGGTCTAGTTTTAGGACGCCCATAAAGAAGACGACAACGAACAACACGATTTCGCCCACTGAGGCTTGTATCCGCTATGCACCCTGGCCAATCCCCCGCCGTGGGTATGTGCCATTCAGCCCGAGGACATCATCATCATCATCATCATCATCATCATCATCGCATCTCGCGCACACGCTCGGCTTCGTGCATCCATTGCAGCGGCAAAAACGCCCGTTGTTCTCGTAGCTTTAAAAGGCCACCCGAACATCAAGACTACGTCCAGCAGCGAGAAGATGCAGAGGAGTGCACCGCAGCAGCTGCCTACCGGGGACCCGCAACGCATCGACTACGAATATGCACCACAGGCCCAAAACCCTGCTGATGATTTCCCTCCTGACATGGCGGCGCCGACGGTGAGCCAGGAGCCCTTGGCCGGCTACCCTTTGGCCAACGACAACCAGTTTGTTAACAGCCGGTTTGCCATCATTCAGCTCGAGGCCAGCGGTTCAGCGGCATATCACGGAGGAATGCCACCACCCGTCTACTCCGACCCCCAGTCGCCTTCAGCTTGGCCGCCGTCTTTCCGGGAGTACATGGATAAAGACGGCCAGCGAAGGCGCGGCTCCGTGGAAGACGGAACTGCGGGCGACGCATCAGGGGAGTCTGGGAGAAAAAACTTGTCGGAGAGTTTCGACAACATCATCTTGAGCATCATATTCACTATCTTGGTTGGACTCGTGGCGGCGGCTCTGATCATCTCGCTCGCTCTGTTCAAGGCCAGCCCTGACCAAGAAGACCGCACTGAGAGAGGGCTCGAACTGACCGACACGCCGACTGTTATCCGCCGGGACATCGAAGTCGTCGTCAAGCCCCGGACCCCGTCCTCGCCAACGGAACCCGCCGAGACACCGCCGGAGACCAATTTTCCGGGATACACCGGAACGTTTGCTCCGGACAAGGGCACGCGTTATCCGCTGCCGCCTGAGACCGATGGAGGCAGCGAAGGAAGCTGGGCAACCTTGGTTGCCAAATACGCACCGATTGCGCCCCGTGACATGGACGAAGGATCTGCCAATGCATATGTTCTACAAGACGTTGACACCTCCGCACAGGGGACCGGCGCTGTTAATGACTTTCAAGAAGTCGAAGCCACACCGGCATCAAGCCAAGAACAACTCGAAAAGTGATCGGTGTGAGCGCAACCGCATAGTCATCTGAGTCGCGCGAGGGTGTCCCAAGAGCAGCCGCATGCAGTAGTCCGTGTTCCGCGGCAGAAATAAATCACGGAAACGTCACTGTGTAGACGGTTACCAGATGTAAGAGTTGCTCACGTGTCTCCCGAGCACCTCATGCGGCATGTCGAGGCACGAGAGGTTAGGCTCATGCTAGTGTCATCTGGTCCTCTCTTCTGCTTTCTGTAATATTGTACGGTAGTTGTTTGAAACGAGAACTCAATTTTCACCTGATAGCTAAATATTTTGACGGTGTTTTCTTTTTGTGTGCGAAGAAGAATTTTTTCTAACCAAGTTTTTGATTGAAATCCCGATTTTTCGTAGAAATGCTCAGTTCTTCCTCCAGGGATGACAGCGGGCAGTTCGATGTGCAGCTCTGAGTAGTTGGAAGAGGTGAAAAGGGGAGTGACCCGGGTTGGTTCTAAAAAGGTAAAGTTTTTCGTTAATCTTGGTTCAGGACTATAATGTCATCATCCCCGTCAGAAAAGCTCCCCCGCCTCCGTGCTTGTGAACCGGAAGGGAAGGCGTCAATCACTGGCGTTCGGCTGCTGATAGCCGGTAGATATTAGTCCATAAATGATGTTCAAGGTTTCCCAGGGTGATGAAACGTTGCCCCAGACACGAAAATTTTTTAATTCAATCGTATTCTCGACGTGAGACTGTCAAGCGATTGTGGTGATGTGTCCGACTGCTGTGCTGCGAAAACACAACTGTACATTGACGGCTAATAAGAACCTTTCAAAGGCAGTGTTCATTCGTTCACATCCTATATTTATCATTTTTTGCGAAGCTATTTTTCTGCAAGCATTTTAATGGTATCAACAGCAACGGTACTACCGGTCTCGCGTCGCGCCAGCATATCGAGGCTCTTTCCATTTTCGAGCTCTAGCCGTCCAAGCCCGCACAGTGTCTATAGAGGTGTACCCCAACTCACAAGTGTATAGCTCATTCGTGTTTGTACTTCGTGTGTTACGTCGCATTTGGCTTGCTGTCTCCCTGCTCCAAGAACTTTTATGATGGAATACAGTCCAGTTTATTCGACGCTATCAAAAGAAAATGGTCGCGCCTCATGGGGAAATGATTAAACTTATGGTGTCTTCGGCTGACACGCACGGCCTCCGTGCCAGTGCGCCGGAAGTGACGTCAAATACTACACGAGTGGCACGTCTCCTTGCACATCAGCCGAACGTGCGAAACACTCGCAGAGTGCCGTTGCTCTTTCTGCCGTCTGTTAACCGAGGCCTCCGAGACCCTCGATGATCTCAGAGGCTATTCCTACGAGCGACCGACGCCAACGAGCGCAGTTTGTAAATTAGCAACAGCCTCCGCAGAACAGTGCAGTACCGCGCTTGTAACAGGCGTTGATATAATCGGCGGGAAACGCGGGACCCACGAGCCTGCTAGTCAGATACTGCGATTAATTATGGGGGCGCAGGTTTGTAAGACCCCACACCAAGGCGTTTATGCTCGCCGGTTTCGATGCATACGCCTTTAGAGCTTCAGCTAGAGTAACTTCCGAAAATGTCAGCGGGTGATTCTTAATCCACTAAGCGCCCCATATATTGTCGCTTTATAGATATCCTTTAACCTGCGCATACGTTGGCAAAAAGTAGGATGTTATAAAGTGCAGGCATGCCGGATGAACAGCATATGCCGTTCACTGCAAGAGCTAAGGCAGAACTTGCAAGACTAAAAATATTGACAAACCTTTAATTTCCTCATAATGGAAGGCACACGGCTCGCCGGCCGGTGGCTGCGTGATTGCAGCGCGAATAAATGTATTGCAGCTGCTATAATATTTAACATTTCTTTAAAATGTGCCCACTTGTTATGCTGCCTCAACCAACGAGCGTGAAAAGCGTCGTCTGCTAGGGCGCGCTGCACGACGGGATTGCATCGCGCTCCACCGTCGGTCTCCACGGTGGCGCGGTGGCGCGCACGCGTGTCGTGCTCGTCCCACCCGAATGTACGGCACTGCACGAGTGGCATCCAGCCGAACGTGGGGCACCGCACGAGTGCGTAGAAAACTCCACGAGTGTCGTCAGCCGAAGACACCATTACTTATCTCAGGCGCAGAGGCAAATGTGGCTCGGTTCTCAAGTCGCACCATCATTCCCGTGGTCTCCAATGATTCGGGGCTCGAAATGAAAGCTTGCTCAGCCATGCTTTTCAGTTTTAAGCATGAAATGCTTTTAGCTCCCGTTGTCGGCAGTGTGGTGACGTCACGCCGAGACCGAGAGCCATCATCCGGGCACTGAAATCTACTCATCCGGGCACTGAAATCCAGTCATCCGGGCTCTGAAACGAGAACATCCGGGCACCGTACGAGACTTAACGAGATTTAACGAGACTCTCTAAGCCCTCCTACGCGACCGGCATGCAAGCGCCGGTTGGTCTCCAAACGAGACAAAAAATAACTGCTGCCAGTGCCTTCTCAATGTTTATCAAGATATCAGTGGAGCTGTGGGTTTGATAATGCACGGAATTATAATTTCCGATTTCTAATAACGCGTGCAAAAAGCAAATAAATGTCACGTTACTCTTCGCTGTCATACGTGATCCGGGGGAGAAGCGCTGCGTTCAAAGGGCAAGGCATCGCGCCGAACGGGTGGTGGCGTTCCTCCCTTCCTTTACGGTGCGGTTCGGGTGTCCACCGAGATGGCAGAGAATTACTGCGCCATTTCCTTTCGTCAAAAAACCAAATGGCAAGGCATCGCGCTGAACGGGTGGTGGCGTTCCTCCCTTCCTGTACGGTGCGGTTCGGGTGTCCACCGAGATGACATAAGGCCAGTAAACATTTCATGCTTACTCTACGCTCGTTTACGGGAGATGCAGAGATTTTTGTCCTTGTTTTTTGTGCAGAAAAAAATTCCTTAATCGTGGAGACTCCACCTGTTTTTGAGGAGAAAATTGCGGCTACAGCCCTGGAGCCTTCCGGAGTCGGAATAATGCTTCGTTTATTTTCTGCACATTCCTGATGTGTATTGTCTAGTAAATGGGGTTATGTATAGTTTAAGGAAATGATAGATTCGTTCATAAGTACTGTTATGAAACAGCTTGAGGTGCTTTAAATTGAGTGGATACGAAAGTTAAGTGAACACAGGGATAAGCCACGCATGGCAGTCGCTACAAGTAAAGAAAGGCCGCTGTGCCAAGCTGCATTTTCGCTATGCACGTAAGGCTTGCGTTTGGAATTTAGAAAAGGGTTTATATATGCTGCCCTCAGGGATCCATGTTGGCAAGGACAAATCGATCGAACGGCGAGCAAATAGCAAGAAACTAACGGTGCACGCTGATACCCCCCCCCCCCCCCCCCCCCAAATTTTGTGCCACAAAAGGTTATCCAGAAAGCTAGCTTATCGGAGTTTCTATAGGTTTAGCAGGCGTCTGTCTCCTTAAAATGATATAGGGGATAGAATAGAACGGGCCGCCGCGGTGGCTCAGTGGTTATAGTGCTCGGCTGCTGACCCAAAACACGCGGGTTCGATCCCAACCGCGGCGGCTAGAATTTCTTTGGAGGAGAAATTCTAGAGGCCCGTGTACTGTGCGATGTCAGTGCACGTTGAAGAACCCCAGGTGGTCGAAATTTCCGGAGCCCTTCACTACGGCGTCTCTCATAGCCTGAGTCGCTTTGGGACGTTAAACCTCATAAACCAAAACCAAACCATAGAATAGAACGAAAAATTGTTTCTGACGACGAACGAGTAGAGTGAGTGAGTGAGTGAAAAACATTTATTGCTCCAAAAATCAGGTTTTAGCGGTGGGCCGATGTCGTCATGTCTTCGGCCTCTTCACAAGGTCGGCGCCCCTATTCCAGGGCACCGCTGAGTCTTGCTGCTTCGCAGGCGTGCTGCACCAGTGCTCTTTGGGCCGTGAGCTCGCTGCTGGTCAGCAGGCCCTCCCATTGTTCCGCATTCGGGTCATTTAGCTTGTGAAGAACACAGCACTCTTGAGTCTATTATCCTACTGGTCGCGTTAGTTAGGCGTAAATTATGCTTTTTGGCGAATTTACGAATGTATGCTTGCACACCATAATAGACGCATGCGGCGAGCTATTTTCGGGCGTGATAGACGCCCAAGAAGAAGGCGTGCAGCCTCTTCGTGACGGCGTGCGCAACGTTACCGCAGCTGTCGAACCCCCCCCCCCCCCCCCCCTTCCCCTCCTGACGTGGACGCACGCGTCGCTCCGGAGCTAGATGCGCAGGAGTTTTTCACCCTCCAACTTGCACTAACCTCAAAACCGCTCAGCCGATGTCAACCGGATGGGTGGTACAGAGTGGACTAGCAAGTAGATTAGCTACCAGTGCAGATATGTACAAATACTATCAGCCAATCTTTTAGCATTAAAAAGGTTTACACTTCAGCAATGCCTATATCACTGAAAAATCTCCTCGGAATTTCTTGCGCGAACTTGACTCAAACTACACTTGAAGCACCTGGTATGCTTCTAGATTAAAAGTGTAAATGTTTTCCTGTGCTTATTTTGTCTAATCCTTCTTTCATAAGGAGCCTCCTTTGACGTCGTGTATGTAACCAGTGGTTTCAAGACATGCCTGCATATCGAAAACACTCCACTAATTTACTACAGGGGCCAAGGCGTTGTTCTTAGTGAACATCTAAAGCCAGCTGCCAGACATTTGGCTCAAACGTTGTAAGCCTAAAGCCTTTAATGGCTCGCACTGTCGGCCAAAACTCTGTCATACTATAGCTTTCAGTCAAACTGATGACGTCATCGGTGGTTCCTACTGCGCATGCGCCTGGTGCCTAAAAACTTCCAGCCACACATGATGGAATTCAGTGAAGATACATCAGCAGACTGATTCAGACAAATGCATCAGCACAATGATAAGAATTAGCAACAGAAGCGCAGTCTTTCATTCGCAAACCGCGTGCAATCAGCAATAGAGGCAGCCAGATCGGCGCGAAAAGGTTTCGCCTTGCGCACTTTAGATCGTCAAAGTGCCTCCCCCCCTCCCCCCCCCCAATTTTGTATCCATTAAAAACGTTGTTTGAAATCAGTTAGTATAACTTTATTGCCGCATTCACTCTGGAACCCAAAACTCTAAAATTGGGCTGGCATGCGAGTACTGCAGTTCAAATGCAGTTCTCGCACAGATTTATCAATATGCAGACGACACCCTCCTCATCTCATCTAATACAGATTTTTCTTGCGCACTTCGTCAACTTCAACAGGACGCTACTAATCTATATGATTGGTTTCAATGTAACCTGATTGATATAAACCCCCCCAAAAAAGGGCTGAGGCTTAACTTGGTTAAGCCTGGAGAATGCGAAGCATCATCGTGTCGCGTAATTTGGAGGCGCACAACCACAGCGACGGCGCGAGGTGGGCCCCCGTTTCTCAACTGCCGTGACGTCATCGTGTCACGTGGTGTGGCATCATCGTGTCACGTGATTTGGAGGCGCACAACCACAGCGACGGCGCGAGGTGGGCCCCCGTTTCTCCACTGTCGTGACGTCATCGTGTCACGTGGTGTGACGTCATGTATCACGTGATTTGGAGGCGCACAACCACAGCGACGGCGCGAGGTGGGCCCCCGTTTCTCCACTGTCGTGACGTCATCGTGTCACGTGGTGTGACGTCATGTATCACGTGATTTGGAGGCGCACAACCACAGCGACGGCGCGAAGTAGGCCCCCGTTTCTCTACTGTCGTGACGTGGTGTGACGTCATGTATCACGTGATTTGGAGGCGCATAACCACGGTGAAGGGCTGAAGTGGTAGCTAAAGTAGTATGCTTCGCATAAAAACTCATCTAGTGTGCTTTAGAAATGCACACAAGCCAATCCCGAAAAACGCTGTGGTTTTTTTGCACAGCTCCAGTTGCACTGCATGTTCTTGTTACCCCATTACATGCGTTCCGTCCGTGAAATACCTTGGCATTTACTTTGACAGTGATTTGTCCTGGAACACGCACATGGCACACCTCAGTAAGAAGCTTAGAGGCGTCGCATGCTTGCTCTATGCTCTAAGGGCCTACCTGCCATTTGCCATAAGACGTTTAATTGCACAGTCTTTGCGATATTCCCTGCTTAGATATGGCATGTGCTGTTTCTTCAACTGTTCTGCAACATGTAAAAATAGGATAAACCGTATTCTCAAGAATATGGCTAAGAGTGTCATCTATTCAATACCCCATAAACAGCAAAGTGTATTCCTTTCTTCAGGTCTGCCTTCCTTTGACATTGTGTTCAAACAAATCACTGTACTCAGATATTTATGGAACTCTGAATTTCGGTTCCAAAACGTTAAACCAATCCCATTAAGAAAAGTTTCTCGATATATTGTCCCTGCAGTGCGAACTCATTTTGGTATGTCTATGAGGTCATATTATATCCCATGTATATTCAATGCGATGCCTGATAATGTTTTCAACTTGAACACTCGCAGACGGTTACGGGATGCTATTGCCGAGCTTGAACAGCTCTAGTGCATATGTTTTAATCTACACAAAACAAAGAATTGATTTGGTAACAGAGGTTGTTGCTGCTGCCGGACGGCGCCCTACAAGCCCAATTGAGGCTTTGGCACGTCCGCGTCTTGTATTGTTTCTTTGGAGTAAATAAAGTATTTATTTATTATTTCTTATTTAAATGAGCTCCCTCATGAAGGGAAATATACTCCTGTGAGCATCATAAAGGCCACCTTGTAGTAAGATAAACTGCTCTTAAAATTCCCTGTACGAACTGCAAAATAGAACAGACGCATACTCCTCGATTGTAACATAACGTGCACTGCAAATGAGCATATAATACTTTATTAGTTGCCGTGATAACTCCTTTGTGAGCTGAAAATTTACACCAAATAGACTCTTGTTTAGACAGCGATAACACTTTACACCTTCTGATCTATTTAAATACTTCTTTATACAGATCAGCAGAACAGAAACTCTTTTCCGGGGAGTATGTGAACTACCCTTCGGAAGAGCACGACGAGCCATTTATTCCTATCAGGGTGTTTTTTTTTTTCAGTTTGCAGGATGTGCTTCCGTTTCCGTGAGCGTGGATCGCGCTGATTAATGCCTAATTTTTGTATGAGGATCAACTTCATGATCAGTGCCATACTGGGTGACGTGTTCACTTTCAGCAACGCCGCCATCTTTAGCAGGCAGCACGCGTGTAGGAGACGCAAACCAAGGGCAGTAGGGAAGAGCTACCACGAAAAATGGAATTGGGAATGGAATGCAACTAGAAAAAAAAAAGATTTTTGTATTACGCCTCGTTGTGATCGGAGGCCCAGCCAACGGTAACAGACAAGCCAGGCAGACGCCATCGAGCTACAGTGACCAAAAGCGCTACTGTTCTGAGAAGACGCAAGAAACGCTGGCGCGGGGCGGCTTCTGGCGACAGCGTCACCGTGAACAAAGGCATCTAGTCCCCTTCGCCGGTGATGCTGAGTGCAGCGCTTCTCCCGAACTGCGCATTCCCGTGGACCGACGGAGGAGACACCGAGCGGCGGCGACGGCGGAGGCGACGGCGGCGCCAACCCATTGCCCGCGTGCGCCCTGAGGAGCCGACAAAGCGGGGGTGGACACGGCTGATTTGTCCCTCCCTCCTGAAGAGTCCACCGGCGCGAGCCGTCAGATCTCGTGCTTCCCACTTCAGGATCGCCGCATAACAGCCAACGACCCCTTGGGCCTGGTCGGCCCGCGGGATACCACAGTCCGCGACTGCAAAGCGCCAAAGTTCCTCCTTGCATGCACGTGTTTCTGTGGTGTGTGCGCGGTCACTTGGGGAGGGCGGAGCCTATGTAGAGGCTCAAGGCCCATTGGACACTCGGCCAGAGATCGGATTCCCTAGCTGGGTGCCTGGGGAATATCAACTGTATGTAAGCCGCAATCTGGTGTGTCACAGCGCTTCTTTCTTGACTCTTGGTCTCCCTGTTTATGTTGTAAATATGTAAAATAAACCTTCAAGTAGTCTGCCCGCTTCATCCTCATGCGGGGAAGACCTCGGTCCCGATCCCCAAGCACATCAGCCTGCCACGAATACGTCGCATGACTTCGCAAAATGCTTAATTAAGAAAATTAGGTGATGAAGCCAAGGAAATCTCGAGTGCGCTTGGCGCTTGCACCTTTAGGCGCAGGTTATATCTGTGGTTATTTTCGAATACCCGGTTGTTTCTTCAAACTGACGGGCACGCAATATTCAGATGATTGAGAATGCCGCACTTTGAACTAACGTCTCCTTACTAACGTAAGTGAAACAACCGCCTCCAAAATTAGTTACCTAAAATTCACTACAAACGGAAAAATAACCTACCATTTTTATCGTTTTTTCTCGCATTTTTCTTGCAAGCGTATCAGCAACACTCAGAGGTGTTGCTGTAACGTGTCTCTAGTGTTTGTCTTGTTCACTGAGGTACGGATCTCTACAATATGAAAGGCGAACGACAAGTTTGCACCAAATGACGCATTTTTCACTATTTGTTCATTAAACTTGCATTGACTTTTGGGTGTTATAGCTCAAGGAGAAAACTATTTAGAGAACTGCAAAAGTTATGTTTGTGAGACATGAATGTCGAGAAATCCTTAACTTGAAGGGACTTGTACAATAAATGCGAGTTTATGGATGGGTTGCATGTAACTTTCTAGGCTGGCGTCTGCATTGGTGATGTTACCAAAAAAGCCGGTTAAGAAAGCAGATAGAAACAAAGCTTAAATTTTGAGGTACAGACATTTATTTAGCTCTTTTGTGTCCCTCCCTCTAGCCAGGCTGAAAACCTTGTCCGCACCAAAGGTAAGGATATGGATTCCAACCTGAATTCGAACCCTGGTAGAGGCGTTGTTGATAGCGCGTCGCCTGTCGGCATGTGATATAACATGCCCGAAAAAACTGAACTTTTTAAAATGTGAGGTGCATATCTCTTTTCCTCCGGCGAAGGTAACTAAATCCCAAATTGATTTGTTTTTCTATCAAGAGCAAACCATTTATCAGCTAAAGCCTCATCACTTGAACGCGTTCAAATACATTTAGCACTTGCATTGCTTCGTATTATCCAAGTTTGCTCGATGCACCGGGCAATTAATTGGGCCTATAATCTATGACTTTCGGTCTCAAGGTTGTACCGCTGCCACGGCTATGGCGCAGAAAATGAATACTTCTGCTAAATATAATTTTTATTTAGACGTTTCACTGACAGGGGAGGTCGCATAAATTCGTCGGTTATGCATAATTCTTTACGAAATCAAAGGCACGTGGGCATCACAGGCGAAATTCTGCACCATAAAGTGCCAACTACGGATGCCAAGTGAGACGAGCAGGAATTAACTTTAATTTAGTGGGAAGGCTGCTCCAAATGAGTGGTCGTCGCAAACACAAAGTGCGCATGCGTGCGACAAGCTGACCGCTTGTTTTCAACCAGCGGAGCTAGAGAGAAGGCAGAGGAGGAGAGGCACGAATACGCAAGTCAACCGGATGAAAAAGGCGGATTCAGAGCTAGCGAGTCTGCTGTTAAGAGATTATTTTAGCATGACGATTCCAATTCTTCCAAACTGTCTCTGTTTCTTGCGGGTGCGCCCACGAATGAGTACAGTATAAGGGCTCCTTATTCTGCACCGCGTAAGAATTGCTAGTGTGTGCAGGGATGTCCTTGCATGTTTCGAGAATGGGGAAGTTCACTACCTAGTGGCTAAAGCGCCTGCTAAATGATATCGGAAGGGAGTGGAAAGAAACAGCAGAGAGGTGTCTCTTAGTACACTGTAGTGACCGTAAGCATTCTTGATATAAAGCTCGGCTATCGGTTAGTTCCCGATCCTCAATGCCATGCACTTGAACAGAATCAGAATGGGTCTCATGCCTGGTTGTATTTTTTTTTTTTTTAGCCTTGGTCGAGATAGTAGCGCTCCTGAAACATCCAGCCTGGTCAAATCAGCCATAAGGTAACTTGCCTTTCCCTCGTAATATCCTTGCTTGTCGTACTGCAAAACTTGCTTGCTCACATAGCTGACTAGCTATGAGGCAGAGCCCAGTGCATGTTCCTTAAAACTGCTTTATTTTGGGTGGCGTGGCTGCTGCGACCTTGGAAAGCGTAATTATACATCTGAGAAGCTCCGATTCATGTCACAGGCCATTACACGAAAAAAAGGGCCGTTTGTACGATTATAACTTGTAATTTTATGGTTAGCGTATTAGAAAAAGAGTGCGCTAGAGAGAATAGAGTGAACAACTTTACGAATGGGTGTATTAGATGCGGGTAGGGTAGTTTCAATATCAAGACTTTTCTCACTTTTCCCGCCGTGAACAATCTACAGCCTAGTCTTTGGAAGATGCCTCATGCAACGGCAATAATAAAGCTTGTTTCAAACAGTACAAGAGAGAAGAAGACTGAATAAGGCAAACACTTTATCAGTATTTGGGCCCATCGACCTATGCAGGCTCGCAAATATGCTACCTAGCGCCATCTATTGTCTTTGTAGACACCTCACCACATGTCTGGAGGTTTTGTTTACACGGCGTGTCAGGCAGTTATTGTCTGGAAACTTTCATAAATCTGACGAAAAACGTAAATGTCCAAATAATCTCACAGCACAATCAGCGCTGTGGAGGCCGACACTAAGACGATTAAGTCTGTCCCTTTTGTTCACGGCGCAGTGTGGACACGATCGCATGGCGACAGTTCCGCAGAGACAATGGCTAAGCCTTCATTGCCGAGGCCTCCCCGAAAAAGCAGCCGTTTCAAGCCCAGACGGCCTGTTCTCTTCCTACAATGCGGAAGGCGAGTCTTTCACCTTTACCTGAATCCGGACGACCCTGAACGGACGACCCTTTCTCTTTTGTAGCGTGAGCTCCATTGGCCACAGTCTCGCCGCTTCGCGTGCTCCCTCCGTCGACCATACTGCGCATGCGCGAGTGACGTCACTGCGCACAGATGGCGCGCCTCTATGCTACCGTCACTACCACTGTTCAACCATATGTTGATGCCATCTGCGTGCAAGCTAAATTTTATGCCGTCTATATTCCTGAGTGCCGCGGGAAGGCCCCTCATTGCCACGTTAAAAAGGAAGGGGTAGAGCACCGATCCCTGCGGCGTTCCCTTACTTCCCAGGTAAACCGCGGGGAATTCTAAGTCCTAAAATTTTAGTTTTATCGTCCTTTGTGACAGGAAATCCTTGATGTAATTATACGTCCTTTCGCCGACACCTATGTCCTGAAGCCCCGCAAGGACGCCGCATGCTTAACATTGTCGAAGGCTTTGGTTAGATCTAAACCTAAAATCACCTTCACGTCTTTGGATCTCGAATTTATGATGTCATGTTGCAAGCGAATCATCACGTCCTGCGTACATAAGCCCGGCTGGAACCCGACCATCTCGTGCGGCCACAGGTCGTTCTTTTCCATGAAGCGTGCCAGTCTAGCCTGGATGACACGTTCCATAAGCTTTCCTACGCACGAGGTTAGGGAAATTGGTCTGATGTTTTCTAATCCGGGCGGTTTACCCGGCTTAGGAGTTAGCACCATGTTTGCAGTTTTCCATTGCTGAAGGAGATGGCCGCCACTCCATACCTCCTGCATGTATTTCGTGAGCGCCGTTATGGACATGTTAACCCCGTCTGGTTATTTCAAACCACGTTAGACGATAAAAAAGATGACAAATTTAAGACCTGCGCAGCGAGGGGGACCCTCGATCATATAATTTGGCAATGCCCTGGATCCCCGGGTGCTGGGGACAATATTAAGAGTAGAGCAGCCTGGGAGGCCCTCCTGCGAAGCGAGGTCCCCGCCGACCAGAAACGAGCTGTCCGCCTGGCGGCTGAAGCCGCGAAGAGACAATGTATCTTCGCCAGTTTTTAGTCGCGGAGGTCCCGTCCCCCGACCCCTAGGCCTGCGTGCCAGGGACGGTGAGTAGGGGGCCTCCTACATCGGTGGAAATAAAAGTTGTTATCAATCAATCAATCTGGCGTGCTTCGCCACGCGCACCTTTCGCCGCTGCTGCCGCCGGCGCAGAGCCACGTGACGGCACTGCTCACGCTACGTATATCCTGGCACAGCAGAGCTACGCCACTGCCATTTTTTTTTTTACCTCACCACACACACTGCCTGAATGTGCGTGGCTGCCACGATTTTCTTCCTTATTATTAGAGCGCAGCTCTTAAGCGCTCGTTCGAGAGTTAAGCGCAGCGTCGCCGCCGTCGGCGTTACCGAGGCAAACAATAAAGAAAACAATAAGAATAAACATTGTCACGACTCGGATTCGAACCCGCGGCACCGCAAACAGATCAGCTTCACTGGTCACAAGAAGAGACCACTAGACCAACGCCGAAGTTTTTTTCTGTATTGCATGAAAAGCAATATCCCTGAACTACCAAGTGCTTTACGTACGCACGTGCTATTTGGCAATGCAGACACACATTCTCATGCCTTCGTACACTGAACTCCATCTGCCGCAGTCGATTACGGCTGTTGTTGTTGTTGAAGACATGGCATATACCCACGATGGGGGATAGGCCAGGGTTCTGTGAAGAGAGCCAAAATAAGGGGGTAAATTGGTGCCAAACTAATTGTTTTGTTTTCGGTAAGAAATAAATAAAATACATTCAGAAAAATGAACAAATAATAGCAATAACAATAATAATAATAAAAAATAAACTTGGGAGAAGATTAGAAAATTTAATTCATAAAGATTGCTGAAATGTCTTCTTTAAAGGCGGAAATTTTGGATACCATTACCTGTAGCTATTATGTAATTGAGGAAGTAATCGAAAACTTGATGCAATGCAAATACTTCTGGCGCGAGCACCGAAGAAGGCAAGAAGCGGGACCGACAAAGTGAGTCCCAACCTATAGGAATTTCTGGATGCGTCCTCTTCTGAAGTGGAAACCTCAGGAAGAGAGTAGGAAATGCTCCAGTGTTTCTACGTCTACACAACGCACTCTCGAGCTGTGGATTACACATCGTCGTCTACTTCAAATAATACTGAGCAATCAGCGATTTTTGTCGCCAAACGGGCAGACAACCCGGCAAAGCAAAACAATGGCCGTACAGAGCCTGAGACACCGACAGAGCAGCGCTAAAAATTTCAGAGAGAGAATCGTAATCTTCCTTAGAATTTTTTGTAAAGTGAACGAGAGGTGCTGGCGCCTGCAGCAGGCACCGCTTATCTCTCGTCAAATAAAGGGTCAGAATTTCCAAAAAAAATGGCCGTGTCCACTTGAAAGGCGCACAGCACATGCGCCAACAAGGGAGGGAACAGATTACCAGTGGCTTGTATGTTCGCATGAAATGGCAGCCCCATTCCCTGCGCAGGTCAAACGCGTTCGCTTTACATTTGTCGTGGCAGGAGCCTGGTAAATACCACAGCATAAATATATCGTTGACGTTAACGCGCTTACTGTGTAAAAGGGAAAATAATAGCTTATTCCAAACAGCGATCCGCAACAAGTTTTCTTGCTCCGAGAAACCGAAGAGCGCATTTAAAAGAGAGATTTGAATTCAGATCCTGAGTTCCGATTGGACCGCGTCTGCATGGTCCCCAGACTCTATAGATATCTTGCTCCTTTGAAAGACGCTGAGGGCTGCTCCGGATATCGGATTGGAATTTAGCATAAGCTTTGCCACGGGCACGGATGGCCATGGATTTAACCGATCATGGCAACCACTGATCGTTAAGGTGGTCTAGCATAGTGGTATGAACGACAGGCATTAAAAAAAATAAATTACAGAAAAGGTATCACAGTTATTTAACCATTCCAGTTTGGATCGGGAGAGAGGGAGGGCGAGCAACTCCGAAGGAAAGGCGGATAGGTTAATTAATAGAAGATTCCCTTTTGCTGCACAGCATGGGGGAAACAGAAAAGACATAAAGACGAAGGGGGAAAGAAAGGAGATACACAAATAAATACAGTAAAGTAAGCAAGCAAGAACTTCACCCACTCCAATGTCGGGAAACTTCAGATAAAAACATCGCCAACTCCTGTGGTCAGTTTCTGTCTGTTGGCACTCGCGGACCCCTCTTATGAGTTCCCGAATCGGCATGGCTGGATCCGTCCAACCCTTCTCTCTCCATAATCTCATCAGTTCAAAGGAATTGTTTTCAATGTCGGAAGTAGTGTGAGCATACCAACTATAACGTCGAAGACTTCAGTCAGTCAAGGTCCCGTATTTTGAATAATGGATGGAGAAATATAGCCAGCTTCCCAAGTCGCAGCTCTACGCAGCTCTCGTAAGAATGATAGTAAACGTAAATCAAGGCCCAAACGTAAATCGGATCCCAGAGGCTACGCTACACCACCATTCATTTCCCAACCGTGATCATGGAGTCCCCTTAGGACCTGACATTGAGAGTGACGGGAAAGTTTTAAATCCAGTTTTCTCAGCAACAAATGCGTATTCTGTTGTCGAATGAATATCAACAAAGCCAGAGAAAACCATAGAGTCTATTTTTATTAAGAACGAAAATTGGATGGCGTTGGCCTGAACTCCGCGCGAAGCAGACATATATGAGCAAAGGATCGCAGTTTTGCCGCCAGTTGTCGCACTTATGAAGATTCTCTGCACTCAGAACGAGAAGTGTTTTCGAAATGCCGCTAGCAGTCGAGGACGACGAGCGGAGACCGGAGTGTCCCCGAGGAGAGACAGCTAGTAGCCATTCGAAGAGAGGAGACAGCGATTGGAGAGAGAGAGAGAAAACTGTTAATTAGAATAGAGCAATTCACAGGAGCCTGGTGGTCCGGGCCCCTAGTCCAGGGCTTCGCTGAAGGCACCTGACTTTTGGACTAGCTGGACGATCCAGGTTTCCTGGTCTAGGCTGTCGCTGGTCAGAGCCCCCTCCCACTGCTCGTGTGTCCGGTATGGAACTATTAACTATTGTAAGATTCAGATGTACAAGCAGCTAAATATTATGTTTAGCTAACCGTCAGAGAACACTATCTGTCGTTGATTAATCGTGCCCAATGACCCACACGTTCTTTAAGACAATAAAAAAGTCAGACTAATGTTCCAAATTGTGCCCTCACTGAGTTTTATATCAACTTATATCCCACACTTACACGCAGTAAACATATTGTGATAGACGCAATTTCCCTGGAAGCATGGGGCGAGGAATCATCACCATTTTTTTGTGTGTTCCCATGTAACAAATGCTGCTGCCGTAACCAGAATGTAATCCGTAGGCTATACTGCTCCGAAGCCGAAAGCTGCCACTCACGACTCCGATGCCGATGACGACGAGGACGTCATTGCCGCGGACCGTGAGGCCGTGTAAACGGGTATATGCACCCGTCGCTGCACTATGTTGCACATTCTGATGGCGTGGACAGAAATTGTGGACCGTAGGCGTAATTATAAAAAACTCACTGCAATGTTTTGATAGAGCGCTGCTGTTGTGGGTAATTTGGGCGTCGGAACGTTTAAGTTTACTTGTTATTTATTTATTTATTTATTTATTTATTTATTTATTTATTTATTTATTTATTTATTTATTTATTTTTGCTAACTGCAGCAATAATTGAGCCGGATATGAAATCACACGTGGATCTTATCGGCGCAGCGCTTCTGCGCGGGCGGCGCATTTGCAATTACATCCACCCGTTATCGTAATCGCCATGTAAGTTTTAAGAAGCTGCACTATAATTACGCCTTACTGAATATTGTAATCGAGCCCCTTTCATTCCTTCCCTTATCATTTGTTGCATATGTCAAAATCCAGGGGCGTGCACCAAAGGTGTATGGCTGCTACCATGTCCAGAGGTGTACGGCACAGGTGTATATGGTGTGGGTGTATTGTACAGTTCAGAGGTGTACAGTCGCGAGAAAAAAATATTAGCACAGATCACTGGCGATCAGAATTCGTATATCTCACCACGCGGCGCTGCGGTACGCAGACCTGCTTATCGGGCCGTTTCCATGTTTTGCAGCCTAGGGGGGGACGGCAGGAAGTAAGCTTTATCAAGCGCGCACCGCCCAAGAGTTGAAGTACCGACCGTACGTGACTGTGCATGCTGCATTTATTTTGGCTCGGTTATCAAGCAAAGATGGCTTCTTTCTATTACTGTTTTTTTTATGTCCCCGATGGTTTGTCAAAAGGAACTCGCGGGAACAATAGCTGATAGCGCTGCTTTTAGCCAGTAATTTTGCTGGTCCGTGGCAGTCCACTGAACCCCCCTAATACTGTAGAATAGGAACGGCCCGGCACTCTTGTTATCAGCCTCTTTGCCACTGGCAGCGCCACGCGTTGTCATTCCGGCGCTCTGGTGCTCCGTCTCGTGTGCTATTCTTTTTTACCCACGACTGTACGGCTGCTACCAGGCTGTTTCTCAGAACTTCTTATAACTCACATATAGGCACGCAGAGATCCTTCGAGAGGCATTTCGAAGTGCTTGGCGGTGTCTTACGACTGCGTGCCACACCCGATGACAACGAAGCTTGAACGATTGGCCACCAGATCGCGAGCGGAGCTACGGTCGACCGCACGCCCCAAACAGAAAGGACCACGGTGGCGCGGGGCGAGAGCAGGGGGTGATCACGTGACCGGTTGAGGTTGCCCCACAAACGCCGGTTAACCGGCAAACGAGCGATCAGCAGCTGCGCTGTAAGAAATCTGCACAAAAAAGAGTGACGAAGTTAAAGGAAGGAGACACATATGACGATTAACAAGGAGTCATATATGTCTCTTTCCTTGATCATAGTCTCTTTTTTGCGCTAATTTATTTACAATATGCAACACCATCTCGCCCGACAGCATGCTCTTCTGATCTGGAAGGTTACTGCTGCATTCTGACAAAATATGGTCAACTGACTGTTCAGATTTGTTCCACAGTGCGCATGAATAAACATTTTAGACATATTTACTGTAAATGGCACGATTTTTAGCCTCCTTGACCTCCCTTCGAAGAACACGGTAGTGCCTTTTAAATTATCCTGAACGGTTCCTATCTGATTCACTTTTTCTTCTTTCTGTAGAGGTTCGTGGTCGGCTTCTTTTTCGACGGAATCCACTTCGCTCCCTTTGCCTCTTCGACCCTGCATTTGACGTTCTTTATTTACGTGCCTTTCCTGCCTGCACACTAAACACGAATAAGCCTATATGGAAGGTAGTAGGCTGTAGTCTAGAGCAGTCTCTTCTATAAAAGGGAGTGTGCAGGAGGACAGCTTACTCGCTTTTTACTCCTTTATGTTTACAGTATACCTACTGATTAGTTTTCTAGTCATTTTCCTCCACTCAGTTTGAAAGCTGTTTCCCTAAATACATTTAAATACCTTCATGCCCATGTGTTCCAGCCGATCTTCCGCTGTCTTCCGTATCGACACAAGATTTTACTCTCAGCTTTCCGAACTTCAAACTATGTGCAGCATGCATGTCACTCTGCCTCTTCGGAGCTTTTGCCGTAAGCACCCAATGCTAACCTCCCAGCGGACACATGGTTTATTTCTAGCCGGACTGCAATTCTGATGTGTAAGCACAGTTTCCTGGGAAATGGCAATAAGGCCATTAGTATATACTAGTATTTTTATTCGATTATTGGTCTAGATTTAGGACGCCCATAAAGAAGACGACGATGCACAATACGATTTCGCCCGCTGCGGCACGCATCTCGCGCACACGCTTGGCTACGTCCATCCATTACGCCAGCAGTAACGCCCGTTGTTCTCGTAGCTTTCGGCCACCCAAACATGAAGACCCCGTCCGGCAGCGAGAAGATGCAGAGTGGTGCACCGCAGCAGCTGCCCCTCGGGGACCCGCAACGCATCGACTGTACCTTCGCAACACAAACCCAGAACCCTGCTGAGGTGTTCGCGCCTGGCGTGGTGGCACCGACGGTGAGCCAGGAGCCCTTGGCTAACTATCATTTGGCCAACAACAACCAGTTGGTTAACAGCCAGTTTGCCAACGTTCAGCCGGAGGCCAGCGGTTCAGCGGCACCGCGCGGAGGACTGCCACCAACCGTCTACCGCGACCAGCAGTCGTCTTCAGCTTTTCGGGACTACATGGATAAGGGAGGCCGCCGACGGCGCAGCTCCGTGGAAGAAGGAACTGCGGGCGAAGCTTCGTCGGGCGACGCATCAGCGGAGTCCCGGAGAAAAAAGTTGTCGGAGAGTGTGGACAACGTCATATTGAGCATCATCTTCATGATGTTGGTTGGACTCGTGGCGGCGGCCTTGATCATCTCGTTCGCTCTGTTCAAGGCCAGTCCCGACCATGGCGCAGAAGACCGCACCGAGAAAGGGATTGAACTGACCGAGAGGACGACTCTTATTCCCCAGGGCATCGTGGTCGTCGTCAATCCCCAGACTCGGTCCCCTCCAGCCGTACCCCCCGACCCATCACTGGAGACATTTTTTCCGGAATACACCGGGACGTTTGCTCCGGACAAGGGCACGCGTCACCCACAGCCGCCGGAGACCGAAGAAAGCAGCACCAGTTTGATGACCGAAGAAGGCACCGAAAGCAGCTGGACAACCATCGTGACAAGTGACGCACCGATTTCACCCGGTGGCAGTGACGATGGCTCTTCCAGTGCTTCGGTTTCTCAAGACGCCGACACCTCCTCACATGGGACCAGTGCTGTTAGCGACTTTCCAGAGGTCGACGCCACAGTGAACTCAACCGCACTGTCAGATGCGTAGCCTGATGGTCTCCCAAGAACAGCCGTATGTTGGCGTCCGTGTTTCGCGGCAGAAATAAATTAGGGAAACGTCACTTTGTAGACGGTGTAAGATGTAAGAACTTTTCAGGTTTAGAGAGCTACCTTATTCCGGAGCACGTTATGCGCCATGCAGAGCTCATGGATTCGGCTCACACCATGTAGTCATTTCTTCTGCCTTCTGTAAAATTATATCGTACGTATCTAGAATGGGTATTCGATTTCCATCTGGAAGCTAAACATTTTGATAAGATTTTTTGTTTTGGTGCGTGGGAATCTAACTACGTGTTTGGTTTAAATTCCTATTTTTCGGAAACTAGGCGGATACTCCATCAGGCATGACAGCGGGCAGTTCGGTGTGCATCTGTGAATAGTTGAGAGAGGTGAAAAGGGGAGCGACCAGAGTTGGTTCTGAAAGTAAAGTTGACGATTAATCTTGATCTGAGATTATATATTCTCCCCTTTGACTGGAATTTTGTTCTCTAAACAATGCCTCTATAAAAAAAAAACGAAATTATCCTTCTGATCAGTTCATGACGGCTTGTTTTTCATGCATGTCATTACGAGACCTGATCTGCCCTCTTTTTGTCTTCTCTTATGCTTGAAGCTTTATAAGAGATGATAGTTTTTGGGACCGGAAATTTCCAAAGCGGCTGTTGTGGAGCGCTCGCAGGGTTTTAATCGAGACCGCGCTAGACAACATGCTTCCGGTTCCGTGTGCGTAGATTGCGTTGCTTGATGTCCAATTTCCGTTTGAGGATGAACTTTATTTTCTGTGTCATACTACGCGACGTGTCCGCTTTTAACAGCGTTATCTTCAGCGGGCAAGCACGGAACTGCGACAAAGGCCAAATGCAGTATACGCAACCGCTACCACTGAAAATTAAACGAGAAGTGGTATGCAACTGGAGCAAAATAATCTTTCTGTTATGCCGTCCCCGGAATAATTTGCATTGCTTCGTACACTGCTCAAGCAAATTAGGCGATGAAGCCAAGGAAATTGCGAAAACAATTTCACGTAATGATATTCAGGCGACCGTGAGTGCCGATCTTACAGCTAACGTTTCCTTATTAACGTAAGTGGTCGCGAAGTTACGCTTTCCTGAAACTTACTACAAAGAGCTGACGTTCGCCCCGATAGGCCTGCGTCAGCTCGCTGAAGGTATGCATGCGCCCTCTCGAGTCGTCCAGGCTCGAGTCCGCCGCCACCCGGTTTTTACTAGTCCTCGGGCGTGTACTACATTGGCGCCCTCGTTACCAGGCTTTCCCGAGTACGCAGGCACCTAGATCAGCTCGATCTGGCTGGGTAGTGTAGCAGGAAGGAAGGAGTAGACGGTCTCATGGATCCTGCCTCTAGGAAAATTTAGCAGTGCGGTTTTAGAGTCAGAGTGAATGTGCCTGGCTTTAGTGTGGGCAATGACAACGGCTATGGCATCCTCTTCTGCTGACTCTGAAGTGGAGGTGGGTGGGAGGGGGGCGAAGATGAGTGGGCAGCCCTTGTGGTCCACAACCGCCAACGTAGCAGCCGCGTCGGCGCAGGCCGCATCCACCCATACGGCATCATATTCGGACCCGTAGTGGAGGGCGCATGCGCGTGCCGCTCTGCGTGCGGTGTGGTTCTCGGAGTGTGTGTTGCAGGGGAGTGGGAGAAGCTGGGGGTGGCTTGCAGAGATTCGGATTTGGAGTTTATCTAGTATGTGTCTGCCTGTAGAGGTTTTAGTGAGCCGTTGGTTTTGAGCTTGTCTGTGGACCTCAACGAGCTCATGTATGGAGTTGTGCAGTCCTAGTTGTAAGAGTTTTGACGTTTGTATGTGAGAGGGGAGACGTAGAGCGATTTTGTGCACTTTCATAAGGAGTGCTTCTAACGTGTCTGTTTCCCTGCAGTCTAGTTTTAAATAGGGGATAGTTTATAAAAAACGGCTTAGTAAGAAGGTGTGGAAGAGGCGGCATATATCTTGTTCTCTTAAATCTTCTTGGTCCCGTCTACTGCGCTGTTTCTATTCAAATTGTTCTCTTAGTCCATGGATTTTGGCGGAGACGCGCCGGATGAGTTGTGCCAGTGCGGTTTTTAAGTTTTTTGATAGTGAAAGTGTTGCGTCCGTCATTTTGCAGGTGGAGCCCAAGTGTCCGTATGGTTTACCTCCGGTATGGGTTCCGTCATTTTGCAGGTGGAGCCCATGTGTCCGTATGGTATACCTCCGGTATGGGTTGTCCGTCCACTGTTATGATGATGGGTGTTGAAGGAAGGGTGCGGAATTTAGAGCGTTTGATTAGGAGTCCGGATTTGGATGGGGAGCAAGTGAGGCCTACAGTGCGAGCGTACTGTTGTGTGTGCGTGGCTGCCTACTGTAGAGCGTTTTCTTCTATGTGCCCATTGTTTCCCATCGTAGTCCACAGGGTGATGCCGTCGGCATAGATAGTGTACCGGAGGTGCGGTATGCGGTTGAGAGAAGCAGCTAGAGGAATGGCGGCGGCGTTGAATAGGAATGGTGACAGTACCGAGCCGTGTGGGGTGCCCACCCCTCGAAGGGTGTAGGAGGAGGAGGAGGAATGGGGATCTATGTGAACCTCCTCGGTGCGGTTGGTGAGGAAGGCGCGGATGTAAGAATACATTTCATGTCCAATGTTTAATGGGGAAAGTCCGCCGTGCCTTATCTTGGAAGTTTCCTTAAAAGCTTTAAACTGAGCGCGGCCGAGAGCAGTAGGAATTCAGTTTCTCGGCAAAAGGCCCAGAAAGCTCGCTGCTACCACCGCCGCCGATTTGTTCAGTTCCTTGTGGGTGCAAATGAGTCCAATAAGGAGTTCATTTAGGAACTGCTTCACTCGGACCGCCCGTCGTCCACGGCGTTGTCACCACTAGGTGACAATATGAAAGGGAACGGCCGGTTTGCACAAAAGGGCCCGTACTTTAATATTTCACAATTAAACTTTTATTTAAAGTTATTAAATAACTTTAAAAAGTTGTTTGTTAGCTATAACGATTAAATAAATAACTATTAAAGTTATTTATTAACTTCCGTTTGGCACATGATGACCTTAGCTGCCTATGTGCCATAAAACCCAACACAACACACCACATACACTTGAAAGTTAATTTTTGGATATTATACGCCAAAAACAAAACGTGTTAGAAAATAGGATAAAGTGTGGTCGTCAATCGCTTATAATTATGGAGTAATCGTTATAGGAATTCTCGCCCTTTTTGCCTTTGATATTGAGGGAACTTGTGCAATAAATGTGTGTTTCTCAATCGGTCACACGTTTGCAACTTTATAAGCTGACATCTGCATGGTTTTTGTTAAGAAAAAGTCTCTTAGGAAAGCAGACAAAATCAGAGCACACGTAAACTTTATGGCGCAGACATTTAGCTTTTTGCGTCTCTCCCTCAGTCTAAGCTGAGAACCCTGTCCCATCCCGAAGTGAGGATCTGAATTCGAACCAGAATGTGGACAGGCTGGATGGCGCTGTTGAAAATTGTCGCCTGTAGTCATGTGAGACAAGACGGCCAAAACTTGTTGAAAAGTGAGGTGTGTGTTCTTCTCTGAGTTCGGTGGTTAACCTCCCATGTTTTTTTTTGCTTTTTTTTACGCCTAGCGCACGAAAATTTTCTGCTAAAGTTCCATTACTTTAACGCATTCAAACATATTTAACACTTGCATTGCTGCGTATTATCCAAGCGTGCGCCATGCATGGAACATTTGAGTCTCTAGAATAGCCCATGCGCGCTCAAGATTACGCAGATGTCTCGGCTGTGGCGCAGAAAATGAGTAATTCTGGCAATTATCATTTTTATTACACGTTTATCCCACTGCTGAGTGCTCGCTGCCACAGTGCTGTCTAACAGCAGTCTAACAGCTGGTGGCACCAAGCCTAGTCGCTAAGTTAGAATGTCATCGCTCGCTCTAATCCTCCAGCACAGTGGTTCATCGCGCGCCAAGAAGGAAAACGCTGCCGAGAACGAAAAGCCATCCGCGTAGCCGCTCACTGCATGCTCTTGCAAGGCAAAGTGCCATACGCAACAGCTGCGTCACACGAGGGAGGTGCTTCACGCCGAGAGCCGCGGTCTCGCATGATGCGTAATTAGACGAACTGGGACGAAAGTTCTAGACGTGCGTATCTCAGGGCGCAGACGCGTTACTAAAATTGTACAAAATGGAATAGCCCTTGAAAACGAATGCCTTCAAGTTCTCAATATAAATATTCTTGCTAACTTCAGGCAATAAAAAGTTAATTAATAGTTGTTAGCTAATTACTGAATTTATGCGGACAATTATTACCCTAATTTGTGTCCGCCTGACCGCATTACCAAGGATCAAAAGCGGCATTCGCGTACGGCGTTTCGCATTTAAAAAAAAATCGGTAAAATCTAATTTGGAACACTGCATAACGTGCACAGAAACCGCTGTACACTAGCGTTTTGCTGGCGATGGCCAGTTATGGGGAGTTCAGTAGGAACGAAAAAGTAGCTCTTTGTGTTCTGAAGCCTACACGCCACACTGCACGGCTAGCTACGAAACAAAGGATAAGAGCGCAACAGCACGGCTAAACGAAATATCAAATTCGTTTCTTTTGTCCAAGGAAATTATGTACACAGGACGCTTTCAGTCATGACCGATAGCTCACTGGAAATGAAACCTGCTTTGAAGGGACAGAGATTACGGTTGGGCTGTACGTTAATTCTTTTCTTACAATGACAAAAAGGCGTTCCCCAGAAACAGACATTTTATAAGGCACGAAAGCTCAGGAAACTAAATGCATGCATCGCCACCGTCGGTCAATCCGCAAGCGAACTGCGGTGACGTCAAGACAGCTTTCGAGTGCCGGATCCCCGAGGCTGCCCTACACAGTCATTCACTTCCAAACGGCGATCACAGAGTCCGTTTCGGACCTGGCATCAAGATTGACGGGACAGTTCCTGAGTCCAGTTTTCACGGCAACAAATGCTTGGTTTGTTGTCAAACGAATATCGCCAAAGTCAGCAAGATTCATAAAATCGATTCTTATTGAGGAAATGAAAATGAAATGAAACGAAACGAAAATTGGATGGAGTTGTCCTGAGCACAGGGCGAAGCAGACATATTTGACCAGAGCGTTGTGGCACTGCGCGACAGATTTTGCCACCAGTCGTCGCGCTTAAGAAGATTCTGTGCACTCAGAACAAAAGGTGTTCGCGAAATGACGTTAGTGGAAAGACCAGGTTGTGATGACACTGTGACGTTCCGTGCGTGAGCTACCAGGGCCCATATCTTCGGCGGAATCTTCTCTGTGCTCAACCGTCCTACTCCCTTGTCTCCCCTTAAACGGTCCGCGTTCGGCGGCGCCGCGTAGACGGAGCCCCCAGCGGCGGCAAAGCCACTGAAGGGGTACGGTCCGCGTTCGGCGGCACCGCGTAGACGGAGCCCCCAGCGGCGGCAAAGCCACTGAAGGGGTACAATGGTACAAAGCTGCCGACGGGAGACAAACGACATTCCAACGAGGGAGGTCGGGGGTGCCGCAGGCGCCGCCGTGGAAAGGAGGAAGGAGGAAACAATCCAGCCTGGAAGAGAGGAGATCGGGCGTGGCCGGCGGAGCACATATAGCTGGCCAGTGCGGACGAAAGGCACGCTGAGGACGACATCGTTCACAAAAAGGGTCCTTCAGCGCCGAAGCCGGACGGCGCGCAGCTTCTGCCAGCAACCGACGGATCGCAACTCCGGAGCCCCTCCATCGCCCCCATGACGGCGTCGCCACGTAAGCTCGGACACCCCAGCCTCTGATGTACAATGTATAATTATCAATCAATCAATCAATCAATCAATCATTTTTATTTCTGCCTCAAAAAAGTGACAGAGGAGCTGCAGAAAAAGCTGTCATAGACAGCTTGACTGAGCCGCAGCCCCCATTATTATTGATTACATCATTTTGTTTAAACTGAGCCATACGGTGTCTTCTTGCCTCTCCGCCCCGTGTGGACCTGCGCATTATGTGGGGTCGTCACACTGGTGTCAGAAGTGGGATCTCAAAAGCAAATGTCCTCTGAATGCTGCGACATTCATGACTTCAAAATTGTAATGAAAGGGGAATCACGGGACTGATTGTGGGACTTTGACCCCCCATTTGAGAGGCTTGAGGCACCGGAGGGCTGGAGCGAAAAAAAAAAATGTCTGTAACTGACGGAGCTCCCACTCCACAGCCGTCGCTCGGGGCAAGCATGCTGGCATTAGGAAGCGTCATTCTGACGTTTACGGGGGATAAGACAGGGGTTCCAATCTGCGATTTCTTTTCCATGCTAGAAGAGATTGGGAAAATGGGGGGATGGTCCGATGCTCAAATGCTGGGAATGGCGAGGTGCAAGATGGCAGGAGCTGTTCATGATTTTGCTTGGCGAGACGAAAAAGTAAAATCCACAAAATCATTTGCGGAATTTAAGAAGCTCGCGTTCGAGCATTTCGACACTGAACCACGTCATGTGCGGGTACAGAGGTTCCGTGACGCCGGACAGATGGTAGGGGAGGACGTGCGAACGTTTGCGTCGCGGCTTCAGCGCCTAGCGCGCGATACGCTGAGTAGGGAGGAGGAAGGAGACCAGCTAAAGAAGAAATACGCGGAGGATCTACTTAAAGAGGAAATGACAGCTTTGTTTGTGGCTGGTCTGCAAGACCCCGTGCGCCAGTTCGTGCTCTCGCGCAAGCCGAGCAATTTCGACCAAGCCGTGGCGGCCGCATTGGATGAGGAACGAAATGAGGCGCTAACGGCGGCCGCAGCGAGAGTACGCGTCATAGAGAGAGCGGTGCCCAACCCTGAGGTTGCTCTCTTGACAGAGCGGTTAGATCGCTTAGAGCAGCTGCTATCTCAGCAGGTGGAACGCCAGGTTGAAGCGGGCGCTCAACGGCGCCCATTCGCTGGAAACCGGAGACCGCCACAAAGCTACAGGCGCGGTATGCGAGATTTTGAAGAAATCGTGTGCTTCGCGTGCCAGGGTCGCGGACACATCGCAAGGTTCTGCCCAAACGTGCGCCGTGGGAAGCCACAAAGAGAAGCAGGCGAGACACGCCCTAAGCAAGCCTACAGCGACGCTCCAGATACAGGGACAAAAAACTAGGTTGTCCTCCCCATCCTGATGAGTGTGGGGAGGGAGCAGTGGGTAATGAGGTGGTGGTGGTTTGTGTGGCCGACGAGGCATGCCCTGTTGTGCGTTGCAAGTTAAATGGTTGTTGCATGGAAATGTTGATAGACACGGGGTCAAAGGTGACCTTGCTTAAGGAAAGCAGCTTTAACACGCTTCGAAGGAAAGGGGATCGCGAGGTGTTGGAAGCGTCTGGTGGTATGGCAAACCAAATTTGTAGGCATAACGGGGGATCCTCCTCTTGGCATAAGTGGGCTCGACCGGTTACACTTCACTCTCGGCGGAATTGCATTGGAGCACCCCTGCTACGTATGCCCGGACACGGTGTCTGTGCCAAACGGAGTGTCAGGTATATTAGGGCAGGATTTTTTGAGAAAAGGGAAGGTAGTAGTCTCATTCTCTGAAGAAGAAGTTAATGCGGGGGGCTCAAAAGTTCCGTTTTTGAACAGGAGCAGGGCTGAGGTTCGCAGTACCGATATTGACACCCGTCAAACAGTGGAATCATTAGAGAAGGTATATTCGCGGGTTGCCGTGAAGCTGGTCGAGGAGGCGGTCGTCCTTCCGTGGTCGGAGCACATTTTGTATGCTTATGTGCCTGCAGATGTAGAGAGCGGCGCCGTGGGAGTGCTTGAACCGGTCGACTCTCTTAGTAATGGCCTGAAGGCGGCCGCGTGCCTCGTGACTGTTAATGACGCCCACAGAGTGCCCCTACGGGTGGTTAACTGTAGCCAGCAGCCACTGAGCCTTCCCAAGAACAAAACGTTGGCTTTCTTCACCTCTGCGATAGAGAAACATGAGCCCACCGATACGGTACTCGCAACTGTAGAGCATGCTAGTCCTTCGGCTCCTCCAAATGCGTTGTTCGATCTTTCCCACGTAAAATCCAGGGAGAGGGAGGCTCTGGCTGGTTTGCTCAACGACTACTCAGAGGTATTCGCCGCGTCCAACCTGGATTTGGGCTGCTGTGGCGTCATAAAGCACAGGATAGAAACCGGCACTTCATCGCCCGTTTACCAACGTGCGTACAGGATTCCTTACTCCCAACGTGAGGAGATGGAGCGGCAGGTGCAGGACCTTATTGATCGCGGCATTGTCGAACACTCAAAGTCACCATGGGGAGCACCGGCACTATTGGTGGAAAAGCCAGATGGCTCGTATCGATTGGTGGTGGACTACCGCAAACTAAATGCCGTAACTCGCATCGATCCATACCCCATTCCCAATATACAGGAGA